>NC_086123.1:17555000-17922500 GCF_963921235.1 Mobula hypostoma
TTCTTTGCTATCACCACAAGCATGCACACCCCCTTTCACTTCAAAGGCACTGCATAGAAAGTACTTACGATGTTGGCTGAGCACCAGCTTGTGGTTAGCCGGATTTCAATGAGTCATAGAAGAGAACTGGGAGACTGAACCATTTGAAGTTGCAGCTCAGACGCTAAGAAAGGGAATATTTTATGAAGCATTATTTTTCTTTCATTGTTTTATCTTAATTTTAGAAATGAAGCCAAGCACATTGTCATTATTTAGAAGGGCTGGTCTCTCATCTGTCCTTGTGTGTTCAAGTTTATAAAGAACTGTCTGTCTTTCACTTGCTCCTTGTTTCCCTAGTAACAGTTACTACCTGCAGTTAACTTCCTGTTTTAAATCATTATTCTTGAATAAAGAGGAGACTGAATTGAGTTTAGTGTACTTGGTAACTAAACTATTACAGGAGAGGTGAAAGGGAATAAACTTTCCATCGTTCAGGTGTTTCTTAGTATTTCATAGTCATAGTCATAGTCATACTTTATTGATCCCGGTGGAAATTGTTTTTCGTTACAGTTGCACCCTAAATAATAAATAGTAATAAAACCATAAATAGTTAAATAGTAATATGTAAATTATGCCAGGAAATAAGTCCAGGACCAGCCTATCGGCTCAGGGTGTCTGACCCTCCAAGGGAGGAGTTGTAAAGTTTGATGGCCACAGGCAGGAAATGACTTCCTATGACGCTCTGTGCTGCATCTCGGTGGAATGAGTCTCAGGCTGAATGTACTCCTGTGCCCACTCAGTACATTATGTAGTGGATGGGAGACATTGACCAAGATGGCATGCAACTTGGACAGCATCCTCTTTTCAGACACCACCGTCAGAGAGTCCAGTTCCATCCCCACAACATCACTGGCCTTACCAATGAGTTTGTTGATTCTGTTGGTGTCTGATACCCTCAGCCTGCTGCCCCAGCACACAACAGCAAACATGATCGCACTGGCCACCACAGACTCGTAGAACATCCTTAGCTTTGTCCGACAGATGTTAAAGGACCTCAGTCTCCTCAGGAAATAAAGACGACCTGACCCTTCTTGTAGACAGCCTCAGTGTTCTTTGACCAGTCCAGTTTATTGTCAATTCGTATCCCCAGGTATTTGTAATCCTCCACCATGTCCACACTGACCCACTGGATGGAAACAGGGGTCACCGGTACCTTAGCTCTCCTCAGGTCTACCACTAGCTCCTTAGTCTTTTTCACATTAAGATGCAGATAATTCTGCTCACACCATGTGACAAAGTTTCCTACCGTAGCCCTGTACTCAGCCTCTACCTTTATATTGACCCTCTAACACAACAGATCGTGCACTTTTTGAATTTTTTTCCAGAATAAGAGTGAGGTTTGGCCTTTGATGTTCTTTCAAATATTCACAGCCTCCATACTCAATTGTCACTTGGATTTATGGAGCCGGAACAAAAGAAAGAGGGAAACTGATAGAAACTGTTGTATATACTAAGTTTGAACCCAAACTACTATGGATTTAATGACATTGGGCTTCATCCGAAGGAGACAGGTTATAGGACAGCTAGCATCTTCCACACAAATGGTCCATTTCATCCAAGTCAATGGACATGAACACTGGATGTGACATACAGCAGATGGTCAGTGGGATGAATTTCCCAACTCTCACTTGACCAGTGTGGTTTAGCCTGTTTCTTAAAGAATGTAAATCACAGGGTTAGATTTTTTTTTCTCGAAGCTGCTATATTTCTGACGGGAGGAGAGCAAATGCTACTAATCTAAGCTGATCTTCTGCTGTCCTTGTATAACTCCAGTGTCTTTGTAGAGAAGCTTCAAGTTTGTGGAAGCCAAACAATTGAGGTTGCATCTTTGCAGTCACTTGGATCTTGTCATGGCTTTTTGATTGCAACCGTAGAGTCTAGAGCTTTGTGATGTGAGACTGAGGTTGTGTTCGTGGTTGCGCTTTTGAATTGGCCTCTCGAACTTCCATTATGTGAAGTTCAATAAACTTGCAGCTCGTGATGCCGGCAAGATTCCTGCTGAGACACAAGGAGTTGTCTGACCATGGTGCAACATTTAATAATCACCAGAAGTTGTTTTCAGGAATACAGTAACACATTTTGAAAACTATACCTTTTCTGTATTTACGGCTTGAGATGTCAGCACAAAATAGGAAGTCTCCTCTCATTAGTTACCTCTTCTAATTTATTATTTGTTCGATTGAAGGAGGCAGTTTAAGTGATTCAACAGAGACGAGGTGGGCCAAAGGCCTGTTCCTGTCCGGTACTTCTCTATGATTATGTTTCTGTCCTTTCACTTTCAGTATTGTTGGGAAGCGTGCAACTGCTGTAAGGGAACAATGGATATCAGAAATAAGACCAGAACAGCATGATTTGATCAAGAAGCTCATCATTAATTTTCCTATCTAGCACTTCACTGTTTGTTTCCCACTTTCTTTTGATAGTCTAAAGTTCCCAAAAGGTATCCACCTCAAGCTTAAATATACTCAAAAGCTCATCACCAGCTGGTGTTTAGAGGAGAAATTTCAGAGATTCACAATGCTCTGAGTGATGAAGTTCCTCCTGAGATAATATCCCAAAGTGTTAGAACTCCCTGATCAAGTGAGACCTTCATAGCACCAACCTGGTCAAAAATTTTCACCATCTCATGTTTTGCGAGCATGTCCCATTCTCCTAACCTGAGACAACACAAGTCCTTTTGGCATGGGACATCCCTTTTTTCCCAGGAATCAATCTAGGAAGCTGTCATTACACTCTAAGACAGATTTACTGTATCCTTCTGGCCACAGTCATAAATGTGCTCTCAACAAAAGCCTTGTACAACTGCTAGAAAATTATCTGACACTTGTACCCCATTGCACCCCATTGCAATGAAGAGCAACAAGTGACCTGCCATCTTACTTCATTACTTTACGTGTATGTTAACTTTCATACAAATTTCTCCTCATGCTAATCTGAGAGAGAATATTCTTCCTCTCTCAGATTTGCTCACAATCTCTACATCCACTGCTTTCAGATCCCTAGATTACAGGCTATCAAGTCCAATGCATTCAGACCATAAGACATAGGAGCAGAGTTAGGCCATTCAGCTCATCAAGTCCGCTCTGCCATTTCATTGTGGCTGATCCCGGATCCCATTCAACTCCATACACCTGCCCTCTCACCATATTTCTTGATGCCCTGACCAATTAGGAATCTATCAACTTCCGCTTTGAATATACCCACAGACTTGGCCTCCACCGCAGTCTGTGGCAGAGCATTCCAAGATTCACAAAAAAAAACCCCTTACTTCTGTGATAAAAGGTCGCCCCTCAATTTTGAGGCTGTGCCCTCTAGTTCTGGATACCCGCACCAGAAGGAACATCCTCTCCACATCCACCCTCTCTAGCCCTTTCAACATCTGGTAGGCATGAGATCCCCACGCGATCTTCTAAATTCCAGCGAGTACAGGCCCAAAGCTGCCAAATGCTCCTCGCATGTTAACCCCTTCATTCCCAGAATTATCTTCATGAACATTTCCTTCTCTGATCCCTTTTATTTCCTGGTGTTAAGTTCTTCGCTCTTATTAGCATAAGGGTTAACTTGCTAAACTGCAAACTATTGGGAATATTGAAACAAGTTCTGGTTTGATCACTTTGATCTGCCATAAGTTTAAATATTAAGAGTAGATCACTCTGGGGCCTTCAGTGAGACATTATTGAATATAAAGAGATTAAAGAGAAGAGAAGTGTGTGCTAACATGGCTTTGCTTGGGAAATCCATGGACGCTCTATGTGATGTTTGAGGGAACCTGTCCACAACATGTGCAAGGTGTACTGCGTGTATCCCTCAAATCTCAGCTCATCAATGCAATTACACACAATTACTGTTAATTTCAGATTTTTACCAACATCAAGCTGGAAGCATGGTTTAAAATGTAATCTCCCTCCATCCCACGTGCTCCTAAGCTGATGGTTCACAGTACCTCAAGTGGTGGGCTATCTTACTATTGGAGGTAGCAAGACATAGAGAGGATGATTGCTCCCTTCTCCGAAAAAGAGTGGCTTACTTGTGATATCGAAGATACCAGAAATAATTCAGGTCTTGCCACCGAGCAGAATTTTTCAATGGGCTCAAAATGTACAAGCATAGCAAGAGAGGAAATACTCTCAGTGGCCACTTTATTAGGTACAGGAGAGGAACCAGGTGTGGTCTTGTGCTGCTGTAGCCCAGTCACTTCAAGGTTTGACATGTTGTGCATTCAGAGAAGCTCTTCTACACACCACAATTGTAACACAAGGTTATTTGAGTTACTGTTGTCTTTCTTTCAAACTGAACCAATCTTGCCTTTCATCTCTGACCTCTCTCAGCAACAGGACACTTCTGCCCGCAGAACTGCTGTTCATTAGGTGCCATTCTCTGTAAACTCTAGAGACTGTAGTGTGTGAAAATCCCAGGAGATCAGCTGTTTCTGAGATACTCAAATCACCCCATCTGGCACCAACAATCATTCTACGGTCAAAGTCACTTAGATGACATTTCTTCCCCATTCTGATGTTTGGTCTAAACAACAGCTGAACCTTGTTACCATGACTGCATGCTTTTATGCAGTGAATTGCTGCCACATGATTGGCTGATTACATATTTGCATTAATGAGCAGGTGTATCAGAAACAGAATCAGGTTTAATATCGCCAGCATATGTCGTGAGATTTGTTGCCTTGGCGGCAGCAGTACAATATTATACATAATAATAGAAAACAAAACAAAAACATGAATTGTAGTAAGATGGTTTGGGCACGTGGCCAAGTGGTTAAGGCATTGGACTAGCAACCTGAAGGTCGTGAGTTCGAGCCCCAGCTGAGGCAACGTGTTGTGTCCTTGAGCAAGGCACTTAATCACACATTGCTCTGCAACAACACTGGTGCCAAGCTGTATGGGTCCTAGTGCCCTTCCCTTGGTCAACATTGGTGTCGTGGAGAGGGGAGACTTGCAGCATGGGCAACTACTGGTCTTCCATACAACCTTGCCCAGGCCTGCGCCCTGGAGAGTGAAGACTTTCCAGGCACAGATAGATGGTCTCGCAAGACTAACGGATGCCTTTACTTTAGTAAGATGGCAGAGGGCAGAGGCTGTTCCTAAATCGTCGAGTGTGTCCCTTCAGGCTTCAGTACCTCCTTCCTGATGGTAGCAAACGAGAACAAGGTATAACCTGGGTGATGAGAATCCTTAATGATGGATGCCGCCTTTTTGGGGCATCACTCCTTGAAGATGTCCTGAACACTGCAAGGGCGAATGCTCATGATGGAGCTGACTGAGTTTCCCAAACAAAGTGAGCACACAAAGTGGCTACTGAGTGTAGATGTGGATGTAAGCCCTTCCAGGGTGCTCTTTCACTCGTGTGGCCTCAGATCTGCTTCCCGTTGCTTCGCCTTCCCTGCCTCTGATTTTGAGCTGCGAGCGCTCTCTTTATCACCAATACACACTGCAACACTTCCTCCTCTATTGGCATCGCAACTGTTCACTCAGAAGACTCTGAACATTAGCATGTTAACAGATGACAGACTGTGTTAGAACTTACCACAGGCTGCAGAGAGAGAAAAAAACATCTTTAGCAATTCAATTTTCACTTCAAAGTTATTGTATGGGGCTTAAAAATAAAGCGCCTAGCTTAGCTCATTGTCATCAGCAGAAAGGAAACAGGGGTGGGTTATAAAGGGAAATGTCATCCAAGTTCTGAAAACTTTGAAAGACATGAATCATGTAAAAATTGAACATGCGGTTGATTTAGATTCAGACTTCAGACTCATGAAAAATCAGTTTTAAACAACTTCCAGCAAGGTTATATTTATAAACATATATCCAGAGGGGAATACTAACACCCACATAAAGGAATTAATGCTTACTGTTTCTCCTTTATTCATTCTTTGGGATTTGGGTATTGCAGCCAAGCTTAGCCTACCCCTGTGTTGAGAAGGCTTTGAGATTCTCATGTTTTTCTGTCATTCATTGTGAGGTTTTTTTTTCTGTTTTGTGGATGTCTGTGAAGAGTAAGAGTTTCAGGTTGTATACTGTATACATTCTCTGATATCACATTGAGCCACTGAACCATTGGCCTATCAGGTCACTATAGAAGACGGTCAAGACTGTATACATTGTACAGAATCAGGAGTCACAACTAGTCCATAGAACATACAACATAGAAATCTCCAGCACATTACTGGCCCTTCGGTCTACAATGCTGTGCCGACCATGTAACCTACTCTAGAAACTGCCCAGTCCATACTGGGGAAGAATGACATATTTTCTCTCCGGCGATCATTAGTGAATTAGATGGGATTTTATTGCAATTTCATGGTCAGTATTACTGAAATTAGCTACTCCTTCAACAAAATCCGGTTCACTTACCATTTGAACTCCTATTACTGGTTTACTAATTACTAATAATTATTAGTCTAGACCTCTAGATTGCTAATCCAGAAAGCCACTTTCAACCGCGTCATTCTACCCGTTCTATATTGCTTATATCCACAAGTTGTTATTGTGTAAGTCTCCAGTTTGACTGTGATATGTCAAAAGAAAAGACAGATTGTAATGGAGTCTTTGGATCACATTGATGCTCGAGTTAGTTTGATCATGGAAGTGTCTCTTCTGGAAAACAAAGGCAAATGAATGTGACCGAGTAACAATAGGAGAACATTTGGGATTATCTTTATCAGTGGATGAATGAGATAAGGAAAAGGGGAAGAATCCATGATTGACATAGATAATGACACAAGCATAATTTTGAGACCCTTAACTTTTCCTCATTCTATTCTTATTTTCTTACTCAAGTTTTTAATATTTCAAACAAGTCAATACAAAATGGAAATAAACGTTGAGGGCAAACTGTGCAAGTTTCTCCATGTAAATTGGATCCATGCATGATTTTTGCCTTCAAAGTACAAACTTTGTATGCTACAAATAGTTATTGAGTTCAAACAGGTCTGACAAAGATTTTGGTTACTTGTTTCAACACTCCGTAACACAAAGAAATGGGCCAGGAATATTTTAAGTGCTTCCCAGCCAGTACTGCCACGCAGATTAATTTGCATAAATCTTTAACAACCTCAGTGGGAGTACACTTTGGGTACTCACATTTCATTGTGTGGAGATAGAAAAATATACTGCAACCTTTATCTTTGCAGACATCAGAATCAGGTTTAACATCACCGGCATATGATGTGAAATTTGTTGACTAAGCAGCAGCAGTACAATGCGATACATGATAATAGGAAAACAGCATCAATTACAGTAAGTAAGTATATAGTTCAGCTGTTACTTTAAGAGACTCTTAGATAGGTACATGGAGCTTAGAAAAATTGAGGGCTATGCGGTAGGGAAATTCTAGGCAGTTTCTAGAGTGGGTTACATGGTCAGCACAACATTGTGAGCCAAAGGTCCTGTGATGTGCTGTAGATTTATATATATATATATATAATAGTTAAATTAAATAAGTGCAAAAATTAAAATTTAAAAAAAGTGAGGTGGTATTCATGGGTTCAATGTCCATTCAGAAATGGCAGAGGGGCAGAAGCTGTTCCTGAAGCATTGAGTGTGAGCCTTCAGGCTCCTGTACCTCCTTCCTGATGGTAGCAACGAGAACAAAGGGTAATGGGGGTCCTTAATGACGAATGCTGCCTTTCTGAGGTATCACTCCTTGAAGGTGTCCTGGGCACTATGGAGGCTAGTGCCCACGGTGGACCTGACCAAGCTTACAACTATCTGCAACTTATTTTGATCATATGCAGTTGCAGCCCCCTCCCATATGCAGCCAGTTAGAATGCTCTCCACAGTACTTCTGTAGAAATTTAAGGTGACATACCAAATCTCCTCAAACTCCCAATGAAACACAGCTGCTGTTGAGCCTCCTTTGTAGCTGCAACAATATTTCGGATCCAGGTTAGATCCTCCGAGATATTGACACCAGGAACTTGAAATTGCTCACTCTTTCCACTTCTGATCCCTCTATGAGGACTCTGTGAGAATATCGTTAAATAAAAGGGTACCGTGAATGCCCAACTAGCTCAAGTGTTACTGGAAATCAGACCAGAAGCTGGTTTCTTCTAATTGGATGCTATGGGCATTCCCAATCTGTTCACAATATTTGTTTCTACATCTTTAACTGACCTTAACAACTTCAGAATCAGGTCTATTATCACCGGCATGTGTCGTGAAATTTGTTAATTTAGCAGCAGCAGTTCAATACAATACATAATATAGAAGAAAAAAATAAAATAATAATAATAATAAATAAATAAACCAATTATAGTATATGTATATTGATTAGATTAAAATCATGCAAAAAAACCAGAAATAACATATATTTTTAAGTGAGGTAGTGTCCAAAGATTCAATGTCAGAGAGGTTCAATGTCAGCAAAGGTTATATTTCCTACGTCAGCTCAGGAAGTACAACCTGCCTCAGGAGCTGCTGATTCAATTCAATTCAGGAATAATCCTGTCTGTTCTCTGTTCGTCCATCACTGTCTGGTTTGGATCAGCTACCAAACAAGACAAGAATAGACTCCAAAGAACCGTCAGGGCTGCGGAAAGGATTATTGGTGTGAAGCTGCCCTCGATCCGGGACTTGTATGCATCCAAAGTCAGGAAGCGAGCAAGCAGCATCATTGTAGACCCATCACACCCCGGACATCACCTGTTCCAACTCCTTCCTTCTGGTAGGCGCTTTAGATCACGGTATGCCAGGACAAATAGGTACAAGAACAGTTTCTTTCCGTATGCCATCAGTCTTATCAACACTTGAATTTTAGTCTATTATAAACCAAGTCCACCTGTGCATACACAGGTATACCTCATTGTATATAGTTCACGATTATTTGCACCATTGTTTTGTTTGCTTTTTGATTCCGTACAGCGAGAGCTCAGGGAAACCGGCATCAAGTTCCCTGTATGTGTCCACATACTTGGCGATAATAAAGGGCTCTGATTCTGATTCTGATTCCGATGTCCATTTAGGAATTGGATGGCAGAGGAGTAGAAGCTATTCCTGAATCGCTCAATGTGTCCCTTCAGGCTTCTGTACCTCCTTCTAGATGGTAACAGTGAGAAAAGGGCATGCCCTGGGTGCTGGCGGTCCTTAATAATGGACGCTGCCTTTCTGAGCCACCACTCCTTGAAGATGTCCTAGGTACTTTGTAGGCTAGTACCCAAGATGGAGCCAACTAAATTTACAACCCTCTGCAGCTTCTTTTGGTCCTGTGCAGTGGTCCTCCCATTCCAGACAGTGATGCAGCCTGTCAGAATGCTCTCCTTAGTACATCTGTAGAAGTTTTTGAGTGTATTAGATTAGATTAGATTAGATTATGAGGACACTCAGTCCTCGTTTATTGTCATTTAGAAATGCATACATTAAAAAATGATATGATATTCCTCCAGTATGATATCATAGAAACACAGGACAGACCAAGACTAAAACTGACAAGAAACACATAATTTTAACATATAGTTACAACAGTGCAAAGTAATACCGTAATTTGATAAAGAGCAGACCACAGGCATGGTAAAAAAAAAAGTCTCAAAGTCCCAATAGCCCATCATCTCATGCAGACGGTAGAAGGGAGAAACTCTCCCTACCATGAACCTCCTGCGCCGTAAACTTGCCGATGCAGCACCCTGGAAGCACCCAACCACAGCCGACTCTGAGTCCGTCCGAAAACTTCGAGCCTCCAACCAGCCCTCCGATACTGAGCAACGAGCACCATCTCTGCCGAACGCTTCGACCCCGCCCCGGCCGCTGAGCAACAAGCAAAGCCGGGGATTCGGGGCCTTCCCCTCCCGAGATTCAGGATCACACAGTAACAGCGGCAGCGAAACAGGCATTTCAGAAGTTTCTCCAAATGTTCCTCCGCGCTCTCACGTCTGTCTCCATCAAATCAGGATTGTGCACGGCACCCTACTTGACAGATAACAGATATTCATCACCGGAGTGGCCGCTGCGCGTTGCGTTGCGTCGCCATCTTCTCTTTGTTGACATACCAAATCTCTTCAAACCCCTAATGAAGAATAGTCATTGTTTCACCTTCTTTAACCAATTTAAACCAAATTATCCTAAACCTGTCAATATTATCCAGTAATAATCAATATCAATATCAAGATCAATAAATAAGGTAAATACTACTGAGGTCGGGTGGAACTGCAACTTAGGGTCATAGGTTGAAGGTGAAAGGAGAAAATTTAAGGGGAAGTTGAGGGGACAATTCTTTACTCAGAGGGTCATGAGTGTGTGGAATGAGTTGGTGCATTTGAGCTCGATTTCAATGTTTAAGAGAAGTTTGGATAGGTACGTGGATGGTAGGGGTATGGAGAGTGATGGTCATAGTGCAGGTCAATGGGAGTGGGCAGGATAAATAGTTTGGCTTGGACTAGATAGGCCTATTTCTGTGCTGTACTTTTCTGTGATTCTATGAGTCTATCAGGAGAAACAGTGTTCCACTCCCAATATCAAGGTTGGCTTGCATAGTTCTGTTTCCGAAGACAAGGTAAACACCACAGTATGTTAGTTGGAAAAAGGCAGAGTTTACCAAAGCACTTCTGCATGAATACATGTATGAATTGGCACTGTGCAAGAGAGCGCTGCATTAGTTTGGTCCAGTATCCTTAATGTGCCTGTGTCCTGTGCTTGAGCTCTTGTGGAAAAGGCTCCACTTCACGCATGTGTAATTTCAGAACACACCTATAGAAATTAACCAATGCTAAATAACATCATTCTCACACCTCTTAAAGGGGAAGTGAGCAGTGATCACAACCACAACAAGAGAGGCTCTAATCATCATCCCTTGACATTCAGTGGCATCACCATCACTGAGTCCCCTACCATCAACATCCTGGGGGCTAACTGAATTGGTCTAGCCATATTATCACCATAGCTACCAGAGCAGGTCAAAGGCTAGGAATCCCTCCACAAGCATCCTATCCCTCCACCATCAATGAACCGTTGCAGCAGTGTGTACTGTCTACAAGATGAACTGCCACACCAAAGTTCCTAAGGCAGCACTTTCCAGATCCCCGACCACTACCATCTAGAAGGACGAGAACAGCAGGTACCTGGGAATACCACCACTCGGAAATCCCCCTCCAAGTCACTCACTATCCTGAATTGGAAACATATCGCCGTTCCTTCATTGTGGCTGGGTCAAAATCATGGAACTCCCTCCCTAACAGCACTGTGGGTGTACCTACACCTCAGGGACTGCAGCGGTTCAAGAAGGCAGCTCATCACCACCTTCTCAAGGGAAACTAGGGATGGGTAATAAATGCTGGCACAGCTGGTGACACCCACATCCCGTAAATGAGTAAATAATTTTTTAAAACTTCTGGAAGCCTTTGTCCAGCTTGAGGTGAACCAACAAAATCTATGGCAGCACAGATCGATGGCCCCCTTGAGATCCAGTTGGAAAAGGTGCATACCCACAGCAGATCTTGAATGCTCGGAGCACAGCAAGCTGAAACAAAGGACTAATGCCTGTGAAACCCAGTCCAAGAGTAACAAAACTGGAACTTCACCCACGGTAGGGTTACTGGAACAGAATTGAATTCCTTCTGACAACTTGTCAACTGCACACTTAATAGTCCAGAACTCACATGCATATCTCAAATCTTACGCACACTTCATCTTGATTGACCATGGCATGCAAACCACACGTGCGTGTTGAAACACAGTCACTTGTAGGCAAAGCTTGCTCATTGGCAAGGACGCAAGAGATCCTGCAGATGGTGGAAGACATGAGCAACGCACACAAAATGCTGGAGGAACTCAGCAAATCAGGCAGCATCAATGGAGGGGAATAGATCCTGCCTGACTTGCTGAGTTCCTCCAAAGTTTTGAATGTGCTGCTCATTAACACAGTGGCTCTGCACAATCATTTTTGCCTTATTAAGTATTTGAAATATGGTTGTTTCTCCACAACATCTCTGGATTGGGAGGTCTAGCTCCAGCTATGAACTCAGCTTAGGATGGAACCGAGAGACCAGCCTTTTCAACATGGAACTAGAGGCCAGGTCGTTGAGGAAACAACCACCGAGTGGCTTGCAATGGCAAATGCCCTGCTTTGCATTGTAGAACAGGCAGAAAACAGTATTCTGTTTCCCAGACAGCAGCAGTTATGTGTCCAAATTCTATTACTGCCAGAGCCAATGAAGGTATGACTGCACTGGAATGGGCGATTGGGGGATTGGCAGTGGCTCACCCTCTTCGGCATAAAGGACATCTTCAAGAAGTGGTGCCTGAAAACAGCGACATCTATCATTAAAGACCCTCACCATCTGGGACACGTCTTCTATGTTACTACGATCAGGATGGAGCTTCCAAACCTAAAGACCCACCCAGTGTTTTAAGAACAGCTTCTTCCCCTCTGCTATCAGATTTCTGAGCGGTCCATGAACACCACCTCATTATTCCACCATTTATTTCTTTTGTAACCTATAGGAATCTTTACGTCTTGCACTGTGCTGCTCTTTCAAAATAACAAATCTCACAACACACTGTATGTCAGTGATAATGAACTTGATTCTCATTCAAAGAGGCTCCAGCCTGTCATTATCCCTCAGGGTAACAGTGTTTGGCCCTTCAGCACTGTATCTATGTCAGTGTCCTTACCGCTCTCCAGCTAACCCAAGCTACATAGAACTATCAATGCTAACGTGAAATGTTTGCATGCCACTCGATAGGCAAGGTGCTTGGGTACCACAATCCCATTCACTATTCCCTGGCCACAAACTGTTACCCTCAGTTTTGCAAGGAATATCTGGTCCTTGTAAAGAGGGTGCACTTATGGAAGGCTAACAAAGATACTAAAGGCAACACTCACAACACGCTGGAGGAACTCAGCAGGTCGGGCAGCATCCGTGGAAAAGATCGGTCGACGTTTTGGGCTGGAACCCTTCGTCAGGACTGAAGAGGGAAAGGGCAGAGGCCCTATAAAGAAGGTGGGGGGAGGGTAGGAAGGAGAAGACTGGTAGGTTCCAGGTGAAAAACTAATAAAGGGAAAGATAAAGGGGTGGGGGAAGGGAGGCAGGGAGGTGATAGGCAGGAAAGGTGAAGGAAGAATAGGGGAAAACATAATGGGTAGTAGAAGGAGGCTGAACCATGAGGGAGGTGATAGGCAGCTGGGGGAGGGGGCAGAGTGAAATGGGGATAGGGGAAGGGAGGGGGAGGGAATTACCGGAAGTTGGAGAATTCTATGTTCATACCAAGGGGCTGGAGACTACCTAGACGGTGTATGAGGTGTTGCTCCTCCAACCTGAGTTTAGCCTCATCATGGCAGTAGAGGAGGCCATGTATGGACATATCTGAATGGGAATGGGAAGCAGAGTTGAAGTGGGTGGGATGCCGCCCGACCTGCTGAGTTCCTCCAGCGTGTTGTGAGTGTTGCCTTGACCCCAGCATCTGCAGATTATTTTGTGTTAAAGATACTAAAGTATGCTTTGAGACAAGACTAAGAACTTTCGTCTTTTAAAGTTATGCAATTTGTGTTTGAATGTCATTCCTAACACATGTAGGATTTTAACTTTATTGGCTTCTGGACCCTGAATGCAATTGAGTGTAAGTGTTCGCACACATAATAAATGTCTTTTACACAAATCCCTCCTTCCCAACTCCACCGACACAGGAGAAGGGACATGCAATAGAGATCATTGACACAGAATAAGCACACAAAGTTCTAAGTAAATTTATTATCAAAGTACATATGTGTGACCATATACAACCCTAAGATTCATTTTCTTGTGGGCATATTCAGTAAATCCATTAGCCAAAATAGAATCAGTGAAAGATCGGACAAACAACCAATGTGCAAAAGACAGCGAACTGTGCGGATACAAAAGAGAAAAAAATAGTAAATAGATAGATAGACAGGCCGATAGATAAACAAATAAATATCAAGAACCTGAGCTGAAGATTCCTTGAAAGTAAGTTCATTGGTTATGGGAATGGTTCGGTGATGGGGTGTGAAGTTATCCCTCTGGTTCTAGAGCCTGATGGCTGAGGGGTAATAGTGGTTCCTGAACCTGGTAGTGCGGGTCCTGAGGCTCCTGTACCTCCTTCATGACGATGAGGGTCCCTGATGATGGATGCTATTTTCTTGCGACAGTGCTCTGTAATAACTGTTCCTGAACCTGATCGTATGGTTGTCAAAGAGGAACCACCCACCAAGGCCATCCAGCATTTGTCGTATTCCCTCCCAGCCAAGAGCCATGGAAGGCAGATTAGCAAACTTGGCCAATTGAGAAGAAAATATCTTGAAAATTCCTCTCCCTTCCCTTTAGGCAATTGAAACCAGTCCAGGAGACCACTTTGAAGCCAAGTTTTAAATATATGAATAAAATTATTTGGAAAACAGCAATTAGATGAAATTGTTATTTTCTTCAAATAAAATTTAAGCTGAGTGCTATTTTTACAACAATGTGATAACCAAGTTATGTCATTAACAGGGTAATTAAGAACATGTAAACTGCAGAGAGGATTTTATGACAGGTGACTACAGAAATTCGCAAGCAGGCATCCGTAATCCTCAGAGTTGTGCCAGAGCCTTGTACACTTAACTCTTACTTAGCCTGTATTTGTTGACACATGTGACAGACTAGCAACTGGCGTAAGTGGTTTGCACAATATTTGATTATAACATTAGCTGTCCTGTAGCTCCAATAACCTGGCTCAATGACGTACCGATCGGTAGGTTAATTAGTCATTTTAAATCGCCCCTGATTAGGCTGGGATTAAATCGGGGGAATGCTGGGCAGCGTGGCTCGAGGGGTCGAAAGGGCCTAATCCTTAGAAATAAAAATACATTTTGGATTTTGGTGATACTTTACACTTTATTGTCGCCAAACAATTGATGCAATCATCACAGCGATATTTGATTCTGCGCTTCCCGCTCCCTGAATTACAAATATTAAATATTAAAAATAGTAAAATTAGTAAATATTAAAAATTTAAATTATAAATCATAAATAGAAAATAGAAAAATGGAAAGTAAGGTAGTGCAAAAAAACCGAGAGGCAGGTTGGGATATTTGGAGGGTACAGCCCAGATCCGGGTCAGGATCCGTTCAGCAGTCTTATCACAGTTGAAAAGAAGCTGTTCCCAAATCTGGCCGTATGAGTCTTCAAGCTCCTGAGCCTTCTCCCGGAGGGAAGAGGGACGAAAAGTGTGTTGGCTGGGTGGGTCGTGACCTTGATTATCCTGGCAGCACTGCTCCGACAGCGTGTGGTGTAAAGTGAGTCCGAGGACGGAAGATTGGTGATGCTGGATTGGCAGCTTTTCTGGACGACTGGATGTTATTCTTGAATAACCTCCTATACATCACATTATAACACTTTTTCCAATGGACGCACAGGAACTCGGGGCCCAGTGAGATTAAAGGTGGTGTGGGAGATGAGGCCTTTATGAGCTTAAAAGGGCCCCAGTGAGTGTCATGGCTGACAGAGCAGTGCGACACACACAAAATGCCAGAGGAACTCAGCAGGCCAGGCAGCACCTATGGAAAAGAGTAGACAGTTGACATTTTGGGCCGAGACCTTTCGTCAGAGCACTGGTGTGTTTCAGCTGAGCACAGAAACCAGGGCCTTTGTAAGTTTCAAAGCCAGGCAGAGGCTGAGGCCCCAGCGAATAGAAGGGAGTGTGGGAAAACTCACCTTGGCGAGCCAGAAGCCAATATAGGGTTTTTTTTTGAATAGTGGGACAAAGGTAAATCTGAATTTTAAGAGAGTGAATTAAAGAGACAATGGAGACAAAAATCAATTGTTTGGAAATCAGGAACAAAAGCAGAGAATGCTGCATCAGGTTAGTCAGATTCTGCACCAAGATTTATATTTCAGGTTTAAACCTCAGGGAGAGCTGCAAACTGAAAGATGAGCACAGTTAGAAACTAAATGAGCTGGTGCAAACAACAGAGCTCCTTTATCACACAGAATTGGACTCTTTGACATCCATAAAGGCCCAATTGTCATTCTAGGATAGAATTGGATGGCATGTGAGCTGTGCCAGTGGAAGAAACCCTGGAGTTTTAAAGTTCACCACATATTTAAATTTGTGGGTTCTGTGACTATCACATTACTGCCCAAAAACAGTTGGTTAACATAGCGTGGTTTGTGAGGAAGTTTCAGATATCAAGGCTCAAACCCAGGAAACAGAGAGAAAAAAATAGTTGGCTGCAATTTTTTAAAGAAGAAAACAGAAATGATTAGTTTAGTTAGGCATTTAATTACTGATTTTTTTTTTGTTCTGCACAATGTCATGGGCCAAAGAGGCTGTTCCTGTGTTGTACTGTTCTATGTTCAATGATATACACTAGGAATTACTTACTGCCCATTTTGCCATTGGCGTTTAGGACAACAATGAAGGTCCTCCATCTCTGGTGGTCTTCAGTACTTCCTTCAACATACCAGTAGCTTCCTCTTGGTTTTCACTACTGGCAGTCAGGCAAGTCTGGGTGGAGACTCAGGAATACCGTCCCACTCAGATGTAGAAGGCTTCTTCATTGCCATTTCCATAACAGTTTTGTTTTACCAGTGAAGGCTGTTAGCCCTGAGCTAAACCCCCAAACCTTAAGGACCAGTGGGCCACTCTTAGTCTGTCTGTTACCCTTTGACCTGTTTGGCATGGGTTATCCTGCCAAAGTAGAAAGCAAAGCATAAAGCCCTGGCTCCAGCCAACAGAGCTCTCCAGCTCATTGAGGCACGCAAGACTCCAAATCACGACAAGGCTCCAGGACAAGAATGGCGGACTCTAGGAATTGGGTGCACTTAATTTCAAATCTATCAGATCTGTCAAAGAATAAATTGGGGAAGCTTTCTCAATAAAATCCATGATTTCCAAAAAATAATTTATAACCTGCATAGACTGAGTAAATGAGAAGTACACTGGTAAGTTCAAACAACTATGGTTTTGATAAACAGTACGTATAAACACCCATCTCTGTTTCCTTGTCCCCAGTCATCCTCGCCCTCCTCCTTATTGCCTTCCCTCTCACCCCCACATCGGACATAAGTTCAGGGTGAAAGGTGAAATATTTGAGGGGAATCTGAAGGGGAATTCTTCACTCAGAGGATGCTGGGAGTGTGGAATAAGCTGCCAGTAGAAGTGGTGGATGTGGGTTCAATTTAGACACTAAAGAGAAATTTGGGTGATGACATGATGGGAGGCTATGGTGCAGGTAGTTGGAAATAGGCAGTAAAAACAAAAACAGGTCAGCATTGACTAGAAGGGCCGAAGGGCTTGCTTCAGTGCTGCTGGGCTCTGTGGCATTGTTCTTAGGAAAGTAAGCACAAGAGATTCCGCAGACATAGAGAAACACATTCAAAATGTTGGAGGAACTTAACCGGTCAGGCAGCATCTACAGAGAGGAATAAAGAGTCGATGGTTCAGGCTGAGACCCTTCATCAGGTCTGAAAAGCAAGAGGGAAGAAGCTAATATAAGTAAGTGGTGGAAGGGAATGAGGACAAGCCTGAGGTGATGGGTATGTGGAGGAGAGGGGATGACATGAGGAGCTGAAAGGTGATTAAAATGGTTGGCCATCTGGTGCTCCCGATACGATCTGCTCGACACTGGTAAGGCCTGACGTAGATTGGGGGACCTTCACTCCATCTGCAGCAAGCAGAATTTCCCAGTGCCCAAACATTCTAATTCCAGTTCCCCACCCCCATTCTGACATGTCGGCTCACGTCTGTACTGCCACAGTGAGGCCACTCTCAGGGTACAGGAACAGTACCTCACATTCCGTCTGAGTAGCCTCCAAACCGATGGCATGAGCATCGATTTCTCTAACTTCAAGTAATCTTCAACCTCCCCTCTTCTTCCATTCCCCACTCTGGCTCCCTTCTTCTCTTCTCTTCATCCTCCCCTCCTCCTTCCCTTTCTCCCATGGTCCACTCTCCTCTCCTATCAGATTCCTTCTTCTCCAGCCCTTCACCTTTCCCACCTATCACCTCCCAGGTTCTCCCTTCAGCTCCCCCCTCCCCTGCCTTCACCTATCACCTTTTAGCTTGTACTCTTTCTCCAGCCCAAACTCCTGGTCACCCCTCCCCCCCAAAAATAACCCTCAGGAAATGTCCTACATTTTGATTTATTTATTTTTATTTTCTGGTTGTTCTGTTGAAGGTCAAGTGTGAGAGAGCGTCCTAAGGCAGCCAGGATCTGACAGAACTAGTTGGAGAATTGGGGAGGTTGGATCAAAGGACTGTGCCTGCTGTTGGGAGTGGTGGGGGGGAGGTAGGGATAACGGGAAGTTACGGAGAAGGTGAAGGTAGTGAACGGGAGGCAGTATAGGGTGATAGGAGTTGTATCGAGAAAGACAAACAGCAGGATTCTGGGAAAAGGAAAACTAAGAATTTCAGTGACTTATCATCCAGTGATGAAGAGAGTAGACGGGAGTTAAATAACAGAAAAGAAGGAAGAATTTAAGTGTTTTTTTTTAGTTTAGAATGTGGGTCTGTTTCTTATATCAATCTATCTAAAGTACTTAAGGATTTGCAAAAAGCTTTAGAAGACATTGTCAGCACAAAACCTTTAAGAGTTGGGGCACCTTTAGTGTCCTGTAAAGGTGATGAGTAATATGAGCAAGCTTTGGAATTAAGTGCTATGGGAAAGTAACACCAAGAAATTACATTGAATGACAGTGGCTTTGGGAAGTAATCTCTGGAGTGCCTCTCTAGATGTATCCATGGACGAAGTTAAAAATAATTTAGTTGGGGGGGAAAGTCGTGGACACTGAACATTTTAAAGGGTTTTGTGGTGGAATTAGAATAGATAGCTTATCGGTATTGGTTAAATTTGAGAGGAAAAAGTTGCCTGACAGGGTTCATTTAGGTTATATGAGTTGTAGGGTTTGAGTCTAAGCAGCTGTGAATGACGGTAAAAAGTGGTGTGATATATGTAGTGGGGATAATGATTATGGCATTTATGGGGAAGGCACGTAGAAAATGTGGAGGAGAAAAAAGCACGAACAAAGAGAAAAACCACACAGAGTGAAAAGTTTCAAACACAAAACTAAACAAATGCACAAAGTGACTGAATATGAAACTGAATCAGACAACACAGAGTCTGTCAAAGGTAAGCTGTCATGCCTAGAATTGCAGAGTATTGCTGATGCAGACTGCAAAATCATATGAATCACAACAGATATGTCTGGTGTAAAATTGAAAATGCAGCTGGATACAGGGTCAGTTTTGTCTATAATTTCAGAGACTGACTGCAACATATTTGGTTTCAAAGCTACCATTAGAGAAGACCTCAGTGATGCTGAAGATCTACCCAGGTGAAAAAATGTCTCCCAAAGGCAAACTGAAAGTAAATGTGACATACTGAGGCTAAACAGAGCAGTTAGAACTTTATGTGTTGAAAAGTGAAGGGCCAGCACTTTTTGGACATGAATGGTTGAGAAAAATCCAACTAGACTGGCACACAATCAAAGCTCTCAGTGTGTCATCAACAGGCAACTGCAGCCCAAACAGTAGCACTCACCAGAGACTGTCACAACTGCTTACTGCTAATTAGATTAGATTAGATTATGAGGACACATAGTCCACTTTTATTGTCATTTAGTAATGCATGCATTAAGAAATGATACAACATTCCTCCAGAATGATATCATAGAAACACAAGACAAACAAGACTGAAAAACTGACAAAGGCCACATAATTATAACATATAGTTACAACAGTGCAAAGCAATACCGTGATTTGATAAGAACAGACCATGGGCACGGTAAAATAAAACTCTCAAGATCTTTTGGAAGTCCCATCATCTCACGCAGACGGAGAAGGAAGAGAAACTCTCCCTGCCGTGAGCTTCCAGAAGCTGCAAAATTGCTGATGCAGCACCCTGGAAGCACCCGACCACAGCCGACTCTTGAGTCCAGCCGAAAACTTCAAGCCTCCGACCAACCCTCCGACACCGAGCACTGAGCACCATCTCTGCCGAGCGCTTCAACCCTGGCCCCAGGGGTTAACTGAAAAGTTAATCCAAGCCTTCAAGAAATCCATTAAAGTGATGGACAAAGAGGACATTCTCTACAGCACAAGGTGGACAACTTCCTTTTTTGAGTATCGGAACTCTGTTCATGCAATGACAAATCAAACACCTGCAATGCTGTTCATGAGCAGATCTATGGAGGGAAGTTAAGTTCAGCCAGTGGCAAAATAAATCAGCAAGGAGCTTCAAGATTGGACAGGAAGTCCTAGCGCATGATTCCCAAGACAAGTGGATACCTGATAGGATAGGTACAAGAACCGGACTACTGATGTACACAGTGGATGTTGGAGATCATACTTGGAGACATCATGTGGGCCAGGTTCTGAATGCTCAACTGAAGAACACATCTAGTCAACTGCATCCAACAAGACAGACACACGTTGCATCCACCAGACCTACCTCTCAGTGATGATCATGTCACTAACAGCAACATGACACCTGCAACAGAGAAAGTTGTCTTTGACAAGTCACCTGCCAAATCTGATGCTACTCCCTAGGTCCAAAGGAGCTACCCTGAAAGAAGCAGAGCGCCACACAAAAGACTGAATCTTTGGTATAGTAAAGTTAGTTATTGTGAAAGAATGTTTATTAGCTGTGTACATACACCTACTGATGCCTCTGGACACATCTTCAGTGATGTTCCTGGAATCATCGGGTGTTTCGGGTCTTTCGACATCATACAACCTCCTCCAGGTGACCCAGCCGGGGCTGATCAGACCCCAGCTGGTGTCCAGATGGCTAGCTACTTATGACTCTATGGCTCCCCTCTTTTGAGCCACAGCCATCTTGAGGCCCTCTCTGCTGCATCGGTGGTACTGCGGATGGCTCTCCTCTTCCTCTCTCCCTCGGTGCCCAAATTGCTGAAGCTGTAACTAAAGAACAGGCTACGAATCCCCTACAACCAACCTCCACTGGGAGACACCTCGCTCTCCATCCATCCTGCTGACAGCTGAATATGCTGAATATGTTTTGTTAAAGAGAAATTGAATGTTTTGTTGCATATACAGTTTTATGTTACATTAATCTAAAGGGGGAAGAAGTGTAATGTATGGATCTATTTCTTTTAGAGCAATGACTCCCATTAGCACTAATTATTGACTGATAACTTACCCATGCACATTGATCTGTTGCTCTCTCTCTCTTGTTACGTAACCGGCAACAATGAATATTAATCGAGACAGGTTTTATAAAAACAACCAAACATTTATTAAACACGTATAAACGATAAAGAAAAAAAAACAAAGGAAAACTTTAACCGCAGGTTAACAGGTACGCAGCCGTTCACCAACTTCACTCGGCTCTGGTTCTTAAAGCGTTAAATGCTGAACCAGTTCTTAAAGCGATAACTTCAAAAGTCCAACAGTTTTACATATTCAATTGGGAGAGACTTCTCTGGAGAAAGATTTCTTCACCGCCGCACCTTTACTGCTGGTTCTGTCCACAGGATTCCTGATGCCGAAATTAAACAGTTTAAATCGACTGACCTTAAATTCCTTTTAGAGAGAGAGCACCTTTTTGCATGAACTCATTGCCCTTTTACAAGAGTTATCTCGATGCAGGTTCTCTCCAACGAAGACTCAATAAGGTCGATCCTTTATTAAACTGCCAAACGATGCCGACTTCTCTCGATTCTTCACTCTCCCTTCAAAACTGTCGGAATTGAGTAAATTGGCATTTCCAGCCACAAATTTCCAGTCCAAATGCAATATCTTGTAAGAGAAGGCACCTTCCGTTTTAAAAATGAAACTGCGTCACAAAAACTAACACGCAACAGAAACGGAGGCACAACACATTCTACCTGGAAATCTACAAACTCAAAAACCAACTGCATCACCTGGGTCGACCCTTATATAGTCACGGGGCACATGTCATCACGTGACCTCACATTGGCGGGAAAATCACATCAGGTGACCTCCAAAAGACCATTACATCATTCTCACAAAAAAACCCAGATCTCCTTGAGCATGTAACCCTCTGCAAAGTAAATACACCAGTTAACCTCACCTCCACCTGCGTGCTTATTTAATTGATATGTAGTTGTACAGAGGACAGTGTCAATGGGACCTATTAATATTCAGAATGCAGATAGATTAAAGTCAGTGTGCAAGGTGCATGATTGTATCACAAAGAATTTGTTGATTGTTGATAATTTAAAGTTTTTCACTTTCATGACAGATGTAATAAATTGTACAGCATAAACTAAAAGTAGGACAGAAAAAATATAATTATATTAATAGCTGCAGAAACACATCTCAAGATAAAAGACAACTGCAGAAGTTATTAATGGCGCTTTGCAAGCTTGCTTACGGCTATCATCCCTACTGGGACATAGGCCAACAGCAGAAGATCACCTGTCCTCAATGCTGATTTGAAAGTTGATATGCCCTGTAGCTTCCACTTTCACCACATGACTTCATACATCTTCCAGGTGAAGATACTGCCTCTCCCAGGGATGAAATCTTTAGGGCTTCTATTGGCCTTTCTGAAGCTCTGGGTTTTAATGGGAAGGGGTTTCTAGCCCCATGTACAACCCCCTCCATTCACAGCCAGGCTTTGGACTGTCCATAGCGGAGCTGATGATTCATAAGGACAAATAAATAAGGTTCAGACTTCAAAGGAGAATTGTTCATACTTTTTCTAATCTTACAATGGAAAGGTAGAAGGTTGTTAGATAATGGTCAAAACCTTAATAAACTTCTTGAAGATTTACTAAATAAATCTGCTGTTATATGAGTACAGGAACCTGGCTGAAATCTTTAAGTTTAAGATAGAAGGTTATGCTTACATAAGACACGATCGGAAATGATTAATGGAGGAGCAGTGGTTACTTTTGTCAAAAGTGGGAGAGCACATAAAGTTATGGAAATTGGAATTGTTGTTTATGATTCAATTGTGATTGAAATTTGGGGAAAGAATAGCAAAATATACATAATAATTTTTCTAGCCCTTGTGAAAGGTTAGCACCTGATAGGTTGGAAAGTGTGGGTGGAAATGGGAAAAATTAGGTCACAGCACCCTGTGAGATTGTCTCACAAACAGAATCAGTATCAGGTTTAATATCTCTGGTATATGTCATGAAACTTGTTGTTTTGCAGCAACAGAACATTGCCATACATAATAATAAAACTATAAATTACAATAAGCATACGGCATGTATACATTTTTAAAATTCAATTAAATACTGTAAATAGTGCAAAAAGAGAGGAAAAAATGCTGTGGTAGTGTTCAAGAGTACATGTCCTGATAATGAGGAAATATCCTGATGAAGGCTCTTGGCCCAAAATGCCGACTGTTTACTCTTTTCCATAGATGCTGCCTGGCCTGCTGAGTTCCTCCAGCATTCTGTGTTCCTTGGATTTCCAGCATCTGCAGATTTTCTCTCGTTTGCTGAGGTGGTGTTCACTGCCCAACTCAGAAAGCTGATGGCAGAGGGGAAGAAGCTGTTCCTGAAGCATTGAGTGTTTGTCTCCAGGCTCCTGGACCTCATCTTTGATGGTAGCAATGAGAAGAGGGCATGTGCTGGGTGATGGGGTTCCTTAACGTTAGGTGCTGCCTTTTTGAGACATTGCCTTTTGAAGGTGGCCTGAATGCTGGGGAGGGTGGTGCCAATGCTGGAGCTGGCTGAGTTTACAATGTTCAGCAGCTTTTTTCATCCCTTGCTGTTGCCCCTCCTCACCACGTGATGCAGCTAGTTAGAATGCTCTCCACAGCACATCTTGTAGAAACTTTTGGGTGTCATTGGTGACATACCAAACCTCCTCAAGCTCCTAATGAAATATAGCCACTGTCATGCCTTCTTTATAATTGCATTAATATGTCGGGCCAAAGATAGACCTTCAGGGATGTTGATACCCTGGAACCTGAAAATGCACACCCTTTCCACTGCTGGTCCCTCGACGAGGACTGATGTGTGTTCCCTCTACTTTTCCTTCCTGAAGTCCACAATCATTTCCTTGGTCTTACTGAATTTAGTGTGAGGTTGTTGTTGCGATGCCATTTGATCAGCTGACCTATCTCACTCCTGTACACCTCCTCGTCAGCATCTGAAATTTTGCCGTCAATCGTCGTGTCGCCGTCTAATTCGTAGATGGCGCTTGAGTTGTGCCTAGCCACGCAGTCGTGCGTGTAGAGAGAGCAGAGCAGTGGGCCAGGCGCACGCCTTTGAGGTACGCCAGTGTCGGTTGTCAGCGAGGAGGAGATGTTATTTCCAATCCGCACGGACTGTGGTCTCCCAATGAGGAAGTCAAGGATCCAGTTGCAGAAGGAGGTACAGAGACCCAAGTTTTGATGCTTGTTGATTAGAATTGTGGGTATGATTGAATTGAATTGACTTTATTTCTTACATCCTTCACATACATGAGGAGTAAAAATCTTTACGTTACATCTCCATCTAAATGTGCAATGTGCAATCATAGTAATTTGTAATACATAGAACAGTCAATGTAATATACTCAAATCAGCGTGAGTTCATCAGTCTGATGGCCTGGTGGAAGAAGCTGTCCCGGAGTCTGTTGGTCCTGGCTTTTTTGCTGCGATACCACTTCCTGGATGGTAGCAGCTGGAATAGATTGTGGTTGGGATGGCTTGGGTCCCCAGTGATCCTACAGGCCCTTTTCACACACCTGTCCTTGTAAATGTCCTGAATCATGGGAAGTTCACAACTACAGACGCGCTGGGCTGTCCGCACCACTCTCTGAAGAGTCCTGTGATTAAGGGAGGTACAGTCCCCGTACCAGGCGGTGATGCAGCCAGTCAGGATGCTCTCAATTGTGTCCCTGTAGAAAGATCTTAGGATTTAGGGGCCCATACCAAACTTCCTCAACCGTCTGAGGTGAAAGAGGCGCTGTTGTGCATCAAACCCTTTTCTTCCAGAAGTCCCTCCACCAGACCTCGCTGAGCTGTAATCAATAAACAGCAGCCTGACGTAGATGTTACTATTGTCCAGGTGATCCGAGGCAGCGTGGAGAGCTAGAGAGATTGCATCTGCTGTAGACCTATGGTTGCGATAGGCCAAATTGCAGTGGCACAAATGTGCATTGCATGATGGTGGAGGGACTTCTGGAAGAAAAGGGTTTGATGTACTTGAACGACAGTCGGAGTATAAAGATAAATCTATTTAATAACACAGTTTCTACTATAGATCTGATACTGGTATCCGAGGATCTAGCAAGTGTGTGCAACTGGGAAGTGTACAATGATACAACAGAGGGGAGTGATCATTTCCCCATTACCTATGCAGTGGGAGTAGATGTGTATCAGGGGAAAAGTTCTCATACCTCCAGATGGCATTTCCAACAGGCAAATTTGGATGTATTTGATGATTTATCTGAAAGTAGATTTCCCGATCATTTGGTTTTGGAGGATATTGTGTTGAGTTATACTTTGTACTCTGCACTCAACTCAGTAGCCAAGGAAGCAATTCCCAGGTGGTATGGAGATAATGAAAAGAAAGCTGTTCCCTGGTAGATGGATGAGTGTAACAGAGTTGTGAAGGAGTGGTATATAGCCTTTGGAAAGTAGGCAATGTTACTCCTATTCAACTTTCATACCATATAAAATTTGTTTCAAAAAGTAATGAGAAGGGCAAAGGAAATGTATTGAAGAATGTACTGTGATAGTATTGGGAAAGAGATACAGGTAGGGGAAGTTTGGTGTTTGATACAGAAAATGGGGGAGATCGAAAACATGACACTACCAATTTTGTATGGCAAGGAGGTGGTTGCAGTTACTGAATCTGAAAAGGCAGAATTATTAGCAAAAAGTACTTGTCATACTGTAATTCAGCCAATTTATGTGAAGAAGAGAGATTTTAAAGAGAAATAGTTCTGGCAGGCTGTCCTCAGATTGCTGAGAGAGAGAAAAAATTTTCCAGTTCCTGCTTGGGTGTTGAATTTATATTGTCTGAACTTAAAAGGGCTGTAAATAGTGCTGGTCGGACATCATCTGGGAAAGATGATATTTGTACTAGTACAATATTTGCATGGTTATCTGATACAAAACTTATGTTGGTTTTGGAATTTTTTAATACAATATGGGTTGAAGGGAAACTTCCTCCTTCCTGGAAATTAGCAGTTGTGATCCATATAGTGAAATCTGGCAAGGATCAACCAGATCCTTCCAATTACAGACCTATTTTGCTAACTTCATGCTTATATAAGATAATAGAACCAATAGTTATAGTGAGGCTTTCTTATTTTGTGGAAAGTAGTAGAGAATTAGCTATATACCAACCTGGATTTCATAAGGGGAGAATGACCATGGACATTAAGTGTTAAGTTTGAAATCTGATATTCACAAGGCCCAGGTTAATAAAGAATCAGTAGTAGCAGTTTTTTTTGATGCAGAGAAAACTTATGATATGTTATGAACACAAGGGTTGCTGCTTAAACTTGAAAAGATAAGAATAGGTGGTAGAATGTTCAACTGGATTCTAGATTTTTTATGTGACAGGAGGATACAGGTTAGGGTGGGAACAACATTCTCTGAGTATGAGATGGAGAATGGGACTCCACGGGGAAATGTGTGTAGCCCACTCCTTTTCAATACTACAATGGGTGATATTTTCTTAAATGTTGGCTCAGATATTTCCAAATTGTTGTGTACTGATGATAGTGTGATGTGGAAGAGAGGCAGGAACATTAATTATACACTGTAGTTAGGAAAATGCAGGCAGCACTTAAGTAAACATCGGTGGGGAGGGGGCTAAATTTTCTGTTGTGAAGAAGTAGAATTGAAATCGGTGGTCACTGGGAGGTCCCACTTTTTCTGGTGGATTGAGTGTAGGTGCTCGGCGAAACAGTCTCCCGATCTACGTCGGGTCTCACCAATATACAGGAGGCCACACTGAGAGCACCGAACACAGTATATTACCCCAACAGACTCACAGGTGAAATGTTGCCTCAACTGGGAGGACTCTTTGGGGCCCCGGATGATACCTCAACTGGGAGGACTCTTTGGGGCCCCGGATGATAGTGAGGAAGGAAGTGTAGGGGCAGGTGCAAGCACTTGCTCTGCTTTCAAGGATAAATGCCTCTAACTTCCACCCTGCCCTCAAATTTACCTGGTCCATTTCCGACACCTTCCTCCCCTTTCTCAATCTCTCTGTTCCTATCTCTGGAGACAGTTTATCCACTGATATCTTTTATAAACCCACTGATTCTCACAGATATGTGGACTATACCTCTTCCCACCCTGTCACTTGTAAATATGCCATGCCCTTCTCTCAATTCCTCCATCTCCACTGCATCGATTCTCGGATGAGGCTTCTCATTCCAGAACTAATGCGATGTCCTCCTTCTTCAAAAAAGGGGTTTCTTTCCACCTCCATCAACACTGCCCTCACCTGCATCTCGTCCATTTCATGCACGTCTACCACCACACCAGCCTTCAGGTCCAGCATTTAATTCTCCGTAACTTCTGTCATCTACAATGGGATCCCACCACCAAGCACATCTTTCCCTCCTCACTCCCCCCACTTTCTGCTTTCCACAGAGTTTGCTCCCTACACAACTCTTTTGTCCATTCGTCCCTCCCACTGATCTCCCTCCCGGCACGTATCCTTGCAAGCAGAACAAGTGCTACACCTGCCCCTACACCTCCTCCCTCACTACCATTCGGGGCCCCAAAGAGTCTTTCCAGGTGAGGAGACACTTGGCCTGTGAGCCTGTTGGGGTCATCTACTGTATCTGGTGCTGCCAGTGTGGCCCTCCTGTATGTCGGTGAGACCTGACACAAATTAGGAGACAGCTTCATCGAGCACCTATGCCAGAAAAAGTGGGATCTCCCATCCACCCATTTCAATTCTACTTCCCATTCCCATTCCAACATGTCAGTCCATGGCCTCCTCTACTGCTGCAATGAGACCACGCTCAGGCTGGAGGAGCAACTCCTTATATTCCGTCTGGGTACCCACCAACCTGATGGCATGAATGTCAATTCCTCAAACTTGGTATTTTCACCACCACCCCCAACATCTCCTATTCCCATTTCCCTCTCTCACCTTATCTCCTTACCTGCCCATCACCTTCCTCTGGTGCTCCTTCCCCTTCCCTTCCTCCCATGGCTTTCTGTCCTTTCCTATCAGATTCCCCCTTCTCCAGCCCTGTATCTCTTTCAGCTATCGACTTCCCAGCTCTTTACTTCACCCCCTCCCCCTCTCCTGGTTTCACCTATCACCTACCACCTTGTACTTTTTCCTCCCCTCCCAGGCCCACCTCCTTACTCTGACTTCCGATCTCTTTTCCCAGTCCTGATGAAGGGTCTCGGCCTCGAAACGTCAACTCTTTACTCTTTTCCATAGATGCAGCCTGGCCTGCTGAGTTCCTCCAGCATTTTGTGCGTGGTTTGCGGGTCAGCCTCACCAGCTCAAGCCTTGAGATTATGTTGCGGTGCTATTAAGTTGTCCACAATTTCGGCATAACTGGTTGAAATGGGTGAAGTACCCTTACACCTACCCAAGTTACTGTTAACCATGGTTTATTGGGTTATTGTAAAAGGACATAAAGTTGATCATCCAATATTGGCAACATGAGTAGAGTGTTGGGAACTCAGCATTCATACGGTCTTCAGCTTTGGGTGGATGGGAAGTGAATGGGCACATAGTTTAATGTGGAATATGGCCCCAGTGTATCCCGTTCTGTCACTCCTCCATGCTTTTTTCCTTTTGCCTGTAGCTGATTCGGGCCTTGAAGAGCAGATCAAAATTGTAAATTAGTAGCACAGGCAGTTCAGCAATATATACAATCTGGGTCATATTACGATCGAGGAACGTGTTTGCAGACTGGATATTGAACTTTTTACTGTTGGATTTCGGCCACATTCCACCAAGATACAACACCGGGTGGCACAGGAGTTCATTCCTGCCTGTGGCCATCGAACTTGCAGCTCCTCCCGTGGAGGGTCAGACACCCTGAGCCAATTGACTGGTCCTGGACTTATTTTCCATCCGGCATAGTTTGCATTTTGTTGTTTGATTGTTTGTGGTTTTTGTATTGCTATATTTATGCTCTTTTCTTGGTTGGTGTGGCTGTAACAAAACCCAATTTCCCTCGGGATCAATAAAGTATATCTATCTATCTATTAAAGGCTGATATTACGGCTTCCTACATACCTATACAGATGGTTCAAAGAGTCCAGTGAGAGGTCATTCTGGTGCTTCTGTTTATGTTCCAAAGTTTCAGGTGACAGTTAAGGAAAGATTTCCAGACGAGGTATCAGTATTCACATCTGAGATGATTGCTATCATTTTAGCCTTGGAATGCGTTGAAGAAAGGTGCCCTGATGATGTATTTCTGTGCTCTGACTCATTCTCGGTTTCGACATGTGTTAAGATAGGTACTTCAAGTTGTAAGCCAGGCACTCTTCTTGAGGTAGGACAACATCTGGTGAGGATGCAGGGTCAAAACATCTGTACTCATTACTTATGGGCCCCTGCCCATGTTGGGGGCTGAAGGAAAAAAGGTGGCAGACCGACTAGCCAAGTAATCGTTTAAAATCAAAGACGTAAATGTAGTTGTACTGTTGCATAAAGGGAAGGTGAAAGTCATAATTAAAACATCCATTTGATCACTGTGGCATCAAAGTTGCAATAAGGAAAAGAAAGGACAGCATTTATATAAAATTCAGAGGGTGGTGGGAACTCAGCTGGGAGATAGCTATAAAAGAAGGGAAGAAGTTATACTTAACGCATATTGGACATATTAGGTAGAATAATTTCTTGTTCAGGAATAACTTGCATGATCCAGACATTTGTAGAGAGTGCACTTGTCTAAAATGGGTGCAGCTGATATTGTTTGAATGCAGTCCCTAAGAGGTGTACCTGAAACATTTAATTGCTAAATTGAGATTATTGGGACAGACACAATTTAACGTGGAAAGTTTGTTAAGATTTCACTGCCATCACAATGTCTTTTGACATTACATGATGCGTATTTGACTTTCTGAAAAGCATTAGACCTTTTGATACTATTTGAGGGGTTTTTTTCGGGGTGGGGAATTTAGTAGGTATACCTCCTTTCTCTTTGCTCCACACTCCAACTCAGTAGGTGGCGGTAATGCACCTTATGTTGGTCTGCCAACCGCCATTAAACTTTACCAGAATTATTCCTTCCGTACTCCTCCCCTTCTTATTCTGGCATTGACCCCCTTCATTTCCAGCCTGAAATGTCAACTGTTTTCTCCTTTCCATAGGTGCTGGCTTCCTCCAGCATTTTGTGCATGTCTTTTAGAAAAGTTCTTTGTTTAGTCGAAAGTTAGGTCCAGAGCCTGACTAATTACTATCGCATTAGGGTTTTATTCCTTACACACCATCCAAAGCAAGTGTGGTGCAAACACCATGGACTTTTTGGTGGTTATTTTTGAAGACATGAGGATTGAGAGAAAACCTCCCCAGTTTATTTACAGAGAAATGGAGCTAGAAAGTACAGCCAATAACACACTCGTGCTGACCCAGTGGTCTTTTGTATGCCCATTATTGTGAGCTTTCTGTCCAAAGCGTTACTCATGCTAACGCAGTCATTCCCAAACCTTGCATGGTACTGTAGCATCACATGGTCAGCCGACTCAGCTAGACCGTTAGTTTTGCCAATATGTACACTTGCTGAAATTTTTGAATGTAAAGCACACACCAAAATATTTAAAAAAAACATTAAGAATCAATGAAATAATCTAAACATTGTTTGAAAATTAACGATTTCAATAATTAAATTGCAGTAGTATTTTGACAGAACTTAATTGTACATGTGATAAAGAAACTTGAATCTTGAATCTTAAATCATCCAAGTAAAACTGCATTATCCAGTAACTACATAAGTCCCTTGCTGCCTCTCTCTTTCTCTCTACCTCTCTCCCTCTCTCTTACACACACACGATATATCTCTCTCTCACACCCACAATCTCTCTCACACACACATGTACACACACACTATCTCTTTCTCTCTCTCTCCCCCCCCCCCAGCATCATGCCTAAATTGGCATGTTCAGCAAGCAACCTCCCCTACACACACACACACACAGAATCTTTCTCTCTCATACACGCACACTATCTCTCTCTCACACACACACACATAATCTCTCTCTCCCTCTCTCTCTCTCTCTCTCTCTCTCTCCCCCGCAGCATCATGCCTAAATTGGCATAAGTTCAGCAGGCAACCTCCCCTGCACACACACACACACACACACACACACACACACACACACACACACAGAATATTTCTCTCTCACACATGCACACTATCTCTCTCTCTCACACACACACAAAAACATATGCTATCTCTCCCTCTCTTTCACTCACACACACACAATCTTTCTCTCTCTCTCACATACATACACAATCTCTCTCCTTCTCTTTCACACACACAAAAACACATGCTACCTCTCCCTCTCTCTCACTCACACACACTCACAATCTCTCTCTATCTCACACACACACAATCCCTCTCTCTCACACACACACAGAATCTCTCTCTCTCCCTTGCTCTCTCCCTCTCTCTCTCACACACCCACAATCTCCCTCTCTCTCACACACACAATCCTTCTCTCATTCTCTCACACACACACACAATCTCTCTCCTCCCTCTCTCTCTCTCACAATCACCCTCTCTCTCCTCTCCCTCTCTTTCTCACACACACACACACACACACACAATCTCCCTCTCTCTCACACACACAATCTTTCTCTCATTCTCTCACACACACACAATCTCTCCCTCCCTCTCTCTCTCTCTCGCTCTCTATCTCTCTCTCAGCATCATGCCTAAATTGGCATAAGTTCAGCAGGCAACCTCCCCTGCATAAACACATACACAGAATCTTTCTCTCTCACACACACACTATCTCTCTCTCTCACACACCCACACACACACACACACACACACACACACACACACACACACAATATCTCTTCCTCTCTTTCTCTCTCACACACACTATCTCTCTCTCTCTCTCTCTCTCAGCATCATTTGCCTAAATTGGCATAAGTACAGCAGGCAGCCTGTCCTGCATAAGTGCTGGGGAACTGCCTGTGGGCAATGCCATTGCATGCAGGGAAATCGACAATGAACAGCAGCCGGCAAGTCTGGGATTCACTCTTGTACAGGAACTGAACTTCATGACACTTTAGACAGAGAAACATTTGCTGTTTCCAGCTAGATCCAGCACTAAAGAACCATATAAGTCAAAATAAATTTTAAAGATGGCCTACAACAAAATATCCTGACAAAAGTATTTAAGAGGTGGGATAACTATTCGTAGGAAGGTGGGCCACAGCTATAAGGCCCGTTTCACTACTTAACTTGCTCTTATTTATATCTTTAATCCTTCAGTCATCAACAATCTTAAATGTACAATCCAAAACTTATCTGCCATTCATTGGTATTTGCAGGCAAGAGTTCCAGCTTTCTGCACTTGTTCAATGGAAATGTTTCCCTGTTTCCTATTTCGAAGGATTGGCTCTAATGTCCCTAGAGCTGCACCTCCCAATCAACAGGAATAGTGTTTTCTCTCTTTACCATATCAATTACTGTTAATTCCTTCCTTGAAAAATTCAATGCTTGGGACTCCGGCTCGATTCACCTCTTAAAGGTTACGTTTTTAAATTCCAGGTACGTCATCCTACTTTGTAAAAACGTCTTTGCAAAGTGAATCCCTGCTAAGAACTACCTGAGCAAATTTGCACTGAATCTCTTCCAGTATATTCCAGTGTTGGATTTTTATTTCTTTTGCGAGTTTCTTCTCATGCCCTCTTTTTAAGACGTTGTGTGCAGAATTGCTCAGAATATATTTAGTGTTCACTAACCAGGAATTTGCATTGCCTCGCAAGAACTTTTCAGTTTACAATCTCGGGGATGACTTCCAACCATGAAAAGGTTTAACGATTATAGTTAGTGTATCGACAGTTTTCTGCTGATCACATTCAAAAATGTTGGGTTGGGAGCCTCCTAATCCTGTCACACAATGTTGGAATAACTCCATTGACATTACTCGCATTGTGTGAAATATGGTTCGTTCCTGTCACAGACCCAATATTACTTTTTTTTACTATGTTTTGCATATTATTCTCTTCAAGTACTGCAGATACATGTCTATCTTATCCTTACTATCATTGAGACTGTTAACAGTTTTCAAGGAACCCTGTAGTTCTTACGGGTGGCGGAGTGGAGGTACGTCACTACCAAAGGGGGTGTAAGGCGCTCCTTCCCTCCGCTAGCTCGCAGGTCACCCTTGGGCAAAGTGTAGCACCTTGCCCTGCTTATCCCCCCCCAATCAGGGTCATGTGAAGCCTTGGGAGATGGTGGTGGATGGTCGTTTGAACAGCTGGTGCAGATCACAAGTCCTGGTGATGCGACCACTGACACCAGGCAGACAATCTCTGAAGAGTATTGTCAATGGCTGGGGACACCTGTCTTGTGCAGACACTGCACAGAGCAAGGAAATGGCAAATCACTTCTGTAGAAAAATTTGCCAAGAGCAATCATGCCCAAAAGTCCATGATCGCCCAGCACATAGTGGTGAAGATGATAGTTCTTAAATACTATTTTTTCTGATTTAATTTTGAATGTGTTCATTTTTTATTTCTTTTGTGAGTTTCTTTTCATGCCTTTTGTTGTACTTCCTACTGCTTGTTTTGTCACTGTCTTTGCATCTCTTGCATCCGAAGGATCTGCGATAATTATAGCTTTTTTTTACACTTGGTCCATTCCTGGCAAGTGGAGTGTTCACCTCCAGGGGATATAAACTGGTTGTATAACACCCAGGTCTACTTTTTTCTTCAAAAAGTAAAACATGCAAAATAACTTCTACCTACTCCCAGAGACCTACAAGCATCATTACCGATGAGGTCCTCTCTTTCGCCTTGTTCTCGCCCAGAGAAATTGCTTCTTCCTGTGTTGACTTCATCTTTTCCTTCTTTGGGGCAACATTTTCCCACTCACATCCGTGCCATATCTAACGCTCCCTGCCTCTTTAGTTTCCTCAGCCCAACTATCTCATTTTCACCATGAACATAGAACTTAGAACATAGAAGCCTACAGCTCATTACAGGCCCTTCGGCCCACAATGTTGTGCCGACCATATAACCTACTCTAGAAACTGCCTAGAATTTCCCTAACCCATAGCCTTCTATTTTTCTAAGCTCCATGTACCTAAAAGAGTCTCTATTGTATCCTTCTCCACCACCATCGCTGGCAGTCCATTCCACGCACCCACTACTCTCTGTGTGAGAAACTTACCCCTGACATCCCCTCTGTACCTACTTCCAAGCACCTTAAAACTATGCCCCTTTGTGTTAGCCATTTCAGCCCTGGGATAAAGCCTCTGCCTATCCACATGATCAATGCCTCTCATCAACTTATACACCTCTATCAGATCACCTCTTATCCTCCATTGCTCCAAGGAGAAGAGGCCAAATTCATTAAAACTGTTCTCATAAGGGACACTCTCCAATCCAGGCAACATCCTTGTAACGTTCCTCAGCACTTTTTCTATAGTACCCACATCCTTCCTGCAGTGAGGTGACCATGGGTTTCCATTCCCTCTCTACACCCAATCAAACATCCTGAGGGCTCTATTCGTCCAGTCATCCTCCACCACCACTCTGCTCTACCTACCAGAACTTGCTCTTGTTGTATATTTAATATTTCAGTAATATTTAAGTCACCTTGTACACATATTGTTTGATTAAGCTTTCTTGTTCAATAGTTCATTATGGGTTGCAGTGTATGTACGAATACGTGAACTGTATATGTCATCAGGCCACCACAGGATACGTGCGCACCTCGCTAAAAGTGAAACATGAAGTTAGACTCAAATTTCAGACTCCCATGTCTTCTTTTGAATTCGTTTAATGTTTTGAAGTTACAAAACATAAGCGTTCTTATATTAAGCGGCTTCTCATTTGACTCCACCCAGATCTTCTAAATAAGCAGTGTTGCTATGGGATTCCACCGAATCCATGATATCAACTTCTTTTTGTGGGACATCGGGAGAGTTCTACCTCTCAGTGTTATCTAGCCCCGAAGATATTGATGTTATAAGTGTTCCAAAAAAATTCGTGCTTGTTCTGAACTAGAACATTTCCTCAAGTTTGCTGACAACTTTCACTACTCTCCTTCTTCTGAGTCAGAAAATCACAGAAAACCTCTGACACACGACGACGCCAGGCAGCCCATTGGGTTATCAACGAATGACTCAACCTCCATCCAAATGAGGAGCCCTGACCTGAAACTTCGACTGTCCATTTCCCTCCACAGATGCTGCCTGACCCACAGAGTTTCGCCAGCACTTTGTTCTTGAACTCAGTCTCTTCCTGGTTCTCATTAACAGTTCTGAGACTTTGTTGATCAAGTCTCTCAGTACACATCCAAGTACTGTTTAAAGGTGAAAAGATTTTCTAACTCAGTCTCCCTCTCAGACTAGTGCAAATCTGGAACTGACTTCCATATGAGCATGTGGGTTCATTTTATAATATTAAAGTTAGTTTATGACAGGGAAGGGTATCAATGAAAATGGAACAACGAATTTATAAAACAAACAAACCACGATAAGGGTACTGAAAGGCCTATTCCTATTCCAGTGTTGATCACTCTTACACACTAAGTAAATCTTATCCATAGCATTAACATTCTTACCAAAGGAAAGTGCTCAAAGTCTAACAGGCATGTTCTGGGCTGGAGTTCCCTCAAAGAATTATGCAAGATTGACATATCGCTATTGATATACAATCATTGCGCTTGCTTCAAGATCTAGGACTTCACTTTTTGCAAGCTGTGCTCCTGCTTTTTAATTGGGAACAGAAAATTTATTCAACTTTTAATGGATAAAATTTGTATCAAAGCAGAGATACCTGTGTTACGCCCTGCAAGAGGTGACTTCTGGGTGTATCACTCACATTGGGAAAATAGTCTATGTGCGACTTACCTTATTGTGGCAGACATTAGTCCTGGCATAGGAAATATGCCCAGTGATGTTGCAACTCATATAGAGTATGTTTCCTTTACCCCTCACTCAGGAAGGCAAGAAATGCACACTGTCATATTCATGCCACACATGCATAGTATTTCCCAACCTTGTCTCTCAATGTTCACCTTTATATAATGCACGGGGGCTTTTTTTCTTAACCACCTTTCCTGGCTCATTCTTGAGTTGCAATCACTGTCTCCTCAATTGTCCCACACCATGCGGTAGCTTGGGGCCACTTCTCTCTGCTCACAGGACTATGTGATGAGTGGATAGACACAATAAGGCCGGCATTCCTTATCATTCCCATTCCTTAACAGCCTTTTCTCTTCTTACCATGAAAAGACTTCCTTAAACTCCAAACCGATTCCCCAAAGGAGGACAGTAATGTGATAGACATGAGCTCAACATTCAGCTCTCAACATGAACCACTTAGGTCCCATTTTCATACATGATTCTGTGTGCAAATCTACACACTGTTTCTTTTAAGCTATTTTTGCCCACTATCACAAATATTGCAGGGAGATCCATTGGTTTAATGCACCAATCTCTCCTCTCCACTGTTTCCTGACAGTGTTACTATTCAATAAACATCCTCTCATGTTATGCTTCTTCACAAAATGTAACCTGTCATACTTGTTATCAACGCAAACAACAGGAATTCTGCAGATGCTGGAAATTCAAGCAACACACATCAAAGTCGCTGGTGAACGCAGCAGGCCAGGCAGCATCTCTAGGAAGAGGTACAGTCGACGTTTCAGGCCGAGACCCTTCGTCAGGACAAACTGAAGGAAGAGTGAGTAAGGGATTTGAAAGTTGGAGGGGGAGGGGGATATCCAAAATGATAGGAGAAGACAGGAGGGGAAGGGATGGAGCCAAGAGCTGGACAGGTGATTGGTAAAGGGGATATGAGAGGATCATGGGACAGGAGGTCCGGGGAGAGAGACAAGGGGGGGGTGGGGACCCAGAGGATGGGCAAGAGGTATATTCAGAGGGACAGAGGGAGAAAAAGGAGAGTGAGAGAAAGAATGTGTGTATAAAAATAAGTAACAGATGGGGTACGAGGGGGAGGTGGGGCATTAGCGGAAGTTAGAGAAGTCGATGTTCATGCCATCAGGTTGGAGGCTTCCCAGACAGAATATAAGGTGTTGTTCCTCCAACCTGAGTGTGGCTTCATCTTTACGGTAGAGGAGGATGTGGACAGACATATCAGAATGGGAATGGGATGTGGAATTAAAATGTGTGGCCACTGGGAGATCTGCTTGTTATCAAACCTCTTTTGGCATTTAACTTCCCAATTTGCAAACATGTCCATCCTACTGAAGTACCACAAAAACTTCCGAACAGTTTTCAGTGGCAAAGAAGAACATGGTAACCTGTCTCAGTGACTATCATCGAGTAGCATGTACATCCTAACCAGAAGAGCACAGCCTGTGCGGATTGGTAATAACATCTCCTCCTTGCTGACGATCAACACTGGTGCACCTCAGGGGTGTGCGCTTAGCCCACTGCTCGACTCTCTCTACACCCATGACTGTGTGGCTAGGCACAGCTCAAATGCCATCTATAAATTTGCTGCTGATACAACCATTGTTGGTAGAATCTCAGATGGAGCTGAAAGGGTATACGGAGTGAGATATATTAACTAGTTGAGAGGTGTCACAGCAACAACCTTGTATTCAACGTCAGTAAGACCAAAGAGCTGATTGTGGACTTCAGGAAGGGTAGGAGGAGAAAACACAAACCAACCCTCACAGGGGGATCAAAAATGGAGAAAGTGAACTATTTCAAGTCCCTGGGTGTCAAGATCTCTAAGGATCTAACCTGCTCCCAACATATCGATGCAGCTATGAAGAAGCAAGACAGCGGCTATATCTTATTAGGAGTTTGAGGAGATTTGGTTTGTCGTGTAAAACACTGAAAATTCTACTGATGTACTGCAGAGAGCATTCTGTCAAACTACATCACTGACTAGTTTGGGGGGGTGGGGAAGGGGGAGTTGGGGGCTACCGTACAGGATCATTAGAAGCCACAGAAAGTTATAAAATTAGTCAACTCTTTCTTGAGTTCCAGCCTCCATAGTACACAAGACATCTTCAAGGAGCAGTGCCTCAGGAAGGCAGCATCCATTCTTAAGGACCCCCAACACCCAGGACATGTCCTCTTCTCTTTGTTACATAGTCATAGTCATAGTCATAGTCATACTTTATTGATCCCGGGGGAAATTGGTTTTCATTACAGTTGCACCATAAATAATAAATAGTAATAAAACCATAAATAGTTAAATAGCAATATGTAAATTATGCCAGTAAATTATGAAATAAATCCAGGACCAGCCTATTGGCTCAGGGTGTCTGACCCTCCAAGGGAGGAGTTGTAATGTTTGATGGCCACAGGCAGGAATGATTTCCTATGACGCTCTGTGCTGCATCTTGGAGGAATGAATCTCTGGCTGAACGTACTCCTGTGCCCAACCAGTCCATTATGTAGTGGATGGGAGACCTTGTCCAAGATGGCATGCAACTTAGACAGCATCCTCTTTTCAGACACCACCGTCAGAGAGTCCAGTTACCATTGTGAAGAAGGTACAGAAGCCTAAAGGCACACACTCAGCAATTCAGGAACAGCTTCTTCCCTTCTGCCACCCGATTCCTAAATGGACATTGAACCCATGAACACTACCTCACTTTTTTATTATTTCTGTTTTTGCACTATTTTTCAATTTAACTATTATGTATATTTATTGTAATTGATTTACTTATTGTTTTTCTATATTATTATGTAGTGCATTGTACTGCTGCTGCTAAGTTAACAAATTTTACAGTGATATTAAACCTGTTTCTGATTTTGATTCTGATCCACAGTGATGAGAGGTTGATATCAACTCCTGCCTGAGAGATGACTTGGATCCACTCCAATTTGCCTACTGAAGCACAGGTCCACAGCAGATGCCACCCCATCCCTGGAACATCTGGACAGCAAAGATGCACGCATCAGGACGCACTTTACGGACTACAGCTGAGTAATCAATACCATCATCCCCTCAACACTAACTAATAAGCTTCAAGACTTTGTATTCAATATGTCCTTGTGCAGCTGGATCCTCGATTGCCTCATTTGCTGATCATTGAAATCTTCTCACAGCATATGGACTCATTTTCAAGGACTCTTCATCTCATGTTCTCAATATTTGGTGATTATTTATTATTATTATTTCTTTTTGTATTTGCCCAGTTGGTTGTTCTTTTGCACCAAATTGGTGTGGTCTTTCATGGTTTCTGTCATGGTTGTTACTCTAATATAGATTTACTGAGTATGTCCACAAAAAAATGAACCTCAGGGTGGTATATAGTGATGTTTTGATAAGAAATTTTCTTTGAACTTTGAACTCTGCTAATTTTGTGGCAGCTAAGTCCCAGAATTGCAAGCGGGGCCAATGTGAGACCCATAGACAGCATCTTTCACATTCCTCCAGTCCAGAACGTGCCTGTTAGCCCCTGCTCTCCCCTTTAACGAGTGTCCTTACTGTGTCACCTTGGCTGCAATTGGCAAAATCAGCACAAATTGAAGTAAACATTAAGCTTATTTTGTATCTTTTTTTCCCTTCGAGTCTACATTCACGATGCCATACGCAAAATCTGCTCTGAATAAGTGCAATCTTTCAGAACAGTTCCTATTACACAACTGCACAATCTGGGAATCAAAGCGTCAATTTGCAACTGGATTCTGGTCTTTCTTACCAATCGCACCCTGCCAGTCAGACTAGGCAGGTGCACATCAACCTCCCTGACCCTGAACAGCAGGGCACTGCAGGGATGTGTACTGAGCCTACCCATAACTGTGTCCCTGCCTTTGCCACCAAGTCCATCATAAAACCTGCAGTGACTGGATCAATTACAAATAACAATGGAACAGTATATAGTCAGGAGGCGCAGAAACTGTCTGAATGGTTCAATAACCATCACATTTCATTCAACACCAAAAAAAACCCAAAAACTGCTTATAGCAATTTCTGGAAATCAGCAGGTAAGAACAAGTTCCACTACTCATGAACGGTGAAGCAGTAGAAAGGCTCTCCAGCTTTAAATCCTTGGGAGTGAACAGCAGAGCTCTCAACCACCAACACCTCCTTGATATTAGGGAAGGCTTAGCTGCACCTATCCTATCTTAGGAGTTTCAAGACAGCAAGACTGCCCTGGGGGTGGGGGGGCGGGGGGGAATGTTGACTCAGACCATGAGAGGCCTGCGTCGGGCATTTTCATGCCTTACAAGGTGCAGATTGGAAGTCTGTGTGGGGCACCACTCCTCGCACAGACACTAGAGCAATGTGTGGTTAAGTGCCTTGCTCAAGGACACAAACACGCTGCCACAGCTGAGGCTCGAACTACCGACCTTCAGGTCACTAGACGAATGCCTTAACCACTTGGCCACGTGCCCCAAAAGCTGCTGCTAAACCTTTACCGATGTTCAATTGAGAGCATACTGACCGACTGCATGACAGTATGTTACACGAGCTTCAACAAAATCGAGCAAAAGCACTTCAATGAGTGATCAGGCCTGCACAGAACATCACAGGGAAGCCATTACCAGATTTGTAAACCATCTATAAACCCACCGTGCCTACAGTGGGCTCACAAAATCATGATGGACTCATTCTACCCCAGTAATCACCGGCAGGAGATAGATTCATCTCTGCAAGGACGTCCAGAATGAAACACAACTTCATTTTCCCAGCGCTGTCATGCAAATGAACAGTGCCCCCTCCCTCCCCGCCCAACCCACTCATAGTCCATAGGCACTAGTGGCATAATCGGCATAATTCTTGATGCTATTTTATATTTAATTATTGTACTTTATATCATTGGCATGTGCAACACTTGAATGGAGCAGCCACTGTTTCTTTCAATATTGGAGTTGTTTGTTTTAAATTCAGCTGTAACTTAGATGTTATTCTAAATAACTCAGACGTTATTTTAAATTAAGTCACTGTGTTTTTAGTTATTGAACTGCCAGTCTGCTGTTTTGCACTGAATGGAGTTACACTGCAATCTCGTTATCCTCAGCAATGACAATAAAGCTCTAACTATTAAATTACTTTAATTCTATCTTTGATATAATCTATTGTATTTCATTAATGCAGCTGAAAACAGGATTATCATAAAAATTAAACATTTTCACCACATAATCAATCTAATATCTGTAAGTAGCTTAGTTCAGTCCACTACGAGTGATTTTCATTAAAAATAGAGAAAACTGTTTTCAACAGGGGCAAGATTCATAGGTGAATATTTTTTAAATTCCCATGTAAAGTTTCTTATAATGTGTCGGTTCAGCTTTCGTGTGCTTAGAAAGCCCAGCTAAGTTTTTGGAGCCTTCTCATTGTCTGGAAAATAAGCAGGAATTCTCATAGGCAATTAATTCAGCTGCTGACAGTAAGTATAAAACCATAAGGAAAAGGACCAGAAGTACAGTGGGCAGCAGATGCGGAACCATCTGTTTTGTGTCCATGTCGAATTTCATCACTTGACACTTGCATTCTTTTGTGACTGAATAGATAGGTTAAGAAGGCATAGTGATGGATTGTGATTCACTTTATCCTCAAGTAAAGAGCCCACTCCAGTAGAGGGGCCCCGTCAGCTGAAACACTGAATGATCAGTAGAGGATTCCACTTGCTGCCCTATTTTACCACCTTTCTGTTTGCTGACCCTATTGTCCAAAGTCCTAATTCTTTGTCAGCGCTAGATCCAGTTTAATGATCTGATGCTGTCAACTGTTCTTCTATCAACATCCTCGTACAGCGTCGATGCTTTCTCGGGGCGTTCCTCTCTGTGATGATTGTTGAAACTGGTGAACAATATCACCAGAAATCGCAGCTGGTAGATATAAAAGTCTTTAGTCTTTATTTGGGACACACACACAAGCTGACAGCCTTTGGAGTCACGAGAGAGAGAGAGAGCAAGAGACAGACTTCCCACCCCAACATTACAGCACATTTTCTATGTTAAAGAACAAAAGTTGCAGGACAATTTCTACAGTGACAGTGCCTTCATAATGCTTCTTTTGGGCTACATGAAATGTTTCAAATTTCTGGGTCTTCCCACCAACACACTCAAAATGAGGGTTAAGGAGTGTTGATTGCATTCATGCATATGCAGACATTGATCAGTCAATTGAGTGTTTGCTGGTCTGCAATCTACTGTTCCGAGCTTCATCTTAAATTCAATCTACAATCAAACTTCAGTTCTGAAGGTTGGTTGCTGTTGAGATTAATATTTGCTATATACCCTAACTCCCTAAGGTTGTTATAGCTGGAGGTGGTAATGGGGATCAGCTCCCATTACCCATTTAATGCTCCAATGGCGTGCACCTCAAATGCCTCTGACAACCAAATCCAGCTGCTGGCCTTCACTTGTGGCTTAGCTACTAAGCCCAGCGGAACCTTTTCTACTGACAGGAGAAGTGGGTTACTGGTGCCTTAAAACTAGTCACTTTGGGGAGATGGGGTTCATCAGCCATGGTTGGCAGCTAGGAGAAGGAAAACTCTGATCTCATACCCCCACTGCCTGGCAGCTATATCCACTGGTGGGGAAGGCTTTGGGAGTAAACCCCGAGGAAAAACTCCGGAGCTGGAGTCCCTAAGACAGTCCTACGTTAAGTTCAATTCTGACTGGCAACTCTAGCGATGCTTCTGGTAGACCAAACTGTATCGGTCTCTGCCGTTTCTTTGGGTTCATCTAATGCGTGGAGAGGCAGAGTTTATTACATGGGCAACAGCTTGCTCTCCATATCGTTAGGCCCGGGCTTGCGTATCTAGACAACCAAGACGCAATATCCACTGTCGACTCTGACCAATGGAGGGTTCCACTCCTCCCTAACTCCAGAATATGCCCTAACATGACCATCAGAGTATTGAGAGCTTGATAAGAAATGTGTCAATATATTAAGAAACCAAGTGAATGCCTTCTAAAAGTACAGGGGAAAGTCCAAAACAATTCTACCTTACTATGGGATTGACAACAACCTCAGAACAAATTCCCTCCTACCCAGTATTCAACAGAGGGAAAATATCCCAGTTAAGTAATTACTCAGAGAGGGAAAAACGTCACGATGAAGGGTCCCAGTCTGAGACGTTGGCTCCTTATTCCCCTCCATAGATGCTACCTGACCTGCTGAGTTCCTCCAGCACTGAGTATGTGTTACTCAGGATTTTCTGCGTCTGCAGAATATCTTGTGTTCATGATTTACTCTCTCCTGCACAGTTCTTCCCAATCGAAGGTAGATGGATAGGAAAGACTGTCTGAAACTAATTCAGCGTGCTCGAATTAAAATCTGTTCCACATTCCATTCAGTTAATGCGAAAGATCTATTTGTTTCAATGCCAGAGAAGGAAATACATACCTATGTAAAAGTCTAAATCTACCAGTTTGATTGACCCTTGACCCTTAATGTCACCCAAGACGGCCTTGAAACCCAATAAATTCAAGGGAGAAAATCAGACTGGACAATACATATTGGCCTTGGCAATGGCATTCACACCCCTTTGAATTACAAAATTTAAAAATATCCTGATTCTATTCAGACTCTGACAAGCTGCAGCACATTGAAGTTTTTTTTTGGGGGGGGGATGTTATTCCTCCTCTTTCCTTTGACAGGAAATCTGAAAATGATAGAAGAAATCACCAGAAAACCTGGGAGCTTGCAGAATCGGTCATAGCAGGTAGAGAAGAGATCTATATCCACAACCACAACCACAACGAAGTGAGTTAGAAAACACCCCAAGCACATTTATCCAATTAATAATTCTGTCTTAAGGGTATTTGGAATGAACATAGGTATGCTCTATCCACTTAATTTTTGATTTCTGAAACCATAATGCAGGCACATTGAATCTAAAATGTTCTGAAATCCAGCCAGGTGAAATTCTCTAGTTTAAATTAAACTATAATAATTTTCAAAGTAGCTGAACTAACCTGAGAGAGCTAAATGTGGATAAGATTTTACTTGCCCCACTTAGTGAGGAAATTCTTTTAAACAGTTAGCTTGTGCAAGCATTTTGCCTTGGCTCTTTGATGTTTATCAAACCAAAACACCATTTCAGAGCCAGGATCAGAATCAAAGTTATTATTACTGGCATATGTTGTGAAATTTGTTGTTTTGAATTTTAGTATCATTCAAGTGGTGTTCAGATATCCGATTCAGTAGTGGCTCAAGTATTTGTAACAATTTTGGGATTTTAGCTGAGTCAATGGTGGTATAAGGTTACTGTCAATAAGTGGGATCTTCGTGCTTCTGTAAGCATTTTTTTATTTTATAGAAAATGCTGATGCAGGGAGTCTTAGAATCAGTGAATCAGAGAATAATGCAGTACAGAAAAAGCCAATTTAGCCCACCTACTCTGCCCAATTCTTTCAAAGAAAAACAGAACCTTGTTTCAACCTTTTCCTCATGTGTCCCATGAGCAAGATGTTCCAGAAAGAAGATAGCAGCAAACTGCTCCAGGCCGTTTAGCAAAATCTTCCCACCAAATCCGTTGACAAACATTCTCCAGTATAAAACAATTATATACCAAATAATTAAATAGAATTTTAAAGATAATATTTATTAATAACAGAGAAAAACTGTTTACTGATCCCTTGAAACAACATACCAACAAAGAAAGGCTAGCCAGTTCAGAAAATGAAAAGAACAACTGGGTTTTCTGTGACTTTGTAGAATAAATTTAGATTATTATCATGGGACAAATCAGTTAAGCTGGTTCCTAGTTACTGGCTCTTTGCAAATAGCTATCGATTAGCCGATTAATAAGTGGGCTTCTTGCCCACGTAAAAACAAATATCATAATCACAACTTGATTAATACTTTTTCAAGTCAATTTACTCTCAATGGACTCACATTCAAGGACTCTACAATAATAACTAGCACTGTTCTCGGTAATATTTACTTGTTTTTTATCTATCTGTTTATTTATCTACGTCTTTATTCATTGTATTTGCAGAGCACCTTGTTTGTCAATCTTCGTGTGTAGTTTTTAGTTGATTATTTTGTATTTCTTTGTTCTACTGTGTATGCCTTCAGGTAGTTAGTCCAATGACTTAACCACTTGGCCACGTGCCCACACACTGGATTCACTGGATATCCAGTCAATAAATTATCAGACCTAAATTGATACATACAGATATATATGTAAAAGTTATATGTAAAAATATGTTAATTGTATATGTCAGACACTAACAAGTGTTAAAGTAAAGATGAAATCAGACGTGTATTTCAGACTCTGTGTCTTCCTTTGTATTAGTTTAATATTTTGAAGTTACAAAATATAACAGCGAACATTTCTGGTCAAAGACTTAATGTCACTGTATGTCTAATTATACCAATTAAATTATAAATACCACAAAATATACACGAACAGTAATTATCATTTTATAGTGTATTTCCCTCCAAGTTTTTGAGGGCCTGGGGGCAATCTTCTGCAAATGAAGCTAAAGAGTAGAATAATTTGATATCTGAAGAGGGATGATTTCTCAAGCATTTTCCTTTGGACATTAAAACTGGTTAAGGAATGGCAATTTTGCTAGAATTTGGAAACAACCAGTCTGATTAAATCTAAAAGGCCATGAATCGGAATGACAAGTTATTGATCCCAATTTACTCCTATACATTTTCACAAAGATCCAGCAATGCGTTATTCAAAATCAACTCTCCTCATTCTGGGAAGGTCATGAACGGACATGACCATGAACATGATTATGAATGTGAAAGAGTTGGAAAGGTTTCACTAAGTCTGCATTTAGCCCATTGAATAATTGAGAACACAGTGAACAATCAAACAACTTGTGAATTTGATTGGATATGTGTGTGTATATATAAAGAAATGCAGTTTATTTTGCAGTCTTCCAGAGGGTGGTGAATCTATGGAATTCATTGCCACAGGCAACTGTTGAGGCCAAGTCGCTTGGTATATTTAGAGCAAAGGTTGATAGTTCTTGATTAGTCAAGGCATCAAAGGAAAAGGGGCAAATGGGGAATGGGATTGAGAGGTGTAATGTATGGATCGATCTCTCTTAGAGCAATGACTCCTCTTAACACTACGTATGGACTGATAACTCACCTATGTGCATCGACCTATTGTCTACACACGCGTATTGATCTGCGCTCTCTCCCTCTCTCTCATTACAATGTGAATACACCAGATAAAGCCATTTCCAGCATCCCTGCTTGTACTTAATAGATATGTAGCTGTACAGACACAACAAGAGGTATAATAAATTAGTCATGATGGAGTGGTGGAATGGCCAAATGCCCTAATTCTGCTGCATTTGTCTCCTGATCCGTCAGAGTGTGCTCTGAGGAAAAGTTACAACTTAACTGAGTTTCCAATGTTTCACATTCAAAGGGCATTCGAATTCCACATAAATATCTTGACAACATTTAACAAAAGCAAAATTTAGTGAATGAATGGTATAGCTATGAATGGTATAGTTCCTTGGGGTCAATATCACAAATGACCTGACTTGGTCCAACTAAGCAGAGTTCACTGCCAAGAAGGCCCACCAGCACCTTTGCTTCCTGAGAAAACTAAAGAAATTTGGCCTGTCTCCTAAAACCCTCACTAATTTTTATAGATGCACTGTAGAAAGCATTCTTCTAGGGTGCATCACAAGCTGGTATGGAAGTTGTCCTGTCCAAGACCGAAAGAAGCTGCAGAAGATCGTGAACACAGCGCAGCACATCACACAAACCAATCTTCTGTCCTTGGACTCACTTTACACCGCACGCTGTCGGAGCAGTGTTGCCAGGATAATCAAGGACACGACCCACCCAGCCTACACACTTTTTGTCCCTCTTCCCTCTGGGAGAAGGCTCAGGAGCTGGAAGACTCATACGGCCAGATTTGGTTTCCTTAGTATCTGATTCTCATATTTGCCTAATATGTAAAAGGTCCCTGGTTCAAAACCAGGCAGAAACATTAAGCCACAAGCAAGAGAAAATCTGCAGGTGTTGGAAATCCGAACAACACACACGCAAAATGCTGGAGGAACTCAGCAGGCCAGGCAGCATCTATAGAAATATGTGCAATCGACGTTTCGGGCTGAAACCCCTCGGCAGGACTAGAGAAAAGAAAGCTGAGGAGTTGCTCATCAAGCCAAGAGGCTGACTTATAGTTTGTACAGAATGTAGAACAAAAGAAAAAATCCATGTGTCCGATTGAGATCCCGGTGTTTATGTTCAGCATGAACATCTTTTCATCTTACATCATCTAATGAGATCACATATAATGTCCATCTATTCCTCACTCGTGTTTTTTTTTAATGTTCTCTTAAATCATCACTCTCTGTGCCAGCTAGCTCCATCTTCTAAGGAGTTCTTCATAAATTCCATACGAGATTCTGGTGCTGATTTGCAAATTCCCCCAGATGCACACATTGAAAGCTGCATTCTTCATTTCTGGACTTTTGTATATCCTCAGCTGTGTCTACCTGCTGCTGCCTGAGCCTTGATCTTCAGAATTCCCTTCTCCTGTCAACATCAAGAATCAAGTATCAATATTATTTTCCATATAGATTTACGTATTAGGAATTTGTATCATTAACAGTGGCTTAAAGTGGCTGCAGAGCAGTGATGGAGGTAATAGATAGAGGGGGTGTGAGAACTAGATAGAATGTTTGATCAGATTCACTGCCTAGAGAAGAAACTTTTAAGATGGCATGACGTTTTTGTTTAATAGCCCGAGGGCACTTTGGAAAAGGCGGTTTGCAGAGTGGTAGTGTGTGCAATGATTTTTCCTGCCACAAGCCCTGCAGTAATGGTAGACTGCTGCCAATGACCTTTTCTGCTGAACTGAAAATTTGCTGTAGTTTTTCTCTTGTCTGTCTTGTATCTGAAGTCTTCATAATTATACTTTTACTTATAATAATCTACTTAATAAAGGTACCACAAAAATAATTCCACTCCATTTCATTTATTTGATGAACAGGGAAAGTTGTCAATCAATGATGAGTAGGCCTCTGGCCTAGAACAATAACTCACCAATAGCAAACTAAAATTTCACTGCTTTGGCTTAAGAATTTATACTTAGTTTGAAGATTTTAAAAAAAGCTGATATCTGTTAAAAAGGATAATTTGCCAGAAATTGGTACAAAAATACTTTAAAGAGGCACTGAGTTTTTGGGAAAGAATTCTGCTTTCCTTACTTGTGATGTCCTGTCCCTACATTGGGATTCTAGTCCCTCACCAATACACTGCTCCTGTTTGAACTGATCTGTCTTGGACATTGGGGACTTAGCACAGAATAAGCCTTCCTAATACATCAATACACCAAGAGCAAAGGCTATATTCATGATGAGAAAGTAATATTATGATTAATATAAATAGCAGTTACAGAAGAAGTGGTTTGAGCAGAATTGCACAATGAATATGCAAATAAGAAAGTAATTTCCTCTTTGATAAATTCTATTCATCTTTTGTTGGGGTTGAACAAAATGTACCTTACAGAAGGTGATGTTTTTAATCAGAAATGAATAGCTGCTGCTTATAGAGTTTTGCGAAGAAAAACTTTCAATGGTAATAAAGTAACTGGCAGTTTTTTTACCCTGTGCCACTTTTGAAAAAATTGCATGTTGCAAACTGCTGCTTTGTCGCGACTTCAGTAGAATTGGGCTAGACATCAAAAAACAAGACTGCAGGTCCCGGACTACCTACCAGCAACACCACGGGAGATCCGGTAATTTTATAATAATAATTAAGGATGCATATAGCCAGTTGTATATTGTTATTAGCAAATATAGATTTGAGATCCATCCGATAGTAATTTCAAATATTGTGGACCACTTTAAGGCACCATAGTAATCTGAATGGTAAATGATTTTGGGTAGGCAAGGGTTTATGCACATAACAAATATATGATATGCCATGTAATTAAAATGGATGTTTTCCATGGTAACTGAAAATGCTGCAATGCATAAATATTTAACATGGTTATGAAATTATTAAGTATGAATAATAGGCTTTGACTATTACAGCAGGAAAAATACAATGGACAATAGTCTGTTCATGGAGATAATAATTGTGCTGCTAATGCCTTGACTGTATGATTTGAACCAATGTATTTTTCTCAGCTGGAATTTCCACACTCTGATTGAAGTCTTACACTGATGAAATATATACTCCTATGAATCCTTCCCTTTCACTGACAGAATGCTACAGAAGTGCATAATTTAGTCCAATAATAAGAAAGTCGGAGAGATAGGAACAGGAAAAAAGCTAAGAGAACCTAAAGATCTAGATAAACAAATCGTACCAGCAAAGGAGTTAAGAAAGGAATGGTACTCCTACAACGTCGCAGTTTATTGTTAATATGACTGAGCACACATATTCACGTGGTATTCGCTCTTTGGGAAGCCAAGAAATCTGGACACGGCACATTTTGATTTCCAATTTTTACCTCTTTATTTTGTTATTTGTAACCCATCTGACTTGTGGCAGGAAACTCACTTCAGAAAATTCATTTCAGCAGACAGAGTAAACAGGATACAAATAAATAGGAGGGAGTAATAGAAATTGACAGACTTTTCTTTCAAGTTGGGGTCTATCTCGGAGAGATGAGGATGAAAGCAAGGCACACTTGCTGCTAATTGGATGGTAAATCAGCAGGAATCACATTTTTAATTACTGCAATGCTTGCGCTTGGAGTGAAATTTCAGCTTGTGTGTGATTGTAACTTTTGGCTCATGACAGTCATGCTGTGTGCCTCTGCCTTTGATGATTGCTCATCTCACTTTCCCCCAGCGGATTGAGTTTTTTTTTATTTGAGCAAGGATCCTGAGAGGCTTCTGCTCTCTGCCTGTCTTTTTTTTCCTCGCCGCGGTAGCTGTCGTCCTGAGAGCAGAACCGTCGGGGCCATCTAGGGTCACGGAACAGCAAATGCCACAAGTGACCTTGAGAAGCACTGTAATCAAAGAGGTTTCAAGGTGTGAGCAACAATTGTCGTTACACAAAGTCTGAAGACCACCCCTTCCCCCCCCCCCGTGTAATGAAAGGAGACCTCACAAAAGAACTCTCACCAGTCCCTGAAATCTGTGTGTCCTCATTCCCTAGGAGTCCGTCACCCTTTTTCCAGGCAGTAATTCAGGGCAGCACTGTGGAGGGAGTGCAAGACTTATGGGCTGATATTTCTCGAATGCCCAGCTTTCCTTTCTCTTGTAACAAAAGGCCCCCCTTCTCTATTCATTAACTGGGATACGGGGTCAAATGCTGAAACTGTTAGGAATTAAAAGTAAAGTCTTCACCCTGCCCCAGAGGACAGCATTCCCAAACTATCTGAGTGATTTGGTACAATGCTGAATTTTATGTTTGGTGGAAAAAGAACAAAAAATGGCAAGAAATCGCTTTCTACAGTATAGTGAAGGAGATGATATATACCACCCACAATGGCTTCGAGTATCAGCTGTTCCTGATATAACATGCAACCAGTTGTTCCTCTTCGCATCGGGCGGCATTTTTGCCGTTTCCGTAGCAATTACTGCTTTTTGCAAGGCTGAGCTTGCTAGTTCAACGCTCAACCCAACACGGATGAGAAGCAGGCGAGAGGCCGGTCAGATTCGAACCTGGGACCATTCACCTCAGAGACAGGTGTTAACGCCTCTACACAGCCTATGCACCGGCTTACGGCTATGCTGCCAGTTATAGGAGAGAAAAGGCCACGGTATTTACTATCTAGTTGCACATCTGTCAATATTTAGTAAAAAATATTCAATAATAATAATTATTATTATTCATACTTATTCAAAAGTAATTGAAGCATGAAAGTAGATACAACACAACTTAGATTTGATAGGATGTCAAAATAACTGCACTAGAGGAAAACAGCTTCTAATTCCTTGTAATGAAGCCAGTGCAAATTGTGGTTTTATGGTTTAATTCTGCTGCTTTTGATGCCATATGTCTATGAAGGTGTTGCTGCAGCCATTGCACATCCCCCCTCACCCCACCCCTCCTCCCACCATGATTTACTGATGTCTCCAAACAAAGGCAAATGAAGCAAATGGTACATTGCTCCTGTGTTATTATGTGTGCACTGTACATAAAAGAACTTCAGATTCCAGTGTGCAATGCGTGCAGTTCACCCGGAACTGGAAGTGACATGCGTGACCTGGCCGCATTCAATCAGTGTGGAGCTAGAAGCCATGACTGGAGTGTCTGTAAATAAATATGTACTAAGCTTAAAACCCAGGCAGAGTTTGTCTTTTATCAAGCTCCATGTGGAATAGATTGTATGTCCCTGTGTACAATGACAGTGGTCACACTAAACTACAAGCCACATAGCGTGACTCTCCATGATTGTAATGCATTCCTAAAGAATGTAAAGGGGCACAACGCTTAACAGTACAGGTGACCCAGGTTCAATTCCCGACACTGCCTGTAAGGAGTTTGCTCGTTCTCCCCATGGGTTTCCTCTGGGTGCTCTGGTTTCCTCCCACAGTTCAAAGGGAAGTTAATTGGTCATTGTAAATTGTCCTGTGATTAGGTTAGGATTAAATCAGGGGAATTGTTGGGTTGGCATGGTTTGAAGACATGGAAAGACTTTCCATATGCTCCACAGCAAATTCCTAATACGGTGAATAAAGTTGCTCCTTGATACTTGGTAGTGTGGAGGAGCAGAGGGATCTGGGGGTACATGTCCACAGATCCCTGAAAGTTGCCTCACAGGTGGATAGGGTAGTTAAGAAAGCTTATGGGGTGTTAGCTATCAAAAGTCGAGGGATAGAGTTTAAGAGTCGCAAGGTAATGATGCAGCTCTATAAAACTCTGGTTAGGCCACACAGGGAGTACTGTGTCCAGTTCTGGTTGCCTCAATATAGGAAGGTTGTGGAAGCATTGGAAAGGGTACAGAGGAGATTTGCCTGGTTTAGAGACTATGGATTATGATCAGAGATTAAGGGAGCTAGGGCTTTACTCTTTGGAGAGAAGGAGGATAAGAGGAGACATGATAGAGATATACAAGATAATAAGAGGAATAGATAGAGTGGATAGCCAGTGCCTCTTCCCCAGGGCACCACTTCTCAATACAAGAGGACACGGCTTTAAGGTAAGGGGTGGGAAGTTCAAGGGGGATATTAGAGGAAGGTTTTTTACTCAGAGAGTAGTTGGTGCGTGGAATGCACTGCCTGAGTCAGTGGTGGAGGTAGATACACTAGTGAAATTTAAGAAACTACTAGGCAGGTATATGGAGGAATTTAAGGTGGGGGGTTACATGGGAGGCAGGGTTTGAGGGTCAGCACAACAATGTGGTCCGAAGGGCCTGTACTGTGCTGTACTATTCTATGTTCTGTGTTTATGTTGATCCTTAAATCTGCCAAACATGACAAGGATCTGACTGTACGAATGCAGACCTTATATACAATGTGTTAATCCTCCGTTGCGCCATCCAAAAGGATAAAGGCTTTTGCTTCTTTCTTGTTCAAAGCATGTAAGCATGCTCTTTATATATTTTAAAAGCTGGTGATGTCTTATTATAGCTTTTGCATCTACCTGAACACAAGAAAATTACATTCACATCTTACATGATAAAGTTGCAGATTAGCATTGTAAAAGCAGATAAATAAACATGAATTAAATATAATTTTGACTAGGAAGGACAGAACTAGAAAAACAAACAAAATCCATTTTAGCAACAGCCATCAGAGTGGTCACAGTGTTGCTAAATCGTAGTGATTAAGGTTTCTCCAGCTGGTTCAAGAAATGAATGGTTGAAGGGAAGTAGGTGATCTTGAAACTGGTTGCATGGGACTTTAGACTTATGATGTCATGGTCCGGTCCGTTAACTACTCATTTCAGTTGATTTCCTTTTCCCCGTGTTCCACTGGGCTCCTTGATTAGGGCACCTGATCCTCATTCGAACCGGCAGCATAAAAATTCCAGTTTTTGTCTACTCGCTGCTGGTTCATCACCGTAGCCAGTGTGGCTATGCTCGTCCCAGGGCAGCCGAGAATCGTGGGCTCTTAAGTTGCTTCGGTGCCTGTGGCTGCTTAGTGAGTTCAGTCATTTTCGTGTCCAGCTGAGTTGCCGGCCATTTTGCCGCTACTCTGAGCTAAGATGCGAATTCTGTCGTTTTCATGTTCAGCTGAGATTTGCTGGCCGATTGTCACCACTCCGAGCCGCCAAGAATAAGGGACCATCCTCCGAGCCGCCAAGAATAAGGGACCATCTTCATGAGCTTCTCCGTGTCTAGATACAAATGGACTGTCATTGTCTGGTTTCTGTCGTCTCGTTTCCAGCTGAGTAGGTCCAGCCATTTGCCGCTTCTCGAATGGACTGTTGTTGTTTTGTCGTCTCATATCCAGCTCAGTAGGCAGGCCGTTTGCCGCTACTCGAATGGACTGTCGTTGTTTTGTCATCTCATATCCAGCTCAGTAGGCAGGCTGTTTGCCGCTACTCGAATGGACTGTCGTTGTTTTGTCGTTCCGTGTCCCAGTCCAAATCCAAGTCCAGGTTCCGTGTCCGAGTCCAAGTCGGAGTCCCATTTCCGTGTCCAAGTCCAAGTCTAAGTCTAGGTTCTGTGTTCCAGTCCGGTCCAGTCCAAGTCAAGGCTCCGAGTCCCAAGTCCCAAGGCTCCAAGTCCGAGTCAAGTTCCAAGTTCCAGGTTCCGAGTCAAAGTCCGAGTCAAGTTCCAAGTTGCAAGTACTGAGTCCGAGTCAAGTCCAGGTTCTGACTTCCAAGTCAAGTCCAAGTCCAGGCTCCGAGTTCCAAGTCAAGTCCAAGTCTGTCTCCGTGCCTGTGTCCTGCACTTGGGTCCACCTCCAGTCGTTCCAGACACCTCTGTGTAACAATGATGGTGCCTGCAAGAAGGTTGCATGGCCCATAAGGTGGGGTTCTTTGATGACAGATGATTCAGGAACAGCTCTTCCCCTCTGCCATCCAATTTCAGAATGGACTTTGAAAACACCACTTTTTTATTTCTATTTTTTACATTAATTTAAATGTTATATATACAGATATTTACTGTAATTCACATGTTTTCTATTATTTGGAATTGCATTGTAACATTGCCAGAAAGACAACAAATCTCATGACATATGCCAGCGATATTAAACGTGACTCTGATTCAGATTCTGACTCAAAATGCAGCATCTCCTGTAGATAGTACCAATGGTATCGAGGGATATATCTGTGATGGGTTCGGCTGAATCAATAGCTTCCTGCAGCTTCTTGTGTTTTTTATGCGTTCGATTTGCTGCTCCAGAATATGATGCAACCAATACTTTCAACCTGTACATTTGTAGAAATTGGTTCAAGCTCTCTAAACCTCCTATGAAATGTGACTGTGACGCGTCTACAAGCAGGGTTTTCATTGCATCTATGTTTACACGTAACTGTGCACAGTTCGGCGCGGACTAGAAGGGCCGAGATGGCCTGTTTCCATGCTGTAATTGTTATATGGTTATATATATGGCAATAATCTCGACTTTGACTTTGAAAAGGGTGAAAAGGACTTTGGCGAAAGTTAGGATATAGATCTAGATAAGCCCAGGTTTATGCAGAGTGAAAACTGGGGGGAAAGCCGGGAGACCATTGAGATGGGCTAAGATCAAGTGTGGTGTAGCAACTGTTAAAGCTGCAGGTAACAAAGTTATGGATTAGGATTTCAGTTGCAGATAAGCTGAGTCAAGCTGGAAGATAGGTAATGCAACAAAGGGTGCCTCTGTGTTGATGGGATTGCATGGTTGGAAGTTTATTTCAGAATCAAATTAACTATTAAGCTTTGGCTACAGATTGTTTCAATGCCAGATTTGGAAGGAGAAGCACAGAGGTCCTGTGGTCAGAGAATGGAATTTGCAGTGGGAACCGAGTACAGTATTTTGTGGGAGGAAGCTTCAGCCTATTCTGTACTGAATGCCAGATCAGAATTGTGCCAGTTCAGAAACAAGGGAGTGGTGATGTTACAGAAAAGCTGGGGTGTGGTCAGCACACATGATGCAAATACATATGGCCCAGTACAGTGCAGATGTCAATGCAAACTTGGAGGGGTATATGGAGAAATCCTTGAGAAGACTTCACAGGCAATTCTATGATAGTGGCAGAGCTGGTGATACTCCATCTACAGTAGGATAGATTAGAATGGCATTAGGAAAGTGCAGTGCTACTTTGTTGGATAGCAGAGAGAACAAATCAGATAATTTAGCAAAACTACAGTCACGTAAAATGTTATTTATAATCGATCCCTTTATTGCTTGAAATAAGAACAATTCTCACTACAGAGAATTATAAATCAAAGTATTTTAAGTGGCATAAGTGGTTTGCCTTTCCTCTCTACATATGTGGCTTAGCCAAAATAGCCATATTTTGTAAATGATTCAGAAAGATTCACATGAAAAAAGCATCAACTCCTGAGTGGTATGTTGCTCGTAAGCAGGGATAAGAAGTTAGTTTCTTACAAATCATTCACAATCTACAAATGCTAAATAACTACCAGCTCTATTTCCCAGTGAGTCATTTTGTGTCACTTTTACCTCATCCACAGCAAATTACATAAGTATATGTTCAACCTAATCTTGGTTGCATAATCTGAGCGGTTAAATGACTCATTATCCAACCTATTCAAAGAGGTAGGCACCCAACAATAAAAGTAAGAAAGACTCCAAACAAAGACTGTCCTTTGAAATCAGTGTCAAAATTTCCAACTCAATGCTAAAAGTTACGATAGGATAGCAATGCAGTTATGGCATTATAATAGACAATAGGTGCAGGAGTAGGCCATTCGTCCCTTTGAGACAGCACCGCCATTCACTGTGATCATGGCTGATCATCCATGCCTTATCCCCATAACCTTTGATTCCGCTATCTTTAAGAGCTCTATCCGTCTCTTTCTTGAAAGCATCCAGAGACTTGGCCTCCACAGCCTTCTGGGGCAGAGCATTCCATATATCCACCACTCTCTGGGTGAAAAAGTTTTTCCTCAACTCCGTTCTAAATGGCCTACCCTTTATTCTTAAACTGTGGCCTCTGGTTCTGGACTCACCCATCATCAGGAAAGTGCTTCCTACCTCCAGCGTGTCCAAAGCCTTAATAATCTTATATGTTTCAATAAGATCCTCTCTCAGCCTTCTAAATTCCAGAGTATACAAGCCCAGTCGCTCCAATCTTTCGACATATGACAGTCCCGCCATCCCGGGAATTAACCTTGTGAACCTACGCTGCACTCCCTCAACAGCAAGAATGTCCCTCCTCAAATTTGGAGACCAAAACTGCACACAATACTCCAGGTGTAGTCACACCAGGACCCTGTACAGCTGCAGAAGGACCTCTTTGCTCTTATACTCAATTGCCCTTGTTATAAAGGTGCATTTGCGAAGGTGGACTGTTGGTGGCGGGGTTGGTGGGTTAGGGAGTCCTGGTATGCAAACACCAATGCCTTTGAATGGAAAAGCCTACATAAAGTGATGGGTACAGCCCATTCCATCACAGGTAAAGCCCCCCCCCCCCACCATTGAGCACATCTACAGGAGCACTCTTACAGGAAAGCAGCATCCATCATCGAGGACCCCCACCATCTTTTCATTTTTGTATTTGCAAAATATGTTGTGTTTTGCACATTGGTTGTTTGTCTGTCCTTGTTGTGAGCAGGTTTTCTGTTGATTCTTTGTTTTTACTGTGAATAGCCTAAAGATAAGGAATCTCAGGTGACGCAAATGTACTTTGATAACAAATTTACCTTGAACTTTGATCTTTGAGTTGGCCACTGACGTCCTACAGCCTGTGAAGATAAGAGCAAACAGAATGGTCCTAGTAGTGGACCGTTGAGCAATGGGGTGTTAATGACCGTAGAACAGGAGAAGTTAGTTGACATTGGCATTGCCAAGCTCAGAGCGTGCAGGATGTCCATGATTCCATAAATAATCTTCCAGAAATAGTAAGGGACAGAGGGTCCAGTGAGATGGAGGAACTGAGCGAAATACATGTTAGTAGGGAAGTGGTGTTAGGTAAATTGAAGGGATTGAAGGCAGATAAATCCCCAGGGCCAGATGGTCTGCATCCCAGAGTGCTTAAGGAAGTGGCCCAAGAAATAGTGGATGCATTAGTGATAATTTTTCAAAACTCGTTAGATTCTGGACTAGTTCCTGAGGATTGGAGGGTGGCTAATGTAACCCCACTTTTTAAAAAAGGAGGGAGAGAGAAACTGGGGAATTATAGGCCGGTTAGCCTAACGTCGGTGGTGGGGAAACTGCTGGAGTCAGTTATCAAGGATGTGATAACAGCACATTTGGAAAGCGGTGAAAAGATCGGACAAAGTCAGCATGGATTTGTGAAAGGAAAATCATGTCTGACGAATCTCATAGAATTTTTTGAGGATGTAACTAGTAGAGTGGATAGGGGAGAACCAGTGGATGTGGTATATTTGGATTTTCAAAAGGCTTTTGACAAGGTCCCACATAGGAGATTAGTGTGCAAACTTAAAGCACACGGTATTGGGGGTAAGGTATTGGTGTGGGTGGAGAATTGGTTAGCAGACAGGAAGCAAAGAGTGGGAATAAACGGGACCTTTTCAGAATGGCAGGCGGTGACTAGTGGGGTACCGCAAGGCTCAGTGCTGGGACCCCAGTTGTTTACAATATATATTAATGACTTGGATGAGGGAATTAAATGCAGCATCTCCAAGTTTGCGGATGACACGAAGCTGGGTGGCAGTGTTAGCAGTGAGGAGGATGCTAAGAGGATGCAGGGTGACTTGGATAGGTTGGGTGAGTGGGCAAACTCATGGCAGATGCAATTTAATGTGGATAAATGTGAAGTTATCCACTTTGGTGGCAAAAATAGGAAAACAGATTATTATCTGAATGGTGGCCGATTAGGAAAAGGGGAGGTGCAACGAGACCTGGGTGTCATTATACACCAGTCATTGAAAGTGGGCATGCAGGTACAGCAGGCGGTGAAAAAGGCGAACGGTATGCTGGCATTTATAGCGAGAGGATTCGAGTACAGGAGCAGGGAGGTACTACTGCAGTTGTACAAGGCCTTGGTGAGACCACACCTGGAGTATTGTGTGCAGTTTTGGTCCCCTAATCTGAGGAAAGACATCTTTGCCATAGAGGGAGTACAAAGAAGGTTCACCAGATTGATTCCTGGGATGGCAGGTCTTTCATATGAAGAAAGACTGGATGAACTGGGCTTGTACTCGTTGGAATTTAGAAGATTGAGGGGGGATCTGATTGAAACGTATAAGATCCTAAAGGGATTGGACAGGCTAGATGCGGGAAGATTGTTCCCGATGTTGGGGAGGTCTAGAACGAGGGGTCACAGTTTGAGGATAGAGGGGAAGCCTTTTAGGACCGAGGTTAGGAAAAACTTCTTCACACAGAGAGTGGTGAATCTGTGGAATTCTCTGCCACAGCAAACTGTTGAGGCCAGTTCATTAGCTATGTTTAAAAGGAAGTTAGATATGGCCCTTGTGGCTACAGGGGTCAGGGGGTATGGAGGGAAGGCTGGGTTCTGAGTTGGATGATCAGCCATGATCATAATAAATGGCGGTGCAGGCTCGAAGGGCCGAATGGCCTACTCCTGCACCTATTTTCTATGTTTCTATGTTTCTATGATTCACTCCACAGAGCATTTTATTCTTCTTCCACCTCAACGATGCTAATCCAATATGGCCATAATGTGCCAATCTAGCAACGAGGACCATCCTGATGAGGGATGATACAGAAGATCTATAGATAGCTACAACAGCGAAGAGGAAAACCATTCAACAGTTTTGTTCAATTTCTGTAATATTTTATTGCTGGAAGAGAAGTTCTTAAAATTAAAGCCATATTCACAGGACCAGTTGATCAAGAGACTTAATAATGTATTTCAGATGTCTAACATTTTATGAGGAATATCCTTCCAAGATTTGGTTTCACTGAAATTTATTGTTTGCTTTTTTTTCCCTTACTGACCATTCAAGTATTTTGGAAAGATTATTATTAAGATAATGTAACTAATTTTTAGCTACAGGAAACCCTAAAATGATGATACAGTGCCTCTTTCAGCATCAACATACTCTCTGGCATTTTATAGTCATTTGTTTCATTAGAAATCCAGTAAAATTAAGATTTTTTTTCCAGTGAAATTAGTTTTTAACTCTTTAAGGAAGCTGGCATCAGATTTTACCTTAGAGCAAAATCTTTCACTGTAAACGATTGTGGAAGTAGAGGGTCAAATGTCGCATTCAGAGAGAAAAAGGAAGCAGAGGACAGCTTGGGATTTAAAGGCCTGATGAAGTTAAACGGAAGACAGAAGTTAGAAAATGAAGGAGGTACCTGAGTGCAAAAAAAACATGGAAGAGACATTTGGACAGTCCAGATGAAAGGACGCGATCCAAAGGGACAATTGTCCGCTTCTCTCCAGAGGTGCCTCCTTGACCCTCTGAGCTCCTCCAGCAGATTATTTTCTGCTCCAGCTTCCAACAACACCAGGACTCTGCCATGTCTCAAGAGTGGTTCCATTTAGGAAGCTTATAGAGTCTGTGGGAAGAGACCTGGGTTTACTGAGAGAAGAGAAAAAAGAAAAATGCAACAGCTGGACTTCGGCAGCAGATGAAAGATCAGTTGCCCATAAGAATACCTGGGATTTCTTGAATTCTGTCCAAGAATAAAATTGTGACCACCTACATGTACACTACAGCTGTATTTAACCTGTAAATGGACTTGTAATTGTTAGCAGAAAGTACTTTCCCATGAAAAGGGAAGTCTAGTTTCTTGAGAGAGTTATAAAAGATGAATTATTACTGGCTAGGGAGCAATAAGATGGAAGGAAGAGTAAAATATTCATATTACTAGTTATGCTAAAGTCATTTAGAAGAAAAATACATACTTAAGGATGAGGAATTTTCTATATTTTACTGTTTTGCAGTCAAAACCATGACACTATCAGCTGAGGAGAAAGAACCGCTGTGCCTTTTAACAATCTTTTAAAAACCACTAAATGCATATCAGGTAAGTGGGAAGCATCAGTCTACAGCTTGTACTATCTGACAGGAAAATAAAAGTGACAAAAATGAATTGGTGCTGGGAACCAGATATCTGAGGAAATTTTTAAAAATATATTAAACGTAAGTTGTTTGAAGTCTGGAGTTTTTCCTGTGAGTGTTGTGGCTAGTTAGTCAAAATGAATGAAAGCTAAAGATAAAGGGACCACTTATTCAGAAAGAAAAAACTCATCAAAAGTCTGATGCTAACAAAGAAAGACCTACTTGAGCCTTGAACAGGTTCTGAGAGCTTGTAATGTATGTATCACAAATGCTTTTGCCTAAAGCTCCTCATTCTTTACTCATTGTTTTAGAAAAGTATAGAAGTCTATGCTAAAATAACCCAAAAAAAACTTTAGACAACTGCATTAAATATCCCACAAAAGACCATGAAAATTTGATTGGGATCAGGAGGCTGGTAATCAAAATGTTTCATTCTCATATGATGGCCAGCAGCTTTGTGACCAAAAGAAAAGATAGTCAAAAATAAAGCCTACTTTAAAAGGCCACGACGTGTACTGTCAATGAACAGTGTAGATTTCAAACTGACATTGCCCGTAACAAAAATGCCTATTGATGTCAAATAAACGAAATTTGGTTGTCTATTTAATTGAATTGAACATAAAGTTCAAAAGAAAGTTTAGGCCTCTCCTAGTCTGGGCTCACCTCTTTCTCCTTGTAACACTCTCCCAGCGGCAAATTGCTGGGAGGTAGATGGACTTGTGGGTGAACAGGTGACAGACAGCCTCTCTGCTACATGACATAAACAGCCTGAAGGCAGCACTTCACCTGTCAGTCTGTTGGGGTCATATACTGTGTCGGATGCTCCCGGTGTGGCCTCCTGTATATCAGTGAGACCCATCGTAGACTGGGAGACCGCTTCGCTGATCACCTATGGCCCGTCCACCAGAAAAAGCAGGATCTCCCAGTGGCCACCCATTTTAATTCCTCTTCCTATTCCCATTCCAACATGTCCATCCATGGCCTCCTCTACTGTCATGATGAGGCCACACTTAGGTTGGAGGAAGAGCACCTTATATTCCATTTGGGTAGCCTCCAACCTGATGGCATGAACATCGATTTCCCCCACTCCCCCTTCTCCTTCACCACTTCCCATGCCCATTTCCTTCTCTCACCTTATCTCCTTGTCCACCCACTGCCTCCCCGTAGTGCTCCGCCCCCTTTTTTCTTTCTTCCATGGCCTTCTGTCTCTTTCTCCAATCAAATTCACAGCTCTTTGCTTCATCGCTTCCCCACCCAATTTCACCTATCACCTTGTGTTTCTCCCTCCACCTTTTAAATCTACTCCTCAGCTTTTTCCCTCCAGTCCTGCTGAAGGCCTTGACCCAAAACGTCGACTGTTCTTTTTTTCTATAGACGCTGCCTGCCCTTCTGAGTTCCTCCAGCATTTTGTGTCTGTGGCCTGAAGCCCTACATTTCTCTCCACCAATTTCAGGTTTGGTATTGACTAACATTATAAAGCAGGTTTGGGATTTAAAATAAAAGTGGTGAGGCTGAAGTGATTTGTTGCTGCTTGCCTCTGACAGCCCAGCCATTATTCACCACTGGTTCAAATTGGGCCTAAAACTTCCACCTCCATTTACTGTGAATGTTGTCAATAATCATGATTGGGAAATGTGGAACAGAAAGAACAATTTTGCATATTTTTAAAGTAAATTCAAAGCACAAATAAGACGGCCTGAGGTTTATTTTCTTGCGGGCATTCGCAGTTTCCTGCCATTGTCTGTAAGGAGTTGGTACGTTCCCCCTGTGACTGCATGGTTTTCCTCCGGGTGCTCTGGTTTCCTCCCACAGCCCAAAGACATTCCGGTCGGTAGATTAATTTGTTGTTGTAAATTGCCCCGTGATTAGGCCAGAGTTGAATTGGGGGTTGCTGGGTGATGTGGCTCGAAGGGCCGAAAGGTCTTCTCCACACTGTATCTCGATAAATAAATACACACAAATAAACACAATAGATTCAGTGAAAACTGCATAGAAACAAAGGAACAACCAATGTGCAAAAGAAAACAAACTGGGCAAATACAAAAGAAGAACAGTAAATAAATGAATAAATAAATAATATCATTGATAACATAAGTTACAGAATCCTTGAAAGTGAGGTCATAGGTTATGAACAAGAGAAAATCTGTAGAAGCTGGAAATTACCGAGCAACGCACACACAATGCTGAAGGAACTCAACAGGCCAGGCAGCATCTATGGAAAAGAGTAAACAGTCGACATTTCAGGCCAAAATCCGTTCAGTGCTGTATTTGCAATGCTGAATAGTCTTTCATAGCAAATTATTTACAGATTTATACAGAGGGAAAGAACATAATCAGGAGCAATGATCTGATAAGAAAAATATAACAAAAAAAATTAACCTCTTCTTATTTTTTTAAGTCCGTAACAAGTAAAATTTGAAATTAATTTCCAATGCCAGAGTTCATCAATATTTGAAAAATATCAAGCTCTTAAAAGTTTAGCTAACACTGAAATGGAGAAGACCGAGCTTCCACCGGTAGGTTTAGTATGCTTTGAAAAGTAAAACAACTTTATGTCCTCATGTGTGATCCAGTGTTAGGTCTTACAGTGGGGCGCCAATTCAGTACACGTCTGGTAACAATTTCTAGACTTCTGTATTGACCTGCAGGTGTACGCCCTCAGATGTTGCAGTTTCAGGACATGTGAATAATGGTGGACGCTTTTGTTATTTCTATAACGAAGCCTGGGGCCAAACTGGTGTGGGTAATATTTCACTACAGCAAGAGTTGATCTTGCTTAGTCCCTTTGAGAGAGGGCTCGTGGAGTGCCTCAGGAATCTGATATCATAACAAGAAGAGGATAACAGACGATTACCTCGTCATTAAAGTAACACCTTTTACACTTCAACTAATTCCTCGGCCTTCCACCATAGCACGGACTTTCTCTTTTGTTCTCTTCACCCCTTCTTTATAACTTTAAAAAAATCCTCTTTACCCATTTCTAAAATCCAGTCATGAATCGGAAACCAATTCTGCCACTTGCCCCTCAGATACTGCCTGACATATAAACATTAGGATTTGGAGAAGAAGTAGGCCTCTCAGCCTTTCAACAAAACCACAGCTGCTCTGGTTATTGCACGTACCTACTCAGCTCTGTATTTGTGCTTACCCCCAGGTAACCTCTCACCCTCTCACTTATCAAGGTTCTACCTATCTTTTTTTTAAAGGTGTTCAAAAAACTCTCCTTCAGCTCTCTTTAGGGGAAGGGAGCTCCAAAGCACCATGGCCCACAGTGTCATAGAGCACTACAGCACAGTAACAGCCCCTTTGACTCATCTAGTCCGTGCCAAACTCCTATTTTGCCTCGTCCCATCGACCCGGAACTGGACTATAGCCCCCCTTGTCTCTCCCATCCACGTACTTATCCAAACTTCCCTTAAATGTTGCAACTGAACCCACATCCACTATTCCTTCTGGCAGCTCGTTCCACCCTTGCACCTCCCTCTGAGTGAAGAAGTTCTCCCTCAGGTTCCCCTTAAATATTTCACTTTTCACCCTTAACCTATGATCTCTGGGTCTGGTCTCTCCAAATTCAGTGGAAAAAGCCTACATGTATTTACCCTATCTATACTCCTCATAATATAGTTTACCTTTTTCAAATCCTCCCTCATAGTTCTGTCCTTCAGGGACACTCAGAGAAACAGAAATTCATCCACTGTGGCCTTGATTATGAAATCCATATTATTTAAGTGTATCCCTTGGTTTGAAAATCTTCTCCAAAAGGAAATATCCTCTCCACATTCACTCTGTTGAAACTCTTCATGCTCTTTTATGTTTCAATCCAGGCTAATCTTATTCTTCAAAACTCTAAGCACAGCTCGTTCAGCCTTTTCTCATAAGACAGCCCACTAGATCCCCGACTGGAACTAACCTCCATAGTATCCAGGACATCTTCAAGGAGCGGTGCCTCAAAAAGGCGGCATCCATCATTAAGGACCCCCATCACCCAAGTCATGCCTTCTTCTCATTGCTACCATCCTGAAGGAAGTACACACTCAGCGATTCAGGAACTGTTCCTTCCCCTCTGCCATCCGATTCCTGAATGGGCATCGAACCCATGAACACTACCTCAATGCTTCTTTAATTTCTATTTTTGCGCTATTTATTTAACATATTTATACTTACTGCAATTCACGTTTTTTCTATTATTATGTATTGTGTTGTACTGCTGCCACAAAGACAACAAATTTCATGACATTTGCCAGTGATATTAAACTTGATTCTGATTTTGATTTTTTTCTATGTTTATTCCAGCTTTCCAGCATCTGCAGTGTTTCACTTTCCAAGAGCCCACCTTAAGGAAGAACTGCTCTTCTCTCTCCACCAGAATTTCTGACTGTCTCTTTTGCTTTGTTTATTTTCATTGATTTTTGCATTCCTCCTTGTTTTTGATCATGAGATTTGACGCCTATGTAGGCCATGCTTTTTCTTACCAAATCCATAAGGAAACAGTGGGCTGTCTTGCATCTTCAAACAAAAAAAAAATACACAGAGACAATACATTTTCAGGAAGGTACAACTAATAGGAATCTGAAAAATAAATGAAAGAAATGTTGGACGAGAGAATGATAGATCCAACTACCACCACAATTTCCTCTCTGATGATGAAATGGTTTCGGACATCCTCAAACAAAGAAGTGGATGCTGCCTGCTCCTTCATCTGGGCACAAGTTGAGTGTCCTGCAGAACGAGGAGTGTCAATCAGCAAGCTCAAAGGATGAGTTATGTCCTTAGGGATTGCAAGAACAGACAGAAATAAGGAGATTTTTGAAGATAAGTGAATAACATTAGATGCAATAAGTGAATTATTTGGCAAGTAAACTATATGGCCAGGCTACATTTAGATTTTGAGAGTGTGGGAAATAGGGACCCGTGTAGATCAATTGGCCAGTTAGTTCACTATGCTCTAAGACACTGGGTCCCAAGCTTTTTTATGCTATGCCTTAGACTAATACCATTAAGCAAATGGTCCGTGGACACCAGGTTGAGAATACCTGTTCTAAGATTGTGCCTGACTTACCCACCTTCCTGCTTCCTCCCTGTATCCTTCGACTCCCAAAGTATCTAAAATTCTTCCCTTATCTGTACTGACTGACTAAACATCCATGGGCCTCTGGTTTGGAGAATCCAAATGGTTCACGTTTTTGAAGTGAAGAAATCTCTTTTGAACTCAATTCTAAATGACCAACACTATTCTGAGGTAGTGAAGGCAATTTCAAGGTTCTCCAGTCAGTGGAAACAACCTCTCAGAACGTACCTCATTAAGAATCTTTCTCTCCAAATGAAACTGTTTCTTCTAATCTCTAGGTCAATAACCTAAAGGATCAACTCTGTCTTTCTCTACAGATACTGCCTGGTCTGCGGAGTATTTCCAAAATGTTTTGATTTTGCATTTATCGTCCGATCCAACAACTTTCATTAATATGGCTCTTTTCACAGAGTAAACTGTCCCAAGGCACTTCACCAGATCACTGAAACAAAACGATGACAAGCCACGTAGATGACGTAAGGAGAAGTGACCAAGGCTTGATTATAAATGGGGTTTTTAAAGTGCACCTTAAAGGCAAATAAAGGATATCAAAATGGAATAATTCAGGGTGGGCAATCTAGAGATTTGGAAGATGAAAACCTAATTGCTAAATAAGGGCAATTTAATCTCAAGTATGATTTAGAGATCAGCATTGGAAGAGTGCATATACGTTAGTGAGTTATAGGGTCGAGGGAGTTATATGGTTTGGAGGAATGAGACCCAGGAAATTTTAGATAATAAGAACGAGGATGGTTGAGTTGAGTTGTTCTCCGATTTTGGCCCGACTGCTCTAAGAACATAGAATTTCAGTTGCAGATAAGCCAACAGCAATGTTAAGGAGAGTATTTTTCAGGCTAAAAGAACAAGCCAAGCTATTGGTCAAGACCAATGTGGTTTATAAAATCCAATGTGGAGACTGCAGAAAATATTACGTTGGCCAAACTGAGAGAAAACTATCCACGAGGATCCATGAACGTGAACTGGCCGTAAAGCAGCATGGCCAATTCTCCCTCCCACACTCCCTGGTCTCTGCCCATGAAGATCGAGAGGGGCACAAATTCGACAGGCCATCAGTGAAAGTCATGGCACAAACAAACACACAAGAAAATTTCTTGAAGCATGGTTTTCCACCAACAATTCTGTAAACAGACATGCAGACATCAATCCTATTTATGAACCAATGCGGGCAGAATTTCAGACCTCAACACATGAAGGCTGACGTACAACCAATCAATGATAAAACTTCCTCCCTACATCACAATTGGGTTTCTGTAATGACGACCAATCAGATGGTTGAAAACTATATAAATGCCAAGCATTCTGAGGACACACCACAATTAACAGCACACTGGTGATGAAACATTTGCAACCACGTTGCCAAGAGTGGAAAACAACTCAACCCAACTATTAACCACCCAATCTACACATTTTCTCCATTAATTCCAAGGATGAGGATTTCACTATCAAGTCACAGCTTTTTTTAGGTCATAGACTGCTGGATGAAATGGGAAATGCCAATTACAGCATGAGCAGCAAGGATTCAAATAACAGAGTGGGAAATCTTGGTATTATAGTGCAGGACGTTAGTGAGATCGTACTTGGAATACTCTGTATGGTTCTGGTCTCTGTTCTTTGGAGCTGGTACAATATGCAGCCACTAGACTGATTTCCAAGATGAAGGCGATGTCTTTTGAGTGTGACCGAAACATTTGCCTCATTTCTCTGTAAATTAGAAGAATGAAAGGATGTCTCATTGAAACATTGCTAGACTGGCAGGGTTCTCAGATCCTACTGCTCACCTATTTATCAGGGTCAATTTGCAAAGCCAGTCAACATACTAGCCTGCACACCTTTGAGATGAGGGAAGAAACTGGATTATAATTACTTGGAGTTACTATGGTGACAATGCCTTCAGAATGGTGAGCCATATCCCTTGAACTAAAACAACACATCCCCACTCTGACTCTTCACTTCTTCTCACCTGCCTGTTACTTCCCCTTTGGGTCCCTTCCTCTTTCCCTTTCTCATGGTGTCCACTCTCCTCTCCTGTCAGATTCTTTCTTCTCTAACCCTGAACCTTTCCCACCCACCTGGCTTCACCTATCACCTAGGCTCTTTCCCCTCCTTGCACATTTTTATTCTGGTGTCTCAGTCCTGAAGAAGGGTCTCGGCCCGAAACATCAACTGCTTACTCTTTTCCATAGATGCTGCCTGGCCTGCTGGGTTCCTCCCACATTTTATGTGTGTAACTTTGGATTTCCAGTGTCTCCAGACTTTCTCATATTGAGTTAAGGTTATGGGTTTGAAAAGGACAGATATCTAGGGTAGTCATTCACGTTGACAATATTGACTTAGGGATAACAGCAGACGGGTCCTCATTAACATATTATAAATAACGACTTTGAAACTTCAATACTGGGGACGTGAATACTACCATGCTTCCAGTATTTAGGAATGAAGGGAACGCCAAATGAATGGAGGAGATCTTTGATGGCTGACAGCATGATTTGCATACAACAATGCCTACCATTATAAATAACTGGGAGTCTTTCCAGAAGCAAAAACACTGGTATAGGAGACGTGCAACATTTGAACCAAGTAGGGACAAAGAGGACTGGAAGTATTACTATGGTAGAAACTGTTGGATGCCACCAAACGTGCCAGAGATCATTGCTCACCCTGCCTGGAAGGAAGTGGCGTTGAAACTGCGTACGAACTTCCCACACCCCCACCACTGCAGAGCCACACCACATATTGCCAGCTCTGGTTCAAACAGAGGAGTGCAGGCTGGTAATATATAATAGCTTATCATCCCAAATTTGTCTAGTGGGTCAGTTAATTAGCACCGGCCACCTCATATTTTTGAAAGCTCAGCAGAGAGTTTGAGGCAACAAAACCTAGACCTTTTCAATAGTTAGCTTGACTCTTAACCTGAAGAATGGGTTAATCTTGGGTAATAAAAATGAAAAAGAAATTTGAATTCCAAAAGCCAATTCAATGAGCATAAATGGGCTAAATTTTCAGGCTTGTTAAAATTCATTTATGATTCTTTATATCATTGAAATTAGTGAACGCAACTGTTTGGTCTTTGATGAAAGACAACTATATTTCTTTAATTATATTGCTTTTTCTTCAAACATCAGAATGCTTTTTGGTATAAGTTACCACAGAAAAATAATCCTTATTTCTGACTTAATATAAAGAAAGCGCCAAGGCTTTGAACTGCGCCTCTCACTTCAGTTCGTCTTTGAGGAGCCCCTCTCATTTGCGATTAAAATGGATGTTTCACACTGTTTGATTAGCGTAAGTGCTGTACACCAGCAGCTCCCAGCTCATGGCTCAGGGCTCAGCTTGTGGCCTGCAGATTATTCATCATCTCCCTCAGCAGGGAGCTCGTTTCTTACTCTCAGTTATTCTTTGCAAAGCTCTTGGCTTTTCAGAAAGTTTCCAAGAGGTCACCGGAATGTACACGAGCTCATATTCTATTCACAGGTGAGCCCTCTAAATTCTTCAAACAGTTCACGGCTGGGGCAGAAACTCTTTTGGAGTACTTCATTTCCTATAATCTGATGTGCAGGGGTTTTGTTTTTGTAGTCTTTGATAAAACGTTGAGGGAACATTGTATGAATATACCACAGAGCAATGTGCCCTCTAATTTTTTTCTTAAAACTGCACTGACCAACCATTGTTCTGAGCAGGAAATTTTTACCAGGCCTGAAAACAGCATGGCACTTTAAAAATCTGCTTTGTAATATGCATACCATAAGTATTTAGAATGAAAACTGAGAAATCACATACTTCTGATTTTATTTATCAGTTGAAATATAGTACAACAAATAAAATCTTCCACTTTTTGTAAACTTTTTCTCATCTATCATTATTACAAATCCATTGTCTATAAACACTGCCCAGATTAATTTTGTGTCAAGATAAAAGATGCGTCTTAATCCTCTCATTAGATCATTCAAATGTTCCTGTCTGTTCCTGGATTTGCATTTGATTGAATTCACATTCACTGTCAGCACTAGAAGCTTGAAACTTTCCAACGACGTCAACAGGAATTGACAGTTCTTCAAATTCTCCATTACTAAGCACAAAGTTCAACATATCAGTGAGTGTCTTAATTGAACCAGTCTTAACTTTCTCAGAAACAACAAATTTGAAATCACCATATTGCTGCGATAGTTTTAAGGCAACAGTTTCGCTGTATATTAAATGTGGAGCTTAGGAGGGTTAATGCTTGCATCTACGGAAGCAACTCTATTTCCATCTTTAATATCTCTATTTTTCCCTTTCAGGGTTCTTTTGAAGACCCTGACCTGGAACTACACACTGACTACGGCTCTTTGCGGGAACGGGACCCGATCAGTCGTTGTTGTTCGGCACACCAAAGGTCCAGCCTAAGAATCCGGCTCAGATTCAGAAGCCTAGGATTTCGGGGCTCTGGAGATGGGTGGATCGAGAGTTGGTGTCACGATAAGAGACCCGTGTGTCGTCGGGGGAGTCGGGTTATCTGTGACTGTGTGTCTGGAGACCCGGGATCTTTGCAATCTTCAGGCACAGAGCTCAAAAAAAGTGATGTAACGGACATTCAACATTGTAAACCAGTGAGTTGTTTGTTATGTCTCCCCGCTCGCTGGGAAAATGGAGACACCTCCCTCTCCATTATTAGGGAGAGAGAGAGCCTGTGGTATGTCGAATACCGGGTGAAATGCAAGTCTTTGGGGTAACTGCAAGTCTGTGTCTTTGCTGTTGCTTTGCTCACACTTGAGTGCTCGGTGGCGGTGCCAATGTTTATTTTTGCTGGTGGGGGGAGGGGGGATTGTTCCTCGCTGCCGCTTATGCGTGGGAGGGAGGGGAACTGGGGGGGGGTGGATTTTGGGGTTCTAACGTTTAACTGTCGTTCGTTCTTTGGGGCACTCCTCTGTTTTCGTGGATGGTTGCAAAGAAAAAGCATTTCAAGATGTATATTGTATACATTCCTCTGACATTAAATTGCACCTTTGAACCTTTGAATGAAAATGACAGCCGTGTGGCAAAAAAGGCTATGTGTGCAAGAGTATTTCAGTTACAGCGTGGCCACACACCCCCCTTTCAGTTTAGACCCACAGAGAGTCATTTATATCCTTAATTGAATGGATATAATTAGTAGGTTTTTTCAAAATTAGTTCATCTTCATATTGAATTTTTATTATGCCTTATAAATGAACAGACCAGAAGTAAGTAATTGAAGGAAGTCCATTCCAGGGGCTGTGAAACAAGTCTCCACTTTCCTTCTTTTCTGGGACTAAACATGAGTGCAGAATTTCATCTGTGTTATGATGCGAGTTCTACTCTCTTCCACTTTCACAATTTATTTCCGAGCAGATTCAAAAGGGTAAAATATTCTGTAAAGCAAGGCAATGGATACCAGGTACTAAGCTGGGCAACCCTAAGTGCGAATGGTCCGTATAATTCACAAGGTGGTACAGTATGATTGTGGAACACTCACATGAGGTAACATTGAACCTTGATGGAAGAGGACATTAAAATTGGCCACGAGGAGAATTGTAGAGACACACATCACATTGCCTTTGGCTGGTGTTTGCACGGACACCCATTATTTATCATCAAAGCTACCGCATGCCAGATGTTCAAAAGTTCAAAGTTCAAAGTAAAGTTATTATTGAAGTACATAGAATGTCATCATATGAAACCCCGAGGTTTATTTTCTCATGGGCATACTCAATAAATCCTCAATAAAACATAATACTCATACGTCACAGTATGCACCACATACTGATACAAGCTGAACTAAGTGTGCAATGGGAGATAAACAGCAATCTTTTATTGGGGCTTTATATACGTCTTTTCTGTGGTCTAGCTATGCAGGGAGTCTGTCAGTAACATTTGATTGGTACTATTTGCCACTTGATCAGTTTTTGGTATCTGTGTGTTTGTAGTGTTTCAGATGAGTGAGGAAAGGACCCTAATTGTTCAGTTTTACATCTTTGCTCCTTCCCTGCAATCTGTTATCCACTCTCCAGGATTCAGGTCATTGTTTCCATTCTACATTCTTTGTCCATCACAAAAACCAGCCTCCCTTCCATGAATTCTGCGTACACTTCCTACTGCCTCAGGAAAAGAGCCAACATAATCAAAGGCCCCTCCCGCCTGGCCATTCTCTCTTCACACACTCACCCCCCCCCCACATCCGTCAGATAAAAGATATCAACATGTATCACCCCAGGATTAAAGACAGCTTCTATCCCTCCGATAGAAGGCTCTCGAACAGGCATCTTGTACAATAAAGATGCACACTTAACTTGGTAAATTAGTAAATCGGTTTATTATTTCTATTTTATTGAGATACAGCACGGAATAGGGCCCTCCGGCCCTTTGAGCCACATTGCCCAGCAACCCCATGATTTAACCCTTGCCTAATCACGGGGCAATTCACAATGACCAATTCACCTACTAACCGATATGTCTTTGGACTGTGGGAGGAAACCAGAGCACCCGGAGGAAACCCCGTCAGTCTCAGGGAGAACGTACAAGCTCCTTACAAGCGGTGGCAGTGCATGTGACTCCAACAGCCCCATGTCTCGAGGGACAATGACCATCCATGCAAGTTATTTAATCACGTCAGTATATCAACGTAGTTCAAGAGAGCACAATAACAGAAAGCAGAATAATGCATTACAGTTACAGAGAAAGTGCAGAGCAAGGAGGATGATAATGAGAATCAGATTTATTGTTACTGACATAACTCATGAAATTTGTTGTTTTGTGACAGAAGTGAAGTGCAGGTGTAACAAATTACTAAAAGCTACAATATGATTGAATCAATCAAGTTCAAGTTTAATTGTCATTCAACCATTCACATGAAGTTAGCCAAATAAAACAGTGTTCCTTTGGGGCCAAAGTGCAAAACACAGAACCAGAGTCACACACTTTACACAGCACACGTAATTACGACAGCAGAAAAACAGTAAAGAAAAGATAATATTTAAAAAATAATACAGCCCAAGTCCCTGAGTGTCATGGCCTGCAGATTGTTTTTGCATGGATGTTGTCCCAGAGCTACATTTCTGCAGCAGTTCCTCATATGGCGCGGTCGAACGCAATCGAGCTTGCCTCCCACAGAGCAATCACTGGAGGGCAGCACCGATGGAGGGGGGCCAGCAACTCCTGCGCAAGGTCAGGCAACACCCAGCCAGCTCCAGCGTAACAGGCGACCCCGAGGCATGGATGAGGCCTGGTCCACTAAGCAACTAAAGCCGCGCAGCTCTCCCGCCGTCGGTTCCGGCGTTGAGCCAGTGAATCCGACTCGCAGCAGTCTACGTTACCAGTGCCCAACAGGGTCTGGCGATCACACCGAAAATGAACAAGACAATCACCACCCCGTCCGTTGGGTCGCGATCCGCCTCAGCGCGCCGCTAACTCCTTCTTCCCTGGGTGGCTGAAACAGGCCGCGACACGGTAAGCCACCGGTCCAGCTCCATTGCTATCGAGCAGCTCACCAGTGGGGCAAATGTGCTGTACTCGACGTCGGTTATAGTGAGCGGTGTCTTGCAATTGTTTAAAAGACATAAAGGATGTGCAATTAAACCTTTGCTCGGACCCGGAGAGGCCACTGCCTCTGCGCACACTGCCATCTTACTGAATGTGAGGTGAAGATGAATAACAAAGTGGTGTTCATGGGTTCATTGACTGTTCAGAGGGAAGAAGCTGTTCCTTAAACATCGTGTGTGGGTCCTCAAGCTCCTGCTGGTAGCAATAAGAAGAGGGCATGTCCCAGATGGCAAGGGTCCTTAATGAGAAAGAGAGTACAGCACTCACGATTTTTTTCCTCTTTTTACAGTATTTATTTTATTTAAACTTTTTATATATATACTTACCTTAAATTACAGTTTTTATTATTATGTATTGCAATGTACTGTTGCTGCATAACAACAAATTTCATGACATATACCAGTGATATTAAACCTGATACTGATATCGCACAACCATTAGAAGATATCCTCAGTGGGGTGGGGCTTTGGCCCATGATGGTGGCAATAAGGAGCGAACTCACACCAAGGTTTATTTGTGAGGTCAAGGGTCAACCTTCTGATGTGCTGGGCTGTGTCCTACCTTGCCCTCAATTTTAAAAGGGGTTTTGAAAAGTTATGAGAAGTTGCCTTCTTCACGATGAGTGACAAAAAAAATCCATATGTAAACACAGCCCTCACGTCTACACCTGTGAATATCTAAAACTTGGGTTGTAAAAGTCTGGCATTTGTCATGAGTTTACGGAAATTATAGCAGTGGTGTGGAGTGTGGAAACACAGCCCTCCTGACCAGAACAATTAGTCTGTGTTTCCAGGTTATTTTCCAGTTAGAATTCTCACACGGCCCATATCCTATCAGAGGTTAGAACAGTGGTGCAGTAGATGGCGTTGCTGTTGTAGGATTTTGCCAATATACTGTAACATGCAAGCATCATTTTATGTGCTTGACAAAAGCTACAGCCCTTTACTTCCATTACGAACAAAACCAAAAGCAGTTGTCTTCCACTGATAGCATTACGTCAGACACAGTCTCGTAAAGTGAACACAACTCCGTGATGGTGTTTGTGAATTACGTAGAACAGTTTCTACTATGAACAGTATGTGTTATCTGTCACCCATTAGATTAGCCTACATTGTCATGCAGCTCCAATGACCCAGGTTCAATTCTGACCTCTGGAGCTGTTGGTAGGAAGATTCTCTTTGTGAATGAGTGGGTTTTGGATTCCCTCTACATCCCAGTGATATACTGGTAGCCTAACTGGCTATGCTAAGTGACTACTTGAGAAAGTGGATATCAGGAGCCTATTGAGTAGTTTTTGGACATCTGGGAGGATCTAGGCTATAGTAAGATAAGTAGAATGGATGGGAACACTCTGAGAGCTGGCATAGACTCAATGGGCTGAATGGTCTCCTCCTATGCCATGAGAAATATATCGAGATACAACTCTGATGGGTTCATGTGTCATCTCCCCTCATCTCCTCTTTTATTCTTGCTCTCTCTCTCATATTGACTGTCCTTCCATATGGAAATCCATATGTTTTGAAAAAAAAAGGTTTTGGAAACCCTACAGGAATGAATAATATGGAAAAACTTTTATCTTTGCATTACTTGTGGATCCTTGAGACCAAGGTCAGAATCTGCTGCAGTCTGAAATTCCTAACTAAAGCTGTGGTGATAAATATCCATTATAAATTCTTGCACAATGTCACGTGTTTTCCCTTTTCCTTAATTCTTAGGATCTGATGAGAGAATGCCAAGTTTTTAAAATCATTTTCAAATGCACGAATTATGGGCTGAACACTTTTATCACATTTTAACTTATCTCACTTCCAAGGATGACAGAGAAAAAATAAAATATGATTATGCATTGTATAAAATGTCAAAAAAGCTAAAGCCAATGTAGCAATAGATTTTAGTTTGCTAACATTGCTTTATATTTTATGCTGAGAACTTATCATTTGGTTATTTCCAATAACCAGACTTTAAGCACATTGTCTGATTGAGACAGGAAGTCACCCACGTGCCTCATTGTCTTCCAGAACAATCAGCAGGCAATGCAACTCTCCATCAGCTCCAGCAGTCCTGGTTCAAGTCTGACCTCACGTGCCATCTCTGTAAAGTTTTCCTCCTTCCTCTCCCTCCACCTTTTTATTCTGGCATCTCCCACCTTCCTTTCCAGTCCTGAAGAAGAGTCTCGGTCTGAAACACCAACTGTTCATCCGTGTCCGTAGATGCTATCTGACCTGCTGGTTTCCTCTGCCGTTTACTGTGTGTTGCTCTGGATTTCCAGCATCTGCAGAGTTTTCTTGTGTTCATTATTCTCCCTGTGACTATGTGGATCCTCCCCCAGTTTTCCAGCTCCCCCTCCACCCATTCTCCAAAGACAGGTGGCTTGGCGGGTTAACTGGTCACTGTAAATTGTCCTGAGTGTGTCGGTGAGTGGTGAGAGTGAGGGTGGAGTCGGCAGCTAGGTGAGAGAGAATAGGCCACGGACAGATTTATTGTAGAAATCAAAATAAACAATTTATTGTAGAAATCAACAGATTTCTCCGGGGAAGTAATCACCTGGAGTGCCATATTCCAGAATGCAGTTTTGCATCACTTAAATCATGAGTCTGTCACCTTTCCAACTGTCCCAACTTTAGTCGATATTGTTGGTTTTAGCTGTTTAAATGTTCAAATTAAGTTTGCAAATGGGATAAAAACGTCCATACCATTCTCCTATAAACTCTTATCCTGCAAGTATATTGCACTGAAGTGCCTGGATAAAGTGGATGTGGAGAGGACGATTTTTATTAGTAGGAGAGTCTGGGATCTGAGGGCACAGCCTCAGAGTAAGTTGACGTCCCTATAGAAACGAGATGAGGGGGAATTTCTTGAACTGAATGGCGGTGGATCTGTGGAATTCATTATCATGGAAGTCAAGTTATTTGGTGTACTTAAGGCAGGGATTGTTAAGTTCTTGATTTTTAAAAGGGTTTGGCGTTAATGGAAGAAGGAATCAGAATCATGTTTAATATCATGGGTATCTGTCGTGAAATATGTTATTTGACAGCAGCAGTACAATGCAATACGTAATAACAGAAAAAATGTGAATTGCAGTAAGTGTATATATATAATAGTTATATTATATTAAAATAGAAATAAAAAAGTAGTGAGCGTTCATGGTGTCAGTGTCCATTCAGGAATCGGATGGCAGAGGGGAAGAAGCTGTTCCTGAATCGTTGAATGTGTGGCTTTAGGCTTCTGTACCTTCTCCCTGATGGTAGCAAGGATAACGGTGTAGGGGAAAAAAATGTCTGCTACAATTCAATGGCAGAATGAACCTGATGGGCCAATAGGCCTAATTCTGCTCCTACATTTTATAAACTTAGAATATTATGACCAAATCTTTAGCTGGTGATTGGTGTTTTCATGAGTTTTACAAAGAGAAGCTTTATTAAAGCTCAGACCTGACAAATAATTAATAATAATAATATCAGCAGAAGTCATGATATTGACAGTTGCTGGGCATGTTCTAGGCCCGGAGCCTCTCACTGCAGCGGTGCTCGGATCCTACTGCAAGGTATGATACCCTGTTTGGACAATTTAAATGATATACTAGAAAGACAGGGCAGTGCTATTGAAGCCGAGAGCCGATTTCACTCGCTCTCCCGCAATGTTCTGTCTCCTCTCTCTGTGGGGCTGAGGCTCTGAAAACTGCCCCCAACTCATGTGCTCCCTGCTCACTAACATGATACTGAACTGATACCGAGGCTTGGGCCTACTCCGGGTCTGGATCTAAGGACTTCTTCTGGTTCAACATGTTGTTGCTTGCTTTTATTATTTGCACGATGAGTGTGTTTTTTCCCCTTTCCCTGTGCATCGGGTTTTGGCCTTTACTTTTTTAAAATTGGGTTCTCTCAGGTTTCTTGCTTTGTGGCTACCTGTAAGCAAACAAATCTCAAGGTTGTATAACTTATGCATTCTTTGATAATCAATGTACCTTAAAATCTTTGAAATTTTGAAAGCATTGTGTTCTTACACTCAACATACATCAAAGTTGCTGGTGAACGCAGCAGGCCAAGCAGCATCTATAGGAAGAGGCACAGTCGACATTTCAGGCCGAGACCCTTCGTCAGGACTAAAGGGTCCTGACGAAGGGTCTCGGCCTGAAACGTCGACTGCGCCTCTTCCTATAGATGCTGCTTGGCCTGCTGCGTTCACCAGCAACTTTGATGTATGTTGCTTGAATTTCCAGCATCTGCAGAATTCCTGTTGTTTGTGTTCTTACACTGCATGGTTATATACAGAGTGAATCAAGTTTGAATTCTACTCTGTTTTGAAACTGTATTGTAAAATACCCATATCACAGTTACACAAAATCTCACCTCTGTGACTGTGAGCTTTCCAACCAGCATGTTGTCTGTGTGCATGTACTGCAAAACTGGCCCAGAGTGATATCAAAGCCTACCTTTGATGTGTGTTTCCTGGGCAACCAGAGTGCCAGTGTAGTCATGTGGCTTCACTGCATTGTCAACGCTCTGGGGCACCTGCACAGCTGGATCTGAAGGTCTTAAATCGGCAGCAATGTAAACAGTTCTGAGACCTTGGAGAGAGTAGCTCTGGACATTACAGGAAGGCAGCTAACAGGAAATGAAACTATATTAGGGATTCAAGAGCTTCTTTTAGTTTCACAGAAACAAATGTTTTCTATTACATGTTTTCAAATGACATCCTGAAATAGGCATGCCGTTAAACAGCCCCAGCACAGAACGACAATCTGCAGCTATTTGACATGTGGATATAGTTACAATGCCATCTGAGAAAAATCAGGTCCTGGGTTTAACAGGGTGCTGAAATTACTTTGCCATCCTGGTAAAATGATGATGAATTGCTTTTCTCACTAATATTTGCAGTTGGAAATGTTCCTGCCTCCCACACACCCCGAGCAAAACGCCATCCACCTCTGACCCTCTCTCCACCCCCAACTTCGTTCGTGCACAATCAAACGGCAGGCTTTGACACCAAAACTGACCGACCTTCTCCCAGGAAACGGGGCTTATTTCCACACCCAGTACCTTCCAGCTAAAAGTCCACTTGAGAACAGTTTGAATGTGTTGATCAGTAGTGGCCATCTTTAATAGTTCACTTGATAACCCCGCAATTTTTCTCCACATACCTGTCAAGAGACCACAGAGACAAATGCTAGAATATCATAGTAATTTGTATTATCAGAGTCACCTCATACAACTCGGAGATTCTTTTTTTACTGCGGGTATACTCAGCAAATCTATAGAATAGTAACTGTAAACAGGATCAATGAAGGTGCAAGAGCATATAAGACAACAGACCACGCAAATGCAAACATAAGTAAATTGCAATAAATGACACGAGCATGAAATAACAAGATAAAGAATACTTTATCCTTATATTGGTTGTGGGAACATCACAATAGGTGAATGTAGTTATCCTCTTTGGTTCAAGAGCCTGACAGCTGAGGGGTAGTAACTGTTCTTGAACCTGGTGGTGCGAGTCCTGAGGCATCTGTACCTTCTACCTGATGGCAGCAGCGAGAAAAGAGCACGTCCTGGGTGGTGAGGATCTTTGATGACGGATGCTGCTTTTCTACCACAAACGAGAGAAAATCTGCAGATGCTGGAAATCCAAGTCCTGCAAAAGGGTCTCGGCCCGAAACATTGACTGTATTCTTTTCATATGTGCTATATGGCCTGCTGAGTTCCTCCAGCATTTTGTGTGTGTTGGTGCTTTGCTACGACAGCTTTTCATGTAGATGTGCTTCAATGGTTTTACCCGCGATGTACTGGGCCGAATACACTACCTTTTGTAGGATTTTCAGAATATGGGAATATGGAGCAGCATACAACCTGCTGGATGTTCTGAGAGGGGAAAGAAGTTTTTTTTCCTAAAAAGATAAATCTTATTCATAATTTAAAACATATTTACTAGCATAACCTGTGCAACACTTTTTCATTCTTGTTTCAGGTCAAGACACTGCATCAGGACTGAGAGTGAAGAGGGGAAAGAGCCAGTATACTAGGGAGAGGGGACGTGGTGAGAAAGGAGTCAGAGGTGTTTGATGAACAGGGGTAACGTTAAAGGATAATAGGCAGATGGAGTCAGGCAGGAGAGGGGTAGGGGCGAAGTTGGGAGACGGAAGTGGGTCGATGAAAGACAGAGGCAGAAAGTGAAAAGAGGCAGATACAGTAAGGTGGGGGGGGGGCGAGTAAGTGAAGGCAGAGACAGTTGGGAGGGTGATAAACAGGAATACAAGGGCTACCAGGACTGGATCTGATAATGGGAACCATTAGGGAAGAAGAAAAAGACAGATTGAAACAGACCAGATACAGGTGAGCCTGAGATCAGTACTGGGTAAATTATTGGAAAGTATTCCAAGGGAACTGAATATATAACTATTTGGATAGACAGGGACTGAATAGGAAATAGTCAACATGGCTTTGCGTGTGGTAGATCATGTTTAACCAATCTTACAGAGCTTTTCAAGGATTTACCAGGAAGGTTGATGAAGGCAAGGCAGTGGATGTTGTCTACATGGACTTCAGCAAAGCCTTTGACAGGGTCCTGCATGGGAAGTTGGTCAAGAAGGTTCAGGATAAGATAGTAAATTAGATAGATTAAACACTGGCCTTACGGGAGAAGCCGGAGACTGGTAGTAGGTGGTTGCTTTTCTGACTAGAGGCCAGTTATTAGTGGTGTGCCACAGGGACAAATGCTGGGCCCATTGTTGTTTGTCAGCTGGTTAAACTGGATCAGCTAATTTGCAGATGGCGCCAAGAATGGGGGCATAGTGGACAGCGATGAAGGCTATCAAAGTTTGTAGCAGGATCTGAACCAGCTGGAAAAAATGGGCAGAAAAATGGCATAGTAGGACTTACACACAGAGCAGTAGGGCACTGAGGAGTACGGTAGAACATCGTGATCTGAGAATACAGATCTTGAAAGTGGTGCACAGGTAGATGGCGTCATAAAGAGAGCTTTTGGCACATTGGTGTTTTTCCATCTTGCTGGATGTGGTCTTTCATTCATTCTATCATGTTTCTTTATATTTACTGTGAATGCCCGCAAGAATATGACTCTTAGGGTTGTATATGGTGACGTATAGGTACTTTGATAACAAATTTACTTTGAGCCATTAATATCTACTTTAGTCACCATTGGTATCAGCCCCATCGACTGACCCCCAATGGATAAGACCCTTAAATCGGAAAAGGCTTATTATCCTACCGTCGATCAAATCCCTTGATCCTCCACGACCTACATCCCCTACACCCCAGGTACGACCCCTACAAATCACCCTCACAGATACTTAGCGTGTTCCCCTCCCCATCTGGGGTATGTGCCTGTCCATCCACCTTCCCAGTCCAGAATGACCTTGCTTGCTTATGCACAGTGCCTCGCCTCACCACCCCACTCCCAGCCCTCTACCACTTGCTAACATAACCGCAATGCCAAGATCAAGCACTCAGGCTCCCTTCTCTCTCCTATCAATCATCCCCAAACCCAGCTTTCATACTACACAGCCCATTTTCTGTTCCAACAGCTAAAATGGCCTCTCAGTAACACCCAGGGCCTTAAAGATATCTCCATTGCAATCCTATGTGGTGGCCTTATGACAGCAGGGTCCTCTTTAAATATGTAGATGAACTTTTGATTACATCATCAATGACATCATTGCAGTGCCATCGGAGCTGAACAGCAATGAGAGTTGGACAATTCTTCAGGGCCAGGAGAGTCCCCCCCACACAAGGTGAATTTTTAAAAATTACCTATAGATTGCCCTTCAGACCATCAAAAGAAAGAGTGCTGTGTTTAAGCCACATGAGGAGTATGTGAGCCCCTCTTACACCTCCTGAATTCTCCATAGGAAAACCATTTTCCCTTGTGGGCCCCACAGTCACTCCCTGCTGCCAAACATTAAAGGCCAGGCAGTCAAACCATGGTATGATAATTAGTATTAACTGACCCACCCTCAAAGACAGACACAGAGCTCCTTTTGCCTCAGGAACTGAACTCGAATCCTAAATGGCTTATTTCCATTTGATATGTGAGGGAAACCAAGGCAGGAGATAAGGTTAAATAAAAGAATTTCCTCGAGATCTACAGATCAGATTGAAGCTGCTCTGGCAAGGAAGTGAATGCCTGGCAGTTTTAGCAACCAAGCTTCCAAGAGAGAAAGGTAACCCTACTTACTGCCAATTCTGATAGCACAATGGCTCAATTGAACAAAGTCTTCAGCTTGCTTGGTAAAATCGCATCCAAATGTTCAAGCATTTCTTTACAAAATGGTAAGTGAGCCTTATTACACAAATGGAGTATGTCCTCAGGGACAGTTTTAATAAAAGCAAGAATTTAACACAACTGACATGTACTGAGTATCTGAAAATCCCACGGTTCCTTTCATAACTTCCCTGGAGCTTTTCCTTTTTCCAACTAAATTCGACATCATACTTTAATCCTCAAAATGAATGCTGAAAAATTAATGTGTTACTGCAAAAAAAAAGAGGAAACCCCCCCGTCCCCCCCCATCCACTATAATTCTTGCCCTGATTCAGGTTTTCAGACACACGTGATCCACGCGGTCAAACAGTCGGACAAATCTCCAGCATCCCGGCGGGAACGTTTATTTCTTTTTTTTCACATCGACAGATGTTGCTTCAAATGACTTTGGATTGGTAACAGCTTCACGGCAATGTCAGCGAAAGTAAAACACTTACTGCCAGCAGCTGCCCGGATTCTGCTCGAGAGCTAAAACGATCCAGCGGGGAAATTCCTTCAGCCAGCCCAAAGCAGAAATGTTACTCCCTCTCAGGTGCGTATCAGGTGACAAATAGTCTACAATTTTTTGTTTTGGAGGTGTCCGGGTCATTTGGGTAGGTATACAATAATTTTATTTGTTACCACTCAGGTATTTGAGAATCTAATCAGGCAATGTGAGTAGAGCCTCGCAAAGCAGCACATCTGGGGTACACGTTTTCCCTAACTTTCAATGGCTTTATGAGCTCACTACAAAATGAGCAAACTTTAAAGTCTTGAAAGTAACAGCAAGAACACAAATCAGAGAACTCCAAAAAGAAAAGAATGACAGGCCTGTGGAGCGAAGAAAAAGTTTCACCAAAGACCAAAGAGTTTTTCTCCTCAGGAGGGCTTGCCTTTCACTCACCCCACCCACTGAGGCCAAAACTTTGAAATGCAGAGCCAAAGGAACAACACGGATTCAGGCCTTGGGCCATTATTTATTATTTATTTTGATGGTGTATTACATTAATTAATCTGAACAGATCGTGAAAAGTGAAATTCTTCAACATAACTGCTCTTTTAAAGCTATGCAAATCAAACTTCTAATCTAAAAAGACTCCACATGATGCTTTCCCTGGATTGAAGAAGAAGAGAGTCAGAAATACGTGGAATGTTTATATAAATGACAGTAAGTAGAACATGTATGATCCCTACCTTTATGACAGATTTAAGAATCATCAGCCTTTCAAACACCTTTGAAGACACATGGAACCATAGGATACCTTCCTGGTGACCCTCGCAGCACAAATTACTAAAAGTCTTCACAAAATAAGTTTTGCTAGTCTTAACACATCAAAGCCATTGCTAGGGTAAATGGATTTGAAAAATAAAATATTTGTATTGATCATGGAGGGTTGTGGAAAATCAATGGAAAATTGCTCTGCGATATGCTAATGATACATCCAATTGTGCGGACACTGATTTTTTTTTGTAATTTATTTTTTAACTGGTTCATCTTCTGTGGTCACAGTCACCCGGCACTAATCTCATACCACTCACTTGGTGATAAAATATTGCTGGGAGTCTCTGTAATGCTGCTTATGAATGCAACAAATGAAGCAAGAGCTTTAGCTGCAAGGTTCAAAGAACAGTGTCGTTGGCGTTCTTTGTCTAATGCAGCATTTAAATGACGTTTCTGGTTTTGGTACGCAGTCCTCCGTTGACGTGCTGCAAGTTCTTGCAGTTGTCAGCGTGAAGCCCAGCGGAAGTGATCTTCGCCGCCCGCTCTTAAAGGGGACTAGCGACAATCTTTCATCTGCACGCAAGTGCTGCTTTGAGTGATCAGAGGGCACAAGGACGGGGTTGGGGAGTTGGAGGGCGGGGTCAAAAATGCCAGGGGAACTCAGACGAGCCAGCAAAGGAGACCAAGAGGCAAAGAGGACCCTGGAGGGCTCCAGCTAGGAGCTCTCAGCAGGAGATTGACAAGAAAATATTGAAGGTTAAATTCAGCCTGTCGATGGTGTATTTTGGGGGAACTGCAATACAACCAGATGCCCATGGCTCCTCTGCATGTTCCACAGGATGAAGGAAAGCCACATGGTCCCTCTTCTCCTGAACCATGCAGCAATGAACCAGCAGACTGTGAGAGGGGGCAGAGATCGTCAGCAGCAGACTGAAAGGGTCCTGGGGCTCGAAACCTGAGACTGACCATGACCCTGACTCCCAGGGCAAGCACACAGATGCGACTGAGTTTAATAGCCGGGGAAACCAGGGATCTCAGCGAGGATAAGGAGCGCAGTTTGGCTGCTGGCCCTTCAGATAGAACGACGTCAGGTTAGCAAAACATGGTTGTTCTGTGCGAAAGGAAGGACTGTCACTGGTAGACCAGTGAGGTTAGAAACTTCTTCATTCTTCTTTCTGTCTTAAGTCTCCTTTTGCTTCGTTCTCTTTGCGTTTGGGTAGCAGGTGCTGGGGTAATTAGCGGAGGGGGCACCTGCATGGAGCTGCCTGCTTCATTTGAAGTAAGGTAGCGTACAGAGCCAGCACTACCATCACCACCACCCCACCACCTTAAACATGTTAAGCGATGCATATATGCATGTAGATGTATGGCCTAGATACTTGTTTCTGCCGGAGAGGATAAAAAGGCTGTTGAAGCATCAGAGTATGTTTTCTGTGTAACAGTGATGCAGGCCCCACTTTCATCATTGCATTCCAATGAGATCATTTTTAAATTGTTGTGTTTGAAACGGCAAACATAGTATATTATGCTAATAAATGAAACCGTGAGTGAACCGGGATCAAACACATGTCCACTGAGCCTCAAACAATGCCGGCAGTGCAAAAACACAGAGAGGACGCTGAGGGCCAGCCTATTTGAGGTTCTGAGATTGAGAGGTGGAAGTTTTTGACAGAAGAATTTGAGGATAGGAGTAAGGTTTGTGTGGAGAAGACAGGACACCTGTCAGGACTATCTCCAGACAGACCTGAGATGAAGCACTTCCTATAGTGGGGGAGTCCAGGACCAGAGGGCACAGCCTCAGAATACAAGGACATCCCTTTAGAATAGAGACAAGGAGGAATTACTTCAGCCAGGAGGTGATGAATCTGTGGAATTCATTGCCACAGGCGGCTGTAGAGGCCAAGTCATTGGGTATATTTAAAGCAGAGGCTGATAGGTTCCTGATTAGTAAAGGCACCAAAGGTTACAGGGAATGGAGAATGGGGATGAGAGGGATAATAAGGTAGCTGTGATGAAATGGCAGAGCAGACTCAATGGCCTGATTCTGCTCCTATGTCTTATGGTCTTCCCAGTTGTGAGGATCCGGAATCAATGCCAGTGGCAGTATCACGTCCCCTAGCTAAGTCCAGGCAAGATCACTTGTTCATGCAAGTCAGCTCCTCATATAATAGTTCTTACCTTCCTCATCCAACCTTCACATACATAACTACAAATGTACAGTGCAATGTATTCTATGTATGCTTCAATCAGATAAACTAAAATTGCCAAAAATACATAAACTATATGAACATATGCGCAGTGCAACTCACTTATGCAAACTAGTACTGTAATAATAAGCAGAAACACATTAATTTTACTCTTGCTGTATTAATTTGCCAGGAACACTGACTGGCACACCTAATGACGGCAGGCTACTTCCCTTGGGAAAACTGTGGGATGGTTTGCAGGGCGGCCTCAAGCTTTTGGATCGCTGGGCTCACCTCCTGTCTCTCACAATCCTGCACAAGTGCCAATGTGATTATTCTGCTCTTTGCTTTTGTGCACGTGCAAGTCCAGAATCAGAATCTCATTCGGTATCAGTGATTTTTATAATGAATAAGTTAGTTGTTCTGCAGCAGTAGTACCCTGCAAGGAGGTAAGATATATCTAAATTACAAACATATATAAACAATGCAAACCACAAGTTACAACAGGGTAGTGTTTTTGGGATCATGGGCTGGTCAGAACTCTGATAGCGGAGGACCCCCATCACCCATGCCCTCTTCTCATTGCTACCATCAAGGAGGTACAGAAACCTGAAGGGGTACACTCAGCATTTTAGGAACAGCTTCTTCCCCTCCGCCAGCGGGTTTCTAAATGGACAGTGAACTCATGTACACAATGTCATTTTGTTGTTTTGCTCTCTTTTTGCACGATTTATTTAGTTTATTTTTATATATTTATCCTTATTATAATTTATGGTTTTTAATTATTACGTATCGCATTGCACTGTTGCCGCAAAACCACAAATCTCGTGACATGTGCTGGTGATATTAAACCTGATTTGGGAAGGAGCTGTTGCTGAATTGCCGAGTATGGGTCTTCAAGCCCTGCATCTACTCCACAGTGGTACTAGCAAGAAACAGGCAAGTGCCTAATGGTGAGAGTCCTTGGTGAAGATATCTTTGAAGGTGGGGAGTGTTGTACCTATGACGTTGCAGGCCAAGTCTACAATTTCTGATCTTGTGCACTGTACCGCAGAAGGCAGTCATGCAACCAGTCGGACTGCTCTCCACTGTACATCTAATGAAATGTGGTAGATCCTTTAGCGACGTACTGAATCTCCTTGATCTCCTACGGAAGTGGAGCCATTGGCATGTCTTTTTGCTGATTGCATCAATATGTTGGGCCCAGGATAGAACCTCTTAGATTTTGTCACCCAGGAGCTTGAAGCTGCTAACTCTTCCCACCATTGACCCCTCAATGAAGACTGGTCCCCTTCCTGAAGTCCACAATCAGTTCTTTGATCTTATTGATGTTGAGTGCAAAGTTGTCACAGCACTAGTCAACCAGCCAATCTATCTCATTCGTGTAGAGTACCTCATCGACGTCTGAGATTTTTGCCAACAACTCCATCAGTACAGGTGCACCACGAGACTGTGTGCTTAGCCCCCTGCTCTACTTGCTTTATACTTGTGACTGTGAGGCTAAGAGCAGCTCCAAAGCCATATTTAACTTTGCTGACGACACCACTGTCGTGGGCTGAATCTGTCATCTCCACCTTGATGACAATCAACACTGGCGCACCTCCGGGATGTGTGCTTAGCCCACCGCTCTACTCTCTCTACACCCATGACAGTGTGGCGAGGCACAGCTCAAATGCCGTCTATAAATTTGCTGATGACACAATTATTGTTGGCGGAATTTCAGATGGTGACGAGAAGGCGTACAGGAGCAAGGTACATCAGCTGATTGAGCAGTGTCGCAGCAAGAAACTTGCACTCACATCAGTAAGAATTGATTCTAGACTTCAGTAAGGGTAAGATGAGAGACCACACACCAGTCCTCGTCGAAAAATCATTAGTGGAAAGAATGGAAATTTCAAAATCTGGGGTGTCAACATCTCTGAGGATCTATCCTGGGCCCAACATATCGAAGCAGTTACAAAGGCACAGCAGTGGCTCTATTTCACTTGGAATTTGAGCAGATTTAGTATGTCACCAAAGACACGCGCAAATATGTACAGATGGACCGTGGAAAGCATTCTAACTATCTGCATCACCATCTGGTATGGGGAGGGGGAGGCACCGCACAGGATCGAAACAAACTGCAGGGAGTTGTAAACTCAGCCAGCTCCATCATGGGCACCAGCCGCCCCAGCATCCAGGACCTGCTTAAAGAGTAAAGCCTCAAAAGGCAGCATCCATCGTTAAGGACCCCCACCAGCCAGAACATGCCCTCATCTCCTTGCTACCATCAGGAAGGAGGTACAAGAGCCTGAAGGCACACACACGGTGATTCAGGAAGACCTTCCCCCAGATTCCTGAATGAACATTGAATCCATGAACACCACCTCACTGCTGTTTTGTACTACTTATTTAATTTAACTTTCTATATATATTTACAGAAATTCATAATTTTTATCATTATGTGCTGCCCCATAACAACAAATTGCACAACATATGTCAGCGATATTAAACTTGATTCTTGTTCAAAGATGGTGGATGGGGACAAATCAGCCTATAGGAAGGAGATTGAACATATGGCTGAGTGATGCCCCAAAAACAACCTCTTACTCAACGTCGAAAAGACCGAGGAGCTGATTATTGACTTCGGGAGGAGGAAATCGGAGGTCCATGAGCTAATCCTTGTAGAAACATAGAAACATAGAAAATAGGTGCAGGAGTAGGCCATTCAGCCCTTTGAGCCTGCACCACCATTCAGTATGATCATGGCTGATCATACAACTCGGAACCTTGTACCTGCTTTCTCTCCATACCCCCTGATCCCTTTAGCCACAAGGGCCATATCTAACTCCCTCTTAAATATAGCCAATGAACTGTCCTCAACTGTTTCCTGTGGCAGAGAATTCCACAGATTCACCACTCTCTGTGTGAAGAAGTTTTTCCTCATCTCAGTCCTAAAAGGCTTCCCCTTTATCCTTAAATTGTGACCCCTCGTTCTGAACTTCCCCAACATCGGGAACAATCTTCCTGCATCTAGCCTGTCCAATCCCTTTAGAATTTTATATGTTTCAATAAGATCCCCCCTCAATCTTCTAAATTCCAGTGAGTATAAGCCTAGTCGATCCAGTCTTTCTTCATATGAAAGTTCTGCCATCCCAGGAATCAACCTGGTGAACCTTCTTTGTACTCCCACTATGGCAAGAATGTCTTTCCTCAGATTAGGGGACCAAAACTGCAAACAGTACTCCAGGTGTGGTCTCACCAAGGCCTTGTACAACTGCAGTAGAACCTCCCTGCTCCTGTACTCGAATCCTCTTGCTATGAATGCCAGCATACCATTCGCCTTTTTCACCACCTGCTGTACCTGCATGTCCACTTTCAATTAACTGTGTACAATGACACCCAGGTCTTGTTGCACCTCCCCAGGAGATCAGAGGTGGAGAAAGTCAGAAACTTTAAATTCATCGGTGTTATCATTTCAGAGGATCTGCCCTGGATTCCGCACATAAGGACCTTTACAAAGAAGGCACAGCAGTGCTTCTACTTCTTTAGAAGTTAGATTCCACATATCACCTGAAACTCTGAAAAATTTCTACAAATGTGTGGTGGAGGGTGTATTGACTGGATGCATCACTGTCTGGTATGGAAATACCAATGCTCTTGAATGGAAAAGCCAACAAAAAGTAGTGGATATGGCCCAGTCCATCACGGGGAGAGTCTTCCCCACCACTGATCACATCTACATGGAGTGCTGTTGTAGGAAAGCAGTACCTATCATCAAGGACCCCATCAGCCAGGCCATCCTCTCTTCCCTCTGCTGTAGGGGAGCCTTAGGATTCATATCACCAGATTCAGGGACAGTTAATACCCCTCAACCATCAGGCTCTTGAACCAGAGGGGACAACTTCACTCAACTATCACATCACTTAATTCCATTTCTATCCACTCCAAGGAGCAGGAGGCCAGGGTCTCTTAACTTCAACCTGTTACTATTCCGCAACATTCTTAATTTCCATGGGAATTTGAGAATTTTCAAAATTCAACTTGGTTTCCTTACATAAAGTAAATGGAAAACGAACGGGGAATGGATCTGGAATCGTTCGGGAGGACTGGAAAATTACAAATGTTGCTCCACTCTTTAAGAAGGGAGGGAGGTAGGCAGAAGAAAAGCGATATTATGGTCCAGTCAGTCTGACTTCAGTGGTTGGGAAAATGTTGCAGTCCATTTTAAGGATGAGATTTCAGGATACATGGAAGCACATTGATAATAAAGGCAAAGTCAGCATGCTTTCTTAAAGGGAAATCTTGTCTGACAAATCTGTTGGAATTCTCTGAAGAAATAACAGGCCGGATAGACAAAGGAGAATCAGTGGATGTTGTTTATTTTGGATTTGAAGAAGGCCTTTGACAAGGTGCCACACATGAGACTGCTTAACAAGATAAGAGCCCATGGTATTGCAGGAAAGATACTGGCATAGACAGAGCATTGGCAGATTGGTAGGAGGCAAAGAATGTGAATAAAGGGAGGCTTTTCTGGTTGGCTGCTGGTGATTAGGTGTCGGTGCTGGGACCACTTCTTTTCACGTTACATGTTAATAATTTTGGTGATGGAATTGATGGCTTTGCAGCCAAGTTTGCAAACAATACAAAGACAGGTGGAGGAGCAGGTAGTTTTGATGAAGCAGGGAGTCTGCAGAAGGAGTTAGTCAGATTAGGAGAACTGGCAAAGGAGTGGCAGATGGAATACGGTGTTGGGAAGTGTATGGTCATGCACTTTGGTAGAAGGAATAAAGGCATAGACTGTCTTCTAAACGGGGAGAAAATTCAAAACCCTGAGGTGCTAAAGGACCTGAGAGACCTCATGCAGGATTCCCTAAAAGTTAACTTGCAGGTTGAGTCAGTGGTGAGGAATGCAAGTGTAATGTTAACATTCATTTCAAGTGAACTAGAATATAAAAGCAAGGATGTAATGATGAAGCTGTATAAGGCATTGGTCATAGTGCACTTGGAATATTATGAGCAGTGTTGGGCCCCTTATCCAGCATTGTAGAGGTTTCAGAGAAGGTCCACAAGAATGATTCCAGGAATGAAAGGGTTAATGTATGATGAGCATTTGATGACTCTGGGCCTGTACTCTAGTGAGTCATACATTCTTTAAACTCTAGTAAGAATGAGGGGGATCTCATTGAAACCTATCAAATATTGATACTGGAGTGGATGTGGAGAGCAAGTTTCCTATAGTGGGGGAGTCTAGGATCAGAGAGCACAGTCTTGGACTACAGGATATCCATTTAGAATAGTGATGTGGAAGAATTTCTTCAGCCAGAGGGTGGTAAATCTGTGGAATTCATCGCCATGGACAGCTGTGAAGGCCAGGTCATTTGGTATATTTAAAGCGGAGGTTGATAGTTTCTTGATTAATCAGGGCGTCAAAGGTTGCCGGGAGAAGGCGAGACACATAAATCAGCCATGATGGAATGGCAGAGCAGACTTGATGTTCTGAATGGACTAATTCTGCTCCTACAGCGGCACGCAAAAGTTTGAGCACACCTGGTCAAAATTTCTGTTACTGAGAATAGCTAAGCAAGTAAAAGATTAATTGATTTCCAAAAAGTTCTATTTTAACTTCATCAGTCCACAGGACTTGTTTCCAAATTACATCAGGATTGTTTAGATGTTCCTTTGAACCTTTTGAATAGAACTTTTTGGCCTCAATGAGCAAAGGTACGTTTGGAGGAAAAAGGGTGCAGAATTTCATGAAAAGAACCCCTCTCCAACTGTTAAGCACAGGGATAGATCAATCATGCTTTGGGCTTGTGTTGCAGCCAGTGGCACGGGGAACATTTACCGGTAGAGGGAAGAATGAATTCAATTAAATACCAACAAATTCTGGAAGCAAACACCATACTGTCTATAAAAGAGCCAAAGATGAAAAGAGGATGGCTTCTACAACAGGATAATGAACCTAAACACACCTCAAAATCCACAATGGACTAACTCAAGAGGCACAAGCTGAAGGTTTTGCCATGGCCCTCACAGTCCCCTGACCTAAACATCATCGAGAATCTGTGGATAGACCTCAAAAGAGCAGTGCATGCAAGACGGCCCAAGAATCTCACAGAACTAGAAGCCTTTTGCAAGGAAGAATGGGCAAAAATCCCCAAAATAAGAATTGAAGGACTGTTAGCTGGCTAGAAAGAGCGTTTACAAGCTGTGATACTTGCCAAAGGGGGTGTTACTAAGTACAGACCATGCGGGGTGCCCAAACTTTTGCTTCGGGTCCTTTTCTTTTTTTGCTATTTTGTAACTGTAAAAGATGGAAATAAAAAAGTTTTCTTGCTTAAAATATTAAGGAAATGTGTCATCTTTAACTTTATGCCTTTGGAAATTAGTTCATCTTTTACTTGCTTAGCCATTCACAGTAACAGAAATTTTGACCACGGGTGCCCAAACTTTTCAATGCCACTGTATGTCTTGTGGTTTTGTGGAAGATCAGGAAACTCACCAGGGTTGATTTAAGCCCAAGGAAGCTGTTAAAAAGGATTCATCCACATTGTTCACGCTATATTCCCTCAGCTTCCAATAGCCACTGCCTTCACTGAACAGCTTGCAGGGTAACGGGGCCCTCTTTCAAATGTCTAGCTGAAGCTCCAGTGATGTTGCTCAGATCCATAATCGTAGATCCACAACAATTATAACGTCCATTTTCCTGAGCACGATTTTTCATAGAAGGCCTTGCCGCCACTTCAACCACTTCTTCGCATAGACACATCTCTGGTGAGCCTCAATTCTGCCTTTTGCTAAGGGGACACCCCTGGACCTTTCATACTTAATGTTCTAGTGTACGAGGCTCGGTCACAACCAACAACACCAGCCTCATTCCTATCGCTGGTCCCACTCCTGCTCCAGTCCCATCTCCCAACACCTCATCCATATCCAGCCCAATCCTAACCATAGCTCTAGTCCCAGAATAAATTCCCAGTCACTGCTCCAGCTTTATTCCAGCCCCATTCCCAATATCCAGCTGTGCATCAAGTAAAATTTCCTTCAAGGTAAGTGCCGAGCTCAACAATCTTCAGCTCTCAAGGTAAGTCCAGGTGCACGCGGGAAAGGACTGTGGATTTTATGGGCTAAATTCTCCTATAGAATTCATGTGGGAGGGAAGGGCAGAAGTTCGATACTTTGGTTTCTCTTAAGTTCGTCTTCATGCTTCTTCAGAATTATGTCTTTATTCTCTTAAATAACTGGCATCATGCTTCACTGGTGGCAGGAGTAATTATTTTGTTATTTGCTCAAAATTCTTGATCTCAGAACAGTGTTAAAGTGCATAAAAGCAGCAGTGAACGTTACATCCCTCCTGTTCTTCATTTTCGGACAGAGGCCATCACCCATCACCCATTTTACAAAGTCATCAGAGTCACCGATGGTTCCACAACCCACCTGGCCAAGAAGATTCTGTTATCTGAGAGGATTTCTGACCGAGAGCTGAGTCGCTGTGCCTGCTGCTGCAGACGGACAGAGACGTTCATGAGAGTTTATTTCTCTGCAACTGGAAACGTCACTGGGAACAGCTGTGCCACGGTGTTGGTCTGGTGCTTTCGGATTCCAAAAGTTAATTTCCACTCTTCGGTGCATAACTTCGCGAGAAACAATGACCGGCCCTATTGCTTGGATATTGTTTAATTTAGCGTTTGAAGGGGAAGACTCACAGAAGTCCCCTGTGGATTTACTGAGAAAGTTAACATCAGTTTGGAAACTGGTTGCATTTTATGAGGCTGCATGGATTGAGTGTTGTAATTCATATTGCCTGGCACATCTGTGTGTCCCTACCACATTACTGCAAAAAACATCTGTTAACTCACTAGGTGTGCAGATACCTGCAGATAAAGTGGATGCTGTAAAGTTATTATTACGAAAGGCTGGATGTTTTTAAGAAAAACTTTTTTTTTGTTTCTTAGATTCTTCCCATTCAGATCTTGCAAAGTGAATAGAATACACTTTACGATCACACTGGGAATAGCTCTCAAATTTTGAGTTATGTCTGTTTACTTGATCAGTGAATTGAAAAAAATTAACGAAGGTGTATATTTTCCCAGTAGGAATTTTGGCACTATTCTTATCATTTGAATGTGTGAGAATGCAATTAACACGGACACCAACCCACAGCGTGTTTAAAGTGAGAAGCAGGCAAATTGCCCAGACACCCTCATGTGGCTACGTATTGCACTAAAGATTTCATCTACACTTCCCGCAGCAAATGGCTGATACCCATTACACTTTATAGAGTCATAGAACACTATGACACCACAGAAACAGGCCCTTCAGCCCATCTAGTCCATGCCATTCCATGATTCTGTCTAGTGTCATCAACATTCCCCCAGACCATAGACCTACTTATTCAGACTTCCCTTAACTGTCTACATCGAACCTGCATCTACCACTTCTACTGGCAGTCCATTCCACACATTCACTACCTTCTGAGTGAAGGAGTTTCCCCTCATCTTCCCCTTAAATATCTCACCTTTCACCCTTAATCCATGACCTCCAGTTGCAGTCCCACCCAACCATAGTGGAAAAAGCCTGTATGTATTTACCCCATCTATACACCTTGGTGCGTGGCCAAGTGGTTAAGGCGTTCATCTAGTGATTCGAACGTCGCTAGTTCGAGCCTTGGCTGAGGCAGCGTGTGTGTCCTTGAGCAAGGCACTTAATCACACATTGCTCTGCGACGACACCGGTGCCAAGCTGTATGGGTCCTAATGCCCTTCCCTTGGACAACATCGGTGGCGTGGAGAGGGGAGACTTGCAGCATGGGCAACTGCTGGTCTTCCATACAACCTTGCTCAGGTCTGTGCCCTGGAAACCTTCCAAGGCGCAAATCCATGGTCTCATGAGACTAATGGATGTCTATATATATCCCTTATAATTTTGTGTACCTCTATCAAATGTCCCCTCATTCTCCTATATATTATATATATAGCCCCCCCCAAAACTGGCAAATATAAATTCCCATTGATGACCATAGTTCACACCCATATATACCTTACCACCTACATACCATTCATACACACGCAGTCACAGACATAAATATATGCTTACTCAAATCACTTGTATTTATATTATTTATTTATTGAGATACACCATGTAGTAGGCCTTTCCGGCCCTTTCAGCCAGGCCACCTAGCAACCCCAATTTAATCCTAGCCTAATCACAGGGCAATTTATAATGACCAATTAATCTACCAACCGATCGGTCTTTAGACTGTGGGAGGAAACCAGGGCACCCCGAGGAAATCCACGCGGTCACATTTAGAATGGACAAACTCATTACAGACAGCAGCGGGAATTGAACCTGCGTCACCGGTACCGTAAAGCGTCGTGCTAACCACTACACTACAGAACTGCCACTACTATACATTAGGTTGATTATCAAGGACAGGTGTACTTTCCTGGGAGTGAAGGAAGTTGAGGGTGACCCGAGGGAAGTTCAGAAGATTATGAGAGATTGTACAGATAGTCAGAATTGTTTCCTATGATAGGAGTATCAAAATCAATATAGCTTTAATGTGAGAGGCAAGAGATTTAAAAGGAATTCGGAATGTACTGCCAGTGAAGATGATGGAATCAGATGCAATTACTACAGTATATCTAAGAGGCATTTAGTCATACACTAAAATGCACAAGACTTGGAAGGATAGGGTCTTAATCTGAGTAAATGTAACCAGGCAAACCGGTCTGCATAGATGTGCTGGGAGGGAGGGAGGGAGGGAGGGAGGGAGAGAGAGAGAGAGAGAGAGAGAGAGAGAGAGAGAGAGATACACACACACACACACACACACACACACACACACACATACATATACACATCTGGGTGGGGAAACACTGCTGGGTTTTCCCAGCAATAACATCTTGGCACATCTTGCATATGTCTCTGTCTTTTTGAGGATTCCCATTGTTCCAAATTGAGCATCAACCCTCGCGGGCATTGTACTGAACCGTTCAACTGGAACGGCACTATTTTCATTAATTACATACCTCAACGTCAACCACGATGATACGTTATGTTAATGCAACTGCTGATGCAAATTTAATCCTAATGTCAACAGATGAACTTCTAAGCAACAAAATCTTAAATTTTCTAAAACAAAATAAGCACGTACAATTAGTGAAATTATCCTAAGTCTTTTCAAATTATGGGAGCACTGTATCATATGATGGTCACTGCATTTTAGTGGGAAGAGAGTATAGAAGTGACTTACAAGAATGGGTGTTGAGGAACTTCAGCTGTGTATGTTAGTACTGTTTTCTTTAGAGCAGAGAAGGGGGCATTTAAAAGGGATATTCAAAACTAACTTTATCAACTAGTGGAAATCCAGATAGACATGCACAAATGTGAGATATATTAAAGACGAGAAATTCTGCAGTTGCTGGAAATCCAAAGCAACACACAAAATGTAGGAGGAGCTCAGCCGGTCGGGCAGCATCTGTGGAAAAGAATAAACAGGCAACGTTTCAGGCTGAGGCCCTTCTTCAGGGTTGACAAGGAAGGGAAAAGATACCAAAATAAAAAGGTGGGAGCTGTATATAGAATAGTAGTCTAGGAGGATTCTACTCAAAAGCTGAAACTTGGTTCCTTTGAAGTCAATGGGTTTCAGGGCCAGAGCAAAATGTACAAATGACACAACATCACACACACAGCATATTTAACTAAAAAATAAGTTTTACCTCAGACTTTCCAATGACAGAATGATCAGAAACCAAAGGAAATAGATTGAGTGTTATTGGGAAAAGAACCTTCGAAGATGTGGAAAAATTCTTGTGATCTTCAATGCATTGGCTAGATAGTTAGTAAAATCTGACCCAAATCTTTAAAATCACAAGTATCCTTGAAAAAGTAGATGTATCCAGACTGGATGGAGAGAGGGGAGAAAAAACTAATCTGAAAGCATAGACACAAAGAGCTGCACCACCACTTACATGCTGTTTAATTCAATATTAGTAGAAGTCACTTATGGAAATGCTGAATGTAAGTTCCAATCAAATAATGAAAATTTGCAATTCAAATCAAAGTGGGTTGGAATTCATTCAAGTGAAGTTAATTTAGATATTTAGACTGTATGCCCAAATGCCACGTTTGAAGGATCGCAATTCAAAATGCAACCATGCAAAACTGAAACCTTGAAGGTACTTCATGCGATGGTTAGCACATGATTTTGGAGAACCAGTTTTGCCGTTGGAATATGTTCCCAAGCAGGCCGAACGAATTTGAGTCTGAAGGCAATGGTCACAGGGCAATTGTGGTAGATAGTTTACCCAGTTTAAATTCACAGGTAGTGCTTCTTGTTGAACTGGTCAACGTTATCATGCATCACATAAAAGATTTGTTTACACCAGTGAATCCTGACTGACCAGATCCTGACTGACACCCGGATATTTAGCTAAGATGAGAGGAACATAGAAGTCACACCAGAATTAGTCATAGGAACATAAGAAATAGAAGCAGAAGGCAGGTTCCTTATGCCTGCTTTGCCAAACAAAAGATAATATCTGGATTTTTTATCTACGTGCCACTAGAAATGTTCAATTATTCTTCTCAGAACAGAGAAAATGAGGCTTAATAGAGTGTTGAAAATTTTGAGTAATTTTGCAAACCGAGGATGAAGATTATTTATTTATGAGATGCATTTATTCAATCATCTATTTGTTAGATGAGGGTTCAAAGGAGGTTCACGGAAATGATTCTGACATTGAAAGGCTTGACATATGAGGCGTGTTTGATGGCTCTGGGCCTCTACTCACTGGAATTCAGAAGGATGAGGTGTGACCCATTAAAATCTATCAGATGTTGAAAGACTTCAATAGGAGCGGATGTGGAGAGGATGTTTCCCATGCTTGAGGAGTCTAAGACAAGAGGACACAGACTCATAATAGAATGGAGATGAGGAGGAATTTCTTTAGCCAGCCAGTGGTGAATCTGTGGAATTCATTGCCACAGGCGGCTGTGGAGGCCAAATCATTGAGTATAGTTAAGGCAAAAGTTGATAGATTCTTGATTAGTCAGGGCATGAAGGGATATGGGAAGAAGGCAAAAGATGGGGGTTGAGAGGGGAAATGGATCAACCATGATGAAATAGCAAAGCAGACTCGATGGGCCAAATAGCCTAATTCTACTGCTATGTATGTGGTCTTATTCTAGACCTTCGATGTGCATTATTTGCCATCGTTTGTAGATATGTTATCTCCTGAAATTTATACTTTAAATTTTAAAAACAAAAATGAGTATGGTCACTGCTAAATTTGGATTACATATACTAAGTTAAAGCAACTGGATTTAGAAACCTTTTTTAGTCACACTAGTACAGACAAGAAGAAACTAGACAGACAATGTTTTAGAACCATTCTAGTGGCAAAAGAAGATCTCACTCCAGTTTTCAACAACCACTCTTTCAGACAAAGTAGCTATTATTTGCTAGCAGACATAAATTGCTGGCAGTCAAGTCCTTCAGTTAAACATCTGTGGAATTTTAAATGAGATACAACTTGCTAACGATTAATAAACTAGCATTTAGCAGATTGCTTGCCAGCTCCAAAGTATGTAGGACCCACTTCAAAGTGACTCTGAAGAACAAATGTATGGGTAAATATCTGTGTGAAGTGAGTTATAGGTTTGCTCAACTAAACAATTTGTACTTAATATAGTAAAATATTTTAACACCAATGATAATTTTCTGTAATGCCCAGTATGGAGTCTAAAATAATTTATGAAATGATGAGAGAACAATTGAAACCAAAAGAAAATGTTTGGGAATAAGGGAGTAAGAAAGAAGAATACAAACTAAAGTAGATAAAGTGAAGGACAAAGGCTACTCAAGTGGAAAAAGGGATTTCACATTTATACTCTCATCTTCATCCCAGAACTTTAATGTAGTCAATGATGGAGGGTCGAGGAACAGCATGGTCTCACTGCGAGGTAACTATGCAGCCAGATCGAGAAATTCGATTGCACAGTGTTAGAGAAAGCAGTAATTGTGTGGATAGAGACAGCCTTAACCAATTTTCTGCTTGTTCCTGGGAGAGCTAACACCAGAATTTCGTCTACCCTAATGGAGCTTTTCTGCCATCCGATTGGTCAATATATTGTCGATGGTAATGCAAATTCATTTTTGGTGAGAGCTGGCACCACAGAGCACTTCACAGCAACTGGGCGGGGCTGTTCGCTCTCAATAGAACAGATTTTAATAAAACTGAAGATTTAAACAATATGCTATTTAAAAGATCAGACGCAGACTCCTGCAGTCATGGGCAGAGTGCCATACCACGAAGTCAAACTCAGATCCCTTCACACGCCTAGCTCACTGCTCAGAACGAAGTGGCCACCAGAACTCCTGCAGGAGAGGAAATGGTTCCATGTCCATCAAATAAGAAGGAGTAAAAATGCAGGTGAGAGACATCCAGCAAAGGAGGTGCTAGCAGGGACCCTTTCCACCCACTCTACACTGAGAACTTACTCCAGGTCAACACCTCCTGCAGGAACAATACCTAGGCCAGCCACCCCGCTACAGAATTGCTCAAAGCTAGGATCACCTGCACTTTCAGGAATCTTGTCTCAGGATCATTTCGAGTTGGGGGCTGGTTTCTGCAGGGTGGTGCTGCTCTGCCTGGAAGACAAGCTGGGCTTCCTTCGTCTGCTTGTTCTTGCAGAAACCTGGCTCCAGGGCAGCACCCCACGCACCATCAATCTTCAAGCCAATCAAGGACGTGTTAATATTATTTTGAGACTGTATGTGCTATCATGACTATATGTGCTGTGAGTACTGTATTTTTCACCTTAACCCAGGAGGAGTGATGCTTCATTTAGCTGTATACACGTGCTTTGTTGAATGGCAATTAAACATGAGCTGTAACTTGAACTTGAGGCTGCCTGTGCCAATTTATGCCACACATGAGAAGTTCTTGCTAAACGCAGTACTAAAGAAGTGAGGGGAATCTCTACAGCAAAGTGAGAGACATCTGATATTTGGAGAATGCAGCCCTTTGTATTCACACCTTGAAGGGGAGAGCGTGGCCACTGGTTGCATGCAATCATTCCCTTGCGGAAACATCTCTGGCAAAGTCTTACTGTAAGTGCTCTTTGCACAAGAAAGCTGAGCAGGTTTCTCTTTCTTCCAACTACTCACTCCCAACTTTGGAGCTTTTGTTTTTCCTTTGTCCTGTAGCTGACTGCATTGTTCGTTTTTAGAGAGAAAAAAAACAGCTTTTAATAATGCCATTGATCAAATCTGCCTACTGAACCCGTGCCAGAGAGAAAATATTTTTTTCTAATGGCCAGAACTCTGAGGAAAGGAGCTACAAAGAGGGGAAATACTGCACTAACACCTGCTGTTGCTGAAAGAGATTAGTGTTACACAAGGCATCCTGCCACCACTGTTTTGGAACTGTGACTAACAACTTCCATGACTTTTCAAAAAAAACTTTTTGAAAGAACTTTCAGGAGATGGTTTACTCCATTCAGACATCAACTAACCAGCACTGATAGGGTCAATGCAAGCAGGCTCTTTCCACTGAAGTTGGGTGAGACTAGAAATAGAAGTCATGGGTTAAAGGTGAAAGGTGAAATGTTTAATGTGATCATGAGGGAGAATGTCTTCACTCAGAGGGTGATGAGAGTGTGGAACGAGCTGCCAGCAGAAGTGGTGGATCCCGGCTCGATTTCAACATTTAAGAGAAGTTTGGTAGGGGTTTGGAGGTCTTTGGTCTGGAGGAATGTTGATGAGACCAGGCAGAATCATAGTTTGGCAAGGACTAGATGGGCCAAAGGGCCTTCTTCTACGCTGTAGTGTTCCACGACTCTATTAAGTATAATGGGTATCTGTCATTTGCTGCAGGAAGTGTAGGTGAGATCTGCAGTCCAATCCATAGCCATGGATAGGGCTATCATCCAAATGGAGGTCGGTGGGACTAGGCAGATCAATAGTTCAGCATGGACCAGATGGGCCAAAGGGCCTTTCTCAGTGCTGTCATGTTCCATGACTCCATCCTATGAACTTCCAGGCCATACAGCATTTTTCTCATGTTGCTCAAGCTGAAGGTAAGAAGGACTCGCACACTCCTCAAAGAGAGCGGTGGGATCGTTTTCATCTGACTAAGATGAAAACAAGATATAATGTTATACGAAAATATCTTACAAACAGTATTGGATACATAGATGAAAAGAGGAAAATGGCAATCTGTAAAATTGCTGAGCTCAATTGGTGCATTTTTTTCTTGTAATGTCAGTCTGAATTAAATACTCGCCCCTTTGAGGAAGGACATGAATCCAGAGCCTCTTGACTAGTGTTAAACCAAGGACATTGACAATGAGAGAGAAAAGAACAATAATGTCTTTCAGCCGTGATATTATAGTTTTATTCCTTCCATAAGATTTTCCTCGGTAGCAATAATCAAAGTACCTCTTGTATTTAAAGGTTAAGAGTCAGATTATGCAATTACAGATATGACCAATGAATTGCCAAGTTATTGATGGAAGTGCCTTGGACTCTTTTATTTCAGCTTTCATGTTCTTTACTTTGAATTGTTGGCAGGGTTTTTGGGTCATCTGGCTATAGCGTTCTGTCTGTAGTAATGGTGTCTCTGACATAGGTAATGAGCAAAAGGGATCTGTTAACAGTATAATGAGCACTTAGCTTAATAGGTTATTAATCCAGAGGTTTTCAGTATCAAAGTAGGAATTTTAAGGAACCAGACCTGGTTAGAATCCAAACATGATTTGCATCGAACTACTGCAGGAAAAGTTGTGAACTGTAAGAGTTAGTAAACTTCGGTTCAGGACTTTCCAGGTCAGGTAAATTTCCTCTTTCGTTAAAATAACAGTTGATGGATATGAAGTTGTCCAGTGAGGCAGGGTATAAAGAAAAAGGTGGGGGCAGGTCAGAGCATGGAGGGAAATACTTATTTTACCCCCTAACATGTGGCTTCACAAATAACTCTGATCCCACTCTTGTCTGCTTAATTGAAATGCTGATCCTTGTCCTTCTGACATACTGCAGAAGAACTGCAGGAGTTCCCCAGTGTGTACACTAAGTGAATCCACCCGTTGAACCTGTGATGGAGAGACAATGAAAGCATTACTTTCAATGCATGGAATTGTTTCCAGTGATTCAAGTTTTTTAACGTATTTTTTGGAATAAATTGAATTTATTTTGTAGCTTTAAATTCATTTAATATTTTAAAGTTATTTTTTAACTTTTTAAAAACCATTTTATTGATTTAAATAATCTGGAATATTTCTCAACATCCGGGAACAATTATAGTTGACGGGTCACCCTTAGCAGGATATTAAGGATTGTTCCTGCTGTCTTGGGGCAGAGTTACTTCTGGTTCTCACCCTCTTCGTGGAGGGGGAGTGAGATGGGGGAGGAATTGACATTTATATCATTCAAGGGCCTCATCATTTAGGAGCAGCACCCCTTTATAATGTTGTATTTACTAGGTCACTTAGCTGCAAGCATAGGCCCATTAAATCTCAAAATCTGGTAAGAGTAATTCTAGCGTTCCTGGATGGAATTCAGAAAGTAAATGCTGTTTGATGTCAGTAAGCCTGGAGCTCTTAAAAAAAAATTTCTGTGCTCTGAAGTCTATTACTTCAATAGTGCTAAGGGAGAGCTATTATTTTTCTGATCCTTTTAAGGACTTATGGCCCTCTGAGCTCACTTGGGGATAAGAGGTATATTCTTGATGTGCAAACACGAGGAAATCTGCAGATGCTGGAATTTCAAGCAACACACATAAAAATTGCTGGTGAACACAGCAGGCCAGGCAGCATCTACAGGAAGAGGTACAGTCGACGTTTCGGCCCGACGCAGGCTGGGAGACCATTTCGCTGAATACCTACGCTCTGTCCACTAGAGAAAGCAGGATCTTCCAGAGGCCACACATTTTAATTCCGCGTCCCATTCCCATTCTGATACGTCTATCCACAGCCTCCTCTACCGTCAAGATGAAGCCACATTCAGGTTGGAGGAACAACACCTTGTATTCCATCTGGGTAGCCTCCAACCTGATGGCATGAACGTTGACCTCTCAAACTTCCGTTAATGCCCCACCTCCTCTTTGTACCCCATCTGTTATTTATTTTTTTTTATTATTATTAATTTTCTCTCTCTCTCTCTCTCTCTCTCTCTCTCCTTTTTCTCTCTCTGTCCCTCTCACTACTTGCCCATCCTCTGGGCTTCCTCCCTCCCTCTTTCTTTCTCCCTAGGCCTCCCGTCCGTCCCATGATCCTCTCATATCCCTTTTGCCAATCAACTGTCCAGCTCTTGGCTCCATCCCTCCCCCTCCTGTCTTCTCCTATCATTTCGGATCTCCCCCTGCCCCTCCCACTTTCAAATCTCTTACTATCTCTTCTTTCAGTTAGTCTTGACGAAGGGTCTCAGCCGGAAACGCAGACTGTACCTCTTCCTATAGGTGCCACCTGGCCTGCTGCGTTCACCAGCAATTTTTATATTCTTGATGTGACTAGTTTGCAGGTAAGCAAATGCTGAGGTTACCCCAGGTTGTTGAGAAAGGCAAGAGATGAGATTTCTAGGGCCTTGACCAACATCTTTGTGTCCCCTCTGGTCACAGGCAAAGTCCCAGACAATGGGCGAGTTGCTAATATTGTCCTATTATTCAAGAAAGAAACCTGGGATAATCCTGGAAACTCTAAATCTTAAGGATAAGATTTATGAGCATTTGGAAAACCATAGCCTAATTAAGGAGAGCCAGCATGCCTTTGTGCGGGGCAAGTCTTATCTTACTAACCTGGTTGAGGTTTGGACGACATGATTGACGTCGGCAATTGACAAAGATAGAGCTGTGGATGTTGTCCACATGGATTTTTAGTAAAACACTCGACAAGATCCCTTATGGGAGGCTCATCCAGACGATTAAGATACATGGGATCTATAGGCACTACTGGAGTATTGCATAGAGTTCTGCTCACCCCATACAGAAGGAATATCAAGTCTTTGGAGAGGGTGCAGGAGAGGTTTACCAGGATGCTGCCTGAATTAGAGGGCATGGTTGTTTTCTCTGGAGTGGAAGAGGCTGAGGGGAGAACTGACAGAGGTTTATAAGATTATGAGAGGTATAGACAGAGCACGCAGACAGTATCTTTTGCCCAGGGTTGAAATGTCTAACACCAAGGGGCATGCATTTAAGGTGAGAGGGGGTAATTTCAAAGGAGATGTGGGGGGCAGTTTTTTTTTACCTGAAATGCGCTGCTCAGGGTGGTGGTAGAGGCAGGCACATTAAGGACTTTTAAGAGAAGTTTAGAAAGGCACCTGAATGTGAGGAAATGGAAGGATATGGACATTTGTGCAGGCAGAAGGGATTAGTTTAATTGGCTATTTGATTACTAACTTAATTGATTTGGCACAACATTTCTGAGCTGTGCTGTACTATTCTACAGTAGGTGAGGGGGAAGGAATAAATGGACTTTGTTCAAGATAGGATGACCAGGAAATCCCAGGACTTTCATTACAAAACCAGAATAAATGTGAAGCTAATAGTCTGCAATTGTACTGAAGTGCCACGTTCTCCAGGGTCCTCCACCGCTCAGATCGTTGGTCTCCCGTGGAACTTCCGCTATTAAAATGTTGAAAAATTCTCCAAGAGTCAAAAAGTGGGGGTAAGGTATTGATGTGGATGGAGAATTGGTTAGTAGAGAGGAAGCAAAGAGTGGGAATAAACGGGACCTTTTCAGAATGGCAGGCGGTGACTAGTGGGGTACCGCAAGGCTCAGTGCTGGGACCCCAGTTGCTTACAATATATATTAATGACTTGGATGAGGGAATTAAATGCAGCATCTCCAAGTTTGCGGATGACACGAAGCTGGGTGGCAGTGTTAGCTGTGGGGAGGATGCTAAGAGGATGCAGAGTGACTTGGATAGGTTGGGTGAGTGGGCAAATTCATGGCAGATGCAATTTAATGTGGATAAATGTGAAGTTATCCACTTTGGTGGCAAAAATAGGAAAACAGATTATTATCTGAATGGTGGCTGATTAGGAAAAGGGGAGGTGCAAGGGGAGAAGAAAGACTGGATGAACTGGGCTTGTACTCGTTGGAATTTAGAAGATTGAGGGGGGATCTGATTGAAACGTATAAAATCCTAAAGGGATTGGACAGGCTAGATGCAGGAAGATTGTTCCCGATGTTGGGGAAGTCCAGAACAAGGGGTCACAGTTTGAGGATAAAGGGGAAGCCTTTTAGGACCGAGATTAGGAAAAACTTCTTCACACAGAGGGTGGTGAATCTGTGGAATTCTCTGCCACAGGAAACAGTTGAGGCCGGTTCATTGGCTATATTTAAGAGGGAGTTAGATATGGCCCTTGTGGCTACGGGGATCAGGGGGTATGGAGGGAAGGATGGGGTGGGGTTCTGAGTTGGATGATCAGCCATGATCATAATAAATGGCGGTGCAGGCTCGAAGGGCCGAATGGCCTACTCCTGCACCTATTTTCTATGTTTCTATGTTTCTATCTCCAAAGATAAAATGTCTAACATCCCAACTTTGATATTTATCTGCTTTTCCATCACTGAATCAACCAGATGGGTAACCAGAACTTCAACTGGACCATCTGCATGCATATCCAAATCAAGTCAAAGGCAAATGGCTCATTTTCTGGTTCCCAGAGGTTTTCTTTTCCCTCACCATCTACAAGATACAACAAGAGTGTAAAGGAATAATCATCATTTACATGGACTTGTGCACGACATGAGTCTCAGGGAACTCTGAAATCAAAGACAAAATAGTTAAATCAGCATCCCATCCAATACCCTAAGAATTCAATCCTTCGTCCTGCTCATGCACTATGGCATCTCAAACATACCATAAGACATAGGAGCAGAAGTAGGCCATTCAGCCCATTGAATCTGCTGTGCCATTCCATCATGGCTGATCCCAGATCCCTCTCGATCACATACACCTGCCTTCTCACCATATCCTTTGATGCCCTGACCAAGCAGGAAACTATCAACTTCTGCCTTAAATAGACCCATGGCCTTGACCTCCACCACAGTCTGTGGCAGAGCATTCCTCAGATTCATCACTCTCTAACTAAAAAAAATCCTCCTTACCTGTGTTCTAAAAGGTCACCCCTTGAGGCTGTCCTCTCTAGTTTTGGATACCCCCCGCCATAGAATACATCCTCTCCACATCCACCCTATCTAGTCTTTCAACATTCGGCAGGTCTCAATGAGAACCACCCCACTCCCGCTTTCTTCTAAATTCCAGTATGTACAGGCCCAAAGCTACCAAAGGCTCCTCATATGTTAGATTTTTTTTAGATTTTTAGATTATGAGGACATGCAGTCCTCTTTTATTGTCATTTAGTAATGCATGCATTAAGAAATGATACAATATTCCTCCGGTGTGATATCACAGAAACACAGGACCGACCAAGACTGAAAAACTAACAAAAACCACATAATTATAACATATAGTTACAACAGTGCAACAATACCATAACTTGATGAAGAACAGGCCATGGGCACAGTAAAAGAGTTCAAAGTCTCTCGAAAGCCCCACATCTCACGCAGACGGGAGAAGGAAGAAAACTCTCCCTGCCATGCCCGACCACAGTCCAACTCTGAGTCGTCCGAAAACTTCGAGCTCCGATCAGCCCTCCGACACCAAGTACCGAGCATCATCTCTGCCAAACGCTTCGACCCCAGCCTCGGTCGCAAGCAGCAGGCAAAACCGGGGACTTTGGGGCCTTCCCTCCGGAGATTCTCGATTGCACAGTAGCAGCGGCAGCTGGAAATTTCTCCAGATTTCTCCAGATTTCTCCTCTGTGCTTCTTATGTCTGTCTCCATCAAATCAGAATTGTCCATGGCATCCTACTTACAAATACAATATCATTTCACCGGAGAGCTGCGCGCGCTGCGTCGCGCCACCATCTTCTCCTCTCACCCCTTCATTCCCAGAATCATCCTTGAGAACCTCCTCTGGACTCTCTCCAATGACACCATCTCAAAATATAAGACTATGACCTCTACCACCAAGAAGGATAAGCGTATCAACCAAAAGGGAACAGCATTACTTCAGCTACCCTTCCACCAACCTTCTTCTTCACTGGTTCTAAATCCTGGAAATTCCCAGTCAGTTCAGATTGGTAACATCCCCTCCACAATCTCCATCAGTACAAGTGCACCACAAGGCTGTGAGCTAACCCCCCTGCTCTACTCACTTTATGCTTATAACTGTAAAGCTAATCACAGTTTCAATGCCCATATTTAAGTTTGCTGACAACACCACTGCCATTGACCAAATCACAGGTGGTGATGAATTGGCACGTAGGAGGGAGAATGAAAATCTAACTGAGTGGTGCCACAACGGCAACCTTTCAGTCAATGTCAGCAAGCACAAGGAGCTGATTACTGACTACAGGAGAAGAAAAGCAGAGGTCCATGAGTCAGTCCTCATTGTGGGGTCAGAGGTGGAGAGTCAGAAAGCGTCATTTCAGAGGATCCTTTTGCGTCTATCACTTAAGTACCATTATGAAGAAAGCATGGCATTGCCTCTACTTTCTTAGGAGGTCGCGAAGATTCATCATGTCATCAAAAACTTTGACAAACTTCTATAGATGTGTTTTGGGGAGTATATTGACTGGCTGCATCACAGCCTGGTATGGAAACATCAATGCCCTTGAAGGGAAAAGCCTACAAAAAGTGGATACAGCCCAGTCAACCACAGGTAAACCCTCCCCACCATTAAGTATATCTCCATGGAGCGCTATCACTTGAAAGCAGCATCCATCGTCAAGGACCCCCGCCATCCCGGCCATGCTCTGTTCTCACTGCTGTGGAGCCTCAGGATTCACACCACCAGGTTTACTAACAGTTACTACCCCTCAACCATCCGGGTTCTGAACCAAAGGGGATAACTTCACCCAATCTCACTTGCCCCATCACTGAACTGTTGCCATAACCCATGGACTAATTTTCTCGAACTCTTCAACTCATGTCCTCAACACTTATTCCAACACCTACACTCCGTCTGCCAGAAGAAGCAGGATCTCCCGGTGGCCACACATTTTAATACTGCTTCTCATTCCCATTCTCATATGTTGGTCCATGACCTCCTCTGCTGTCGTGATGGGGCCACACTCAGGTTGGAGGAACAGCACTTTATATTCCGACTGGGTAGCCACCAATCTCATGGCGTGAACGTCGATTTCACAAACATCCGGTAATGCCCTCCCCTACCCTCTCCTTCACCAGTACCCAGCCCCTTGCCCCTCTCTCACCTTATCTCCTTGCCTGTCAATCGCCTCCTCAGGTGCTCGTCCCTGCTTTGCTTTCCTCCATGGCCTTCTATCCCCCACCAACCAGACTTTCCCCTCTCCAGCATGGTATCTCTTTCACCAGTCAACCTCCCAGCTATTTACTTCATCCCTCCCTCTCCCAGTTTCACCTATCACCTTGCTTTTCTCTCTCCCCTCCCCTCGCCTTTTAAATCTTTTCCTCATCTTTTTTTCTCCAGTCCTGCCGAAGGGTCTCGGCCCAAAACGTCGACTGTACTTTTTCCTGTCGATGCTGCCTGGCCAGCTGAGTTCCTCCAGCATTTTGTGTATGTTTCTCAATATTTAATGCTTATTTATTATTATTATTAAGGGTTTATTTTGCACATTTTCTTGTCTTTAGCACATTGGCTATCCATCCTCTTATTTGTGATTTATCATTGATTCTATTGTGTTTCTTGTATTTACTGTGAATGCCCAGAAGAAAATTAATCTCAGGGTTGTATATGTTGACATATATGTACTTTAGTAATAAGTTTACTTTGAACTTTGAATATTGGAACTCCCTACCCCTGAGCAGAACTTCAAGAAGGCGACTTACTGTCACCTTCTCAAAAACTCCAAGAGCTGGGCAGTAAAACTGCCACACCAGGGTCCACATTCATTTTGAATTTAGAAATGTTCAGGCTGTGCATCTGATGAAAATTTGCGATAATCTTGAAAGCTGCCGGGTGGTGGGTGGTCGGCAGAAATTAAAATCAAATCCTTCCGGACCAGGGTTAGGAAATGATATAATTGAAACCGATCAAACGTAAATCTCTGTTGTTCTTGTGAAGCGGACAAATTCAAGCACCATGTGCTTAGCTGATTTGGGGAAATGTGAGTTACCTTAAAATTGAGTAAACATATTTATGGAATCTAAATCTTGCTTGATAATTTCTGGGAAATACATGCTGCTGTTTTTAATTAGCAGAACTACTAGGCTTAATCCCCTTCCTGAGTGATATAGGGTGATGTGACCTTAATGATTTGTGTGTGGTAGGAGAAGCATTGTTACGTGTGATAAATCTGAGCAATAAGACACAAGGAGTGCTCTATGTACTGTGACTGTAATTCTGTTCAGTGCTCCAACTCATTGGCTTTCACATCCAGAGTCAGCATAAGGACAAAGAGGGCTTTTGCAAACCTTGGGGAAAAAGGCCTTGATTCGTATCCCAGTGAGGGGCAAACGGATCCCCTCGAGGCAATTCCCTGTGCGTGATAGTGGAGAAGGGAATCGGGAAAGCCAACTTCAATGAGGCCCTTCTTCTGACAAAATACTTGGAGCACAGACTTGTCATAATTAACATTCTGTTTTCCCAGAGAGACAGCCACATGACTAACACTGCGGTCCCAGGCATTGGCACCAGTTGGGTTATATCATCATCTGAGCCAGGGATCTTATGGGTGATCATATCACTCATCCCTGACTGATCCTGATACCTGTTGGATGGAGAACTGTCCCATCCACTATCCTGGCTCCAAACCCTTGGAGGCAATGGAAACATCCTGCCTGCCTTGAAGCTTTTTTTAATTAGCAGCTTTGAGAAGACTTATGGCCTTTCTGGTAGAACGCATCAAGTTTGATAAGAATTATCAAGAAATCCAAGAGCTAATGAATTGCAAATGTAGCCAGCAACTCTACATCAAGGAGAAAGAAATTGCCTCAGAGACATTAGGAGACAAGAGGATCAGCTGACAGGAAAGCGCAGAGAACCTCTGCTAATGGTTGGGAGCACCAAGAATGCCAGTGTAAAAGGCAGAAAAAATACACCACCTCTGAAACTACCAACCCCACCTCCTCAAGCACCGCTTGTCAACGCCCCCCAACCCCCATGGCCGAGTCCACAGGCACCCACAATTGACCTCAGCATCCACTCCAGAGCTCAATGAAGCAAATAAATCCAAGTCATCCTCAATCCCAAAGGACTGTCCAGGAGAGAAAGGAATTTTACGTCCATTGTTCCTGATTAATTGAACTCAGTTTTTTAACATGCCACAGTGGGAACTGAACTAATCAGTTTAGGCTTCCAGGTTGCTGTACAGAAGCTTAACCATTCGACCATTGTACCCATTTACCGAGCTAGGAGAATGCTGAAGATGTTCTCCTAGCCTGGTCAGTGGATACAGTACTATAGAACGTAACATGGCGCATCTGGTAACTTGCCACAACCTCCACCCCAACCAACACCCTTCATTGATCTTGTAACACACATCAAAGTTGCTGGTGAACGCAGCAGGCCAGGCAGCATCTCTAGGAAGAGGTACAGTCGACGTTTCGGGCCGAGACCCTTTGTCAGGACTCGGCCCGAAACGTCGACTGTACCTCTTCCTAGAGATGCTGCCTGGCCTGCTGCGTTCACCAGCAACTTTGCTGTGTGTTGCTTGAATTTCCAGCATCCGCAGAATTCCTCACGTTTGCGTCATTGATCTTGTTTCCATTTTGTGGGATCTTGTGGTAAATTTCTGCACTCTCTACCAGCATATCATCACTGGGTGCTTTTCTAAAGAATTTGTTTTATGTGAAGTCTTTTGAAGTGTTTGAAGTGAGTGAGATGTGATCTCTTCAGATGATTTACCTCTGACACAACAAAGTGTTGTTCTGGAATGAGTCCAGTGTCCCAACATCTTGAGCGTTCTTAAAAGGTTTTTTTTCTCTCTCGTTGAATCATTCTCACAAAAGTGCGTTGTTGCCATTGTAACTAATTATAAAAGGTAACTGTTGAAAGACTTTCCTGCAGTAGATACGAACCTTAAGAAAACAATTCTTCCACATTGTCACCCCCTATATATTTTGCTGTCAGCATTAATCTATCATTCAAAAATTCAGTATCATCTTAAAGTGTTGTGTTAATTCCTGCCATTTTCCATAATAATTTGATTACCCTTGCTACGTTGTTACCTTCACAACATGGTGAAGATAACCTTGCTTTTAAAAACCTGCTTATTTGCCAGTTTGGATTTATTTTGATGTTCTGAAAGGTTTTGACAAGATGAATTTGTTGGGTTTTTTTTTCACCTTGGTCGCTGGGTCCAGAACCAGGGAGCATGATCTGAGATAAGATGTCCAACATGTCGGATTGATCTTGAGGGCTGCAGAGGCAAAACCAAAATCAAAATAATTGCCGCCACGGGTAACCCCACGGACTTGTTATACTTGCACTACGTGCCCCCAGCCCCAGTGACTGCTCCAGAAGTCGAATCCCTTATTCAATCCTTTATCAGCAATTAGCAAGCGTACAATCTTGATGCAATGAAACTTAAGCATACCCAAATGTAATTGAACGTTACTGAGTGGTCAGCAAAAGACAGGACATCTGCTGGTCCCAAGCCGCCAACTGCAATGAACAAATCATGAAGACATAGCTTATTCCCTTTGCTTTTACCACGCTCCCCCACTCATGTGACTAGTTACCACAATAAACACTCAGCACAGAATACCCTGCGGATAGAGAACAGATACATGGCTCCTACAGAGGGATTTATTCGTTCAAAGTTGCGTATCTTTGGAACTATCTACCCTAGAGAGTTGGGGATTCCCACATTGATTATGTTTAAGAGCACAAGAAAGTAAGAGAGCGGGGAGCCCACCAGTCTCCTCAAGCCTGTCCACCATTCATGGCTGATCTACTGTGGCCTCGGCTCCTGTTCTGCGTCAGTTTCCTACAAAACCTATTACCTTAATGTTTCAAATACTTATCAGTCTTTACCTTAAACTCCAGTGATCTGGGCCTCCGTCATCTTTGGAAGCAATGAATTCGAAAGATCCGCTACTTCCTAAAAGAAAACATTTCCTCACAATGTGGTTTTAAATACTGACTCATATTTACTTATTTGTTTATTGATTTATTGAGATACTGCGTGGAACTGGCGCTTCAAGCCATGCTGTCCATCAATCCCCAAATTAATCCCTAGCCTAATCACAGGACAATTTACTCTACCAACCGGTACGTCTTTGGACTGTGGGAGGAAACTGGAGCACCTGGAGGAAACCCACACAGTCACGGGGAAAACATGCAAAATCCTTACAGACAGCAGTGGGATTATTTAGTCATTATGTCCCCTTGTTCCTGACTCACCCACTAGTGAAAACACCTCATTGACTTTTGGCTTCTCTTGCCCAAGAGCATCGCTTCAAATTTCCCCACATTGCATTTCCTTTTGCCAGTTGCTTTTTTTTTGCTCATTCGCTTAAAGGCTCAACATCCCACTGCAGAATCTAGGCTGGGATGAGGTTTGGGAAATTTCTGTTTTCCTTTCAAAGCTTAAAAGTAGTTGAGTTATTATAACTGAGGGGCCCAGACAAATGTGTTGGAACCAATTCAGCCCATAGAACTTCCACACATCTGAGGAAAAATATTCTGAAAAATAAATTCTAGATTGCAGAGAAAAGTGGAAGGGGAAGAGAAACCTTGTTGGTTTCTGTGAATAATTCCTGAAGCACCAAAAAAGTGGAAATAGACAATGAAACCAGCAATCCTATTAAATGGGCAACAGCCCAGTTAAAAAAGCACAACATTCCTCAGTAGAAACCTCAGCAATCAATTCTTCTGAACATTTCTCTCAACCATAAGAGTTCAGTGGTTTTCTCAGCTGGAATTTGAGCTTTACTGAGTAGCTGGTAATACGGAGAGCCCTATAACGTGAAAACATGGAGCTGGAGAGACGAAGCTAACGTGGTACTGAGTCCATCCACTGTGCCACCCACTCACTCAGCTCTGATCCTTATCCGACTCAAATGGGGTGACGTTTGACCTGGTGCTTTGTGACTGACTTACATGAAAGTTGTGGTTATATATAGGCAGCGTGCCAAGAACTTCAAGTAACTTTGCTGGATCACTCTGATCTACCTTCCACAATGCCTCAATCCATACCAACCAATTCTACAGGAATACTCTGATCACAGCCTTTGTGGGTTGCTTTACGAGTTGGCGGACAGGGGGGCAGCAACTCACCTACACATCTATTTGAAGAAAATGAAGTATCAAGCCATTATGACGCGGAAGAAGACCACAGGGCAATATGGTCTATCTTGAATCATTGAGTCGCTGAGGCATGCACACAGAAACAGCCACGATAGCTATTCCAACCACTGAATATCTATTTACCAGGACTTTCCCTATAAACTACTGTGCCCTGGCAATCCAAATGCTCCTCCAGAAACTTCTTAAATTTTGTGAGACCATCTGCCCCAGCCATCTCTGTAGACACCCTTGGGTGAAAATTATTCTTCCTCAAAATCCCCCTAAACCAGGGGTTCCCTACCTGGGGACACAGACCCTTTGCTTAATGGTATTGGTCCATGACATTAAAAAGGTCAGGAACCCCTGCTCTAAACCTCTTACTCTTTGCATTAAACTTAAACCCTCTGGTCTAAGTGTTAATACCTTTTTGTGCCTCTCATAATTTTATCTACATCTATCCAGCTGTGCTTCTGCTCTGAGGAATCTTTGGACTAAGGCCCCTTTGTTTCTGACTACTCCTTAGGGATCCACATTCATATTGTATGTCCTACCCTTGTGCAATTCCCCCAGGATGCATTACCTTACACTTAGCTGTCCACAACACCACCAAACTTTGTATTGTGACTAAACTTCATAATCATTACTTCCCGCGTTCACATCAAGGTCATTAATTGCTTATAAAATTGTAAGAGTAACAGTTCCTCTGCAGACATCCCACCCTGCAAAAACTCATTTCAGGGAGGTAGCATCATCAATTTGCAGGAGACTCCCGGAACTTCCGGGAGAGGTGGGATGTCTGCAATAGAGTAGCTCCTTAGCAGCTAGACAGCTAGTTTAAATTACGTTCGCTATACTAATGAATGAATGACACCTGTTAAACTCACCTCAACATGTCTTTTACAGTCTCAACCCACCATGGGCAATAGAAAAATCACTGTTGCAAACAGCGCAGTGAGCAACACTGTCATTATTTTGACCCCTATTAGGCAAGGGTACACTTTAGTGTAGTCTGGGGTGACATACGTTTTATATTTTCTTTTATTTTGGAACACTCTGTCATGGCGCGCTCTCGCTTACGCTCTCTCTCTCTCGTGGTTGCTCGCGCGTTCTCTCTTCCTTTCTCTCGCTTGCTCGCTCTCAAAAAATTGATTTCTGTGATATTGTATATAATTTGCGGGCATCAGGGAGCCACTATTCATATGCGAGAGACTCCCAGAACTTCCAGGAGAGGTGGGATGTCTGCCTCTGATGCACCACTGTCACAAGCTTTCAATCCTAAAAACAGCCCTCCATCCTTGACCTCTGTCTCTTATTATCAAGTCTATTTGGACTGGATTTGCCAGCCTGGCTTGGATCCCATGGGCCATCCCTTGGCCTTTTGGGCCATCCTTGTTGAACGTCTTACGGAATACGGAAATTGCCAAAGACCTTACTGGATGTGGAAACTTGTCAAAGGCCTAACTGAATGTGGAAACTTGCCAAAGGCCTAACTAAATGTGGAACTTTGCCAAAGGCCTAACTAAATATGAAACCTTGCTAAAGGCTTTACCAGATGTGGAACCTTGACAAAGGCCTTACCAAATAGAGAACCTTGACAAAGGCCTTACCGAATATGGAACCTTGTCAAAGGCTTTACTGAATGTGGAACTTCGTGAAAGGCCTTTCTGAACTTTGTTTTAACCACATCAAATGCACTGTCTTCATCAATATATTTATAAATGTCTTCATAAAATCTCACACCAACAAATCCATTCTCACTAACCCTGATTAGCCAGTGCCTTTACAAGTGTAGATACTTTTTTCTCTAAAAATTTTGCTAATACTGCTATTAAGGCTAATTGGCCCATAATTACCTGATTTATCCCTGCTGACTTTCTTGTGTAAATGCACTGCATTTGCTGTCTTCCATTTATTTGGCACATCAGTTGTGGCCAGCAAAGATTTAGGGATATGATTAAGGGGAAAAAATGATGGCACGTCCTGAAGAGATGATGGAGAATGACTAATAGCAATTTAAATGTTCGTTTAAATGAGTGTCTTGAAAGGGTGGGGGAAAGAGAGAATTAGAAAGGAAATTGCCAAGACTGGGGCCCAAGAAGTTCCAGAGCAAAGAAATCTGGAAATATCCAGAGGCGAGAATCAGAGGAGAGTAAAAATCTCTTTAGGTTCTGTAGATGGAGGAGATTGGAACTGCAGGGAGTGAGACCTTCAAAACAAGAGTGAAAACCAGGAACAAGAACTTTGGCCTCAAGTTCTGACTTGCAGCCGAATGAACATTTGAGGTAAGTATCGCAAGGTAGAGATGACCCTGACCAACCTACGTGCAGAAATTAAGATGCACTAAGTATTTGGGAAAAGATGCAGTATTGTGTAATTTCTTTTATCTGGTGCACCTCTGGAGTTCCCTCCACTTATGTGAACAGGTCAGAGTGTAGCATATACAGACAGACAAACTTAACTCTTTCAAAATACTGAAGTACTGTGTTGTGTCACTTGGCCTAATCTCATGGGAAGGAAAGGGGACACAATTATAAAGCCTGTCACAAAATACTGGTAGAGCTCAACAGGTCAGGCAACATTAGTGGAGGGGAATAAACAGTCAATCTTATGGGCCGAGACCCTTTGTCAAGACCATCCTGATGAAGGGTCTCGGCCCGAAACATCGACTGATAATTCCCTTCCATAGATGCTGCCTGACCTGCTGAGTTCCTCCAGAATTTTGCGTGTGTTATTTTGGGTTTTCAGCATCTGCAGAATTTCTTGTGTTTATAATGCCTGTTTTCATTTCAAAAGCACTCTTTTACAGCAATCAGATTTCAAGAAATAAAAGAATTACAAGCGTATGGATAGAGTGGTTTCAGGAAGTTGAAAATGCAATGTTAATCTATCACACTGAGGTGACATTATTTTGTCTCCCTCGTTATTGATCCTTGTGCCTCTAAAGCATAAATTGTAGGGGGTAGATATTATACATTTCGTCAATCCAGGTACCTCAAGCTGATCAAAGCAACACCGTTCATTTTATCAGGGTGCTACCACTGTGATTGGATTCAGACGCAGGACTGTATTCCCCACAGAGTTGCTGTCTGATCTCAGTGAGAGCTAGGGAGTGAAGGCGAGTGAATTGCTTAAGGGATTAAAAACATCAGATAACTCAAAATGATTTTGTTGGAGCCTTTACTATGCTTTCATGTTTAAGTCTCCGCCTGGATTTCTACCGAGCAATTTTCTCTCTGTCTCTGTCTCTCCCAAAAATAAAATTCTTCCTTTCACAAAAATGGAGGAATGCCTGTTTCTATTTTGCCCTTTAATGGGCTTTCTAATGAAATTCTCAGAACACACCACTTTCAAATGTGCACTTGGCGAGTACATTTTTTTTATTAGCGGGCTGCTTTTTATGGGGAAAAGCAGATACTGTCTTGCATCACCCTTGACCTCTCCCTAATGATAGACATGTGTCCACTCTGTGTTTTTGCAGAGAAAGACGGAGGGAGATCATGGTTCAAATATGCCATCAATAGGAAGCTGAGAACAGGTCACATGCCAAGCCTGCTGAATGTCAGCTGCATGCAGAAAATAAATGAAGGGGAGAGAAAATAGCATAATTACAAACTTGAGTAAGAGGTAGACTTGCCTCAATATTGACTACCTGCTCACGGCTATGAGTTTCAAAAGTCACTGTTAGTGAACACTGCCATTTCTTGACCTTAACATGCCGACCTGATTTTATCTTTAACAGACTGAGTCCTAGGGCATTTTAAACCCAGATCTACCACCCTACTGTCTCGACCTCAATCGGCTGAACCACCTGGCGGCTGTAAGTATACATTATTGTTTTTGTCTTTGATAGGTTCTAATTTTGTTGAGTTAAAAGCTGTGCTATCTTACTACAAGAAAGAAGAATGTGATCACTAGTAATTAGTCAGTTCATACTTGACCATCCAATGTAAGGACTAAAGTTGGGTGGGACTACAACTAGAGCTCATGGCTTGAGGGTGAAAGGTGAGAAGTTTAAGGGGAACATGAGGGGCAACTTCTTCACTCAGAAGGTTGTGAGACAGTGGAACGAGTTGCCAGCACAAGTGGTGCATGAGAGTTTGATTTCAACGTTTAAGAGAAGTTTGGATAGGTACATAGATGGTAGGGGTACAGAGAATGATGGTCCAGGTACAAGTCAATGGTTAAATGGTTCGGCAAGGACTAGATGGGCTGAAGGGCCTGTTCCCGTCCTGTACTTTTCTATGACTCTAAGTATCAAAGCTAACTCAAAATTAAGTGTATGACTTTAATGAAATTAAGGAAGAACTTTAAGAAAGATTTTTTTTTCAACAACGAGTCCTTGAAGTCACTTCACTTAGGATGGCTCTTCAAGTAGTTGGCTATTATTTATGGAGGAAGACTGATATAGCTAACCTCAGACTAATACCATGGACAGGAGTGGGGACAGATTCAATGGCAGAATTCAAAGTTGTCCTGGATAAGCAGATGAAATGGAGGAATTTCCAGCACTATAGGAAGGAGTGGTCTAGCCGGATTGTCCTTACATAGAGCTGGTATGGAATTCAAGGGCTAAAAAAACTTATTTTTATAATTCTGTGAACTCTGCTGGCAATTATTTCTGGAGGTTGGCGTTTAAAATTATTGTTACACTTGTATAGGTTCAAAGTTCAAAGTACATTTAATATCAAGGTATGCAGACGTTTTATAACCTTGGGATTCACCTCCTTATAGTTAGCCACAAAACAAAGAGTCCGCAAAAGAACTCATAAAAAAGGCCATCAAATGTCCAAAGTGCAGTGAGAAAAAAAGAGTCAAATTGTGCAAACAGCAAAGAAACAAATCTGGAGCAAGCTACAGTCTCAGGTCATTGCAGAGAAAAGTCATGAGGCTACAGCCTGAATTCTTATATTTAAGGAAAGATATCCCATCATTAGCAAGAGTCCAGAAGAGATTCACTATTGTAATTCTTGGATGAGAGAATTTTCTGAAACAAAGGTAGACCTGCCTTCTTCGGAGTTTAGAGGAATGCAGGTCTACTGCATAATTTAGAGGAGCTGTGTGTTCTTTTGAGTTGTAAATAAACTTTTATAGTTTTTTTGACACAAAAAATATCCATGAATGGTGGTCACCTCAGTGTATAGACACTTAAAGATGGTAGTAACCATATTTTAATTTGAGTATACTTACTGTCTTGTAAATATTGACTGACTGCACCTTGTGTACACGTTTTGTAAATAAACTTCCATAGTTTTGTAAAAAACAGTTGCACATGTTGAGTTGTTTACACTTATAGGAGAGTCACAAATTATAGGACACATTTACAAAATAAGAAGGGCAGTCATTTAAAACTGTGGTGGGTAAAAATTTCTTTACTCAAAAGGTGATGAGTCTCTGCTCCAGAGTGTTCTAGAGGGTAGAACACTTTAAAGAGGAGAAAGCAATATTTTTGAAAAATCTAGGAATTGACGGCAACGGGGAACTGGCACTGTAGAGAACTAGAGGCCTAGTGCAGATCAGTTATGATTATATTGAATGGCAAGGCATGCTTGAGGGGCTGGCTTTCTTGCGTTTTTTGTGCTAGTGTTGCTTATTCCAACAGAATTTACAGAGTGATTTGTCTGGAACAAAGTTAATTACCTCTTTTTGTTGATGCACTCATCCCTGTGATACTTCAGTCACGTCGCACTACCCAGAAACTTACACGCAAGTTTTAGGGCTTTCCCCTCTTCAGCGAAGCTAACACAGCAGGAGATTGCAGTCTGGAGTTGCTGTGCTACCCATTTAGCCGTGCTTGGGCATTAATAGCTTTAAAGTGAAATCTATATCAAAGGTGACAATGGTTAATTTGTGATGAAAAAATAAGTCCAGGCAGTTTTCCCACAAACCTCGATAGTGACAAGAGGCACAACTGGATTACTTTAATTCTGCCAGTTACCAGTTCTGGAGCCTTCAGAATTTACCATCCACAGAAATACTCTTTGCTGCTGCTATTGCATATGAACAAAAAGCAGCTGCAAAAGGAAATACGGTTAATCATTTTACAAAGTTAAGAGAAATAATAAGAGGTTTGCTTCTTTTTAACCACAAACCACAAAAATCTATCTGGAAGGATTGCATTGCTCATTGTCTGGTCAATGTAAAATCACACTTGGAAGAAATTAGCTCGATCTTCTTTCCTTCCTCGCTGGCAGGAGTTAAACCCAAAATCAGCAGTGGTTTAAAACTACTGCAGAGACCTGGAGAGGCTATGTCATTAGGTTAGGTCACAGGCTGAGGAACAATCCAGCTGTTGTTCCAAGGTGTACCGGGCCAAAAGGTACTCATCAAACAATATCTGAAAAGGTCAGAACTTCTGTTCTGGCAGGGTGCATCAGGAGGTACCAAATCCTGTTTGGATTATGAAGTTCAAGACAAGGCTGAATGCAATACCAAAAGGCTTTCATTTTATTTAGTGTTCTCTTGAGTGTGCTCATTCAAACACAAGGGAGTTTGGGAATACAGATTCCCATCTCACCCTCATGCATTTAAATCCAACTAGTTTTGGATGCCTCTGCCACCCTCGGAGAAACTATTCCCAAGGATCTCAGGGCATCGAATCACAAGGACTTCGCTGCACTATAATGGAGAACAAAATGCAGTAAGTCGTCCATATTTGATATTGGCTTTGGCAGCACAACCTGGCCTGCTGGGCCCATTCCACAGCTCTATGACCTGAAACATATTACATTTCTTTGATTGTGTTATAAGACCATAAGACATAGGAGCAGATTTTGGCTATTTGGCTTATCGAGTCTGCTCCACCATTCCACCATGATTGATTTATTATCCCCCTCAACCTCATTCTCCTGCTTTCTCCCTGTAACTTCCAACACCCTTACTAATCAAGAATCTATCAGCCTCTACTTTAAATATATACCCAATGACTTGACCTCCACAGATTGTGCACACTCTGCCTAAAGATATTCCTCCTCATCATCGCCTTTTTGACCAGAAGAACTCTTCAAGTTATCCTCATGGCAACCGTGGTCCTGCACTATCACAGCTATTCCCTTTGTCCTATCCATTCCTTCCCTCAAGTCTTTGCAACCTTAAACTAACTTGAATTTTACTCATTTCCACTTCTAATAAGGCAACTTCCACCTAAAACATTAACTCCCTTTCTCTATCTATGGCCGCTGCCTGACCTCCAGCATTGTTTGTTCTTATTTCAGATCTCCATTATCTGCAGAGTTCTGATCTTCTTCCCATTGTTTCTCATATATTAAATACGTACTTCAATATTACTCAAAACTTCCAAATTGGCCAAATCAGTGTGTCCAATGCAAACTGTTTTCCATTACCATTTTCTACAATGGAACCATGTAGAAACCTGTTGTAAACTACTTTATTTAATGTATTTCATGGTATTTTGGTAACTTTTTTTGTACAACTTAAACACAAGGAAGTCCACTGATGCTGGAAATCCAAAGCAACACATACAAAACGCTGGAGAAACTCAGCATGTCAGGCAGCATCTATGGATAATAATAAACAGTTGATGTTTCAGGCTGAGACCCTTCATCAGGACTGAGAAGGAAGGGGGCAGATGCCAGGATGAAAAAGGAGGGGGAAGGGGAAGGAGGCTAGCTGAAGGTGATAGGTGAGGCCAGGGTCAAGGGCTGGAGAAGAAGGAATCTGATATGATAAGAGAGTGGACCATATGAGAAATGAAAGGAGGAGGGGATCCAGGAGGAAGTAATAGGCAGGTGAGAAGAAGTAAGAGGTCAAAGGGGGAATAGAGGAAAGGGGGCTTGGAATTTGTTTACCGGAAGGAGAAATTGATATTACAACTTAAGGGTGAGAAGGTAGAGCAAATAGAATCACAAAACTATATTTTTTTGTTTTAGAATCACTCTCTATAAGTGGTTATCTATAGGCATCCGTTAGTCTTGTGAGACCATGTATTTGCGCCTTGGAAGGTTTTCCAGTACACAGACCTGGGAAAGGTTGTATGGGAGACTGGCAGTTGTCCATGCTGCAAGTCTCCCCTCTCCACGCCACCAATGTTGTCCAAGGGAAGGGCACTATGACCTATACAGCTTGGCACCGGTGTCGTCGCAGAGCAATGTGTGATTCAGTGCCTTGCTCAAGGACACACACGCTGCCTCAGCCAAGGCTCGAACTAGCGACTTTCAGACCACTAGACGAATGCCTTAACCACTTGGCCACATGCCAACACGTAAATGTGTTAAGGTGCACATTATTTAACACTGAGGCAGCTCTGATGATAACTAAATGCACGGCCTAGAATGATATTGAGCCTGGTTTGAAAGGCTCATTTTGTGGATCTCAGTTCTGAGACATTACGGGCGGCCTCAGGTTCTCCAGATGATGAACCAGGGAATCAACCTAAGCCGCTACACTTATATTTATTTGTTTATTTGTTTGTTTGTCTATTTATTTATTTACCAATACAGTGCCGAGTAGACCCTTCCAGCTCTTCAAGCCTTGCTGGCTCAGTAAACCCCGTCAGACTTGGATTAACCCTAACCCAACCATGAGACAATTTACAATGACCAATTCACCTACCCGGTGCGTTTTAGGACTGTGAGAGGAAACTGGAGGACCCAGAGAAAACCTACACTTTTCACGGTCAGCATGTATAGACACTCCTTACCGAGAGGTGCCGGAATTGAACCCTGAACTCCCAACTCCGAAACATCCCGGGCCGTAATAGCGGCGAGCTAACCGCTACACTACCGTGGCACCCACGCCCACCTTCTGCTGGGATTACCGGGCAGCTGAGGCCTGGGACCTTGCTTAGCTTTGAATGTGCACCTGCTTTTGGAACTCGCTCTCGTGCTGATAAATAAAATTATCCAACGGGCAAGTTGTCAAAGAGGAGAAAGGTTAAAAGTAAATTCATTATCAAAGTACGTATATGTCGCCATGTACACCACTAAGGCTCATTTTCTTGCGGGCATACTCGGTAAATCCATAATAGAATAATAACCATAATAGAATCAATGAGGGACCAGCCTGGGTGTTCAACCAGTGTGCAAAAGACAAAAAATGTGCAAATACAAAAAGAAATAAACAATAATAAATAAATAAATAAATAAATAGATAAATAAGCAATAAATATTGAGAAAATGAGATGAAGAGCCCTTGAAAGTGAGTCCATAGGTTGTGGAAACATCTCAACGGTGGGGCAAGTGAAGCTGAGTGAACATTTGGTTCAAGAGTCTGATGGATAAGGGGCAATAACTGTCCCTGAATCTGGTGGTGTGAGTCCAGAGGCTCCTGTACCTTCTTCCTGATGGCAGCAGTGAGAAGAAAGCATGTCTTGGGTGGTGGGGGACCCTGATGATGGATGCTGATTTCCTGCAACAATGTTCCATGTAAATGTGCTCAATAGTGGAGAGGAATTCACCCGTGACGGACAGAGCCAAAGAGCCTACTTTTTGTCGGATTTTCCGTTCAAGGGCATTGGTGTTTCCATACCAGGCTGTGATGCAGCCAGTCAATGTACTCTCCACCACACATCTGTAGAAGTCTGTCAAAGTTTTAGATGTCATACTGAATCTACACAAACTCCTACAGAAGTAGAGGCACTGCCGTGGTTTCTTCAAAATTGCACTTACGTTCTGGGCCCAGGACAGATCCTCCAAAGTAATAACACAGAGAAACTTACAGTTGCTGAATATCTCCAACTCTGATCCTCCAATGAGGACTAGCTCATGGACCTCTGGTTTCCTCTTCCTGAAGTGAATAGCCGGTTCCTCCATCAGCAAACATTAAAGAAAGAGGAACTCTTTCCGGAACAGAAGCCCAGGAAGTTCAAAGGAAAGATTGGGTTGGAGTGTGGGCTGGGGTTATGGTGGTGGGTGTGAGGGTGAATTGTGTATGTGCCAGGGAGCAAAGCTGAAGTAATAATGTAAGACTGGCATTTGTGGTTTCAGTTTTCCTGTTCATTAGGTGAGATACTTGGACATTAACCCTTTTACAAGTACTTGGGGGTGCACCTGGAGGACAGACTCAAGTGCAGCTCCGACACAGAGGCTGTGTACAAGGAGGGCCAGAATCACCTCAACTTCCTGAGAAGATTGAGGTCCTTTGGAGTACGCAGGCCTCTCCTTCACATGTTCTACCAGTCTGCTGTTGCCAGTACAATCCTTTATGCAGTGGTGTGCTGGGCAATGGCATCAACACGGGCAATGCCAACAGGCTCAATGAACCGATTAGAAAGGAGTCAAACTGGATACACTGGAGGCTGTGGTAGAACAAAGGACCCTATGGAAAATCCTGGTAATTCTGGACAATCTTTCTCACCCTCCGCAGGCCACCTTGGCTGAACAGAGGAACACTTTTAGTAATAGATGTAGACAACTGCTTTGCTCCAAAGAACGCTGTCTGAGGTTATTCTTACCCTCGGCCATTAGGCTCTATAATGAGTCGACCTACAACTGGGGAAGTGATGACCCCCTCCTGTTAGACTGTTTGAGGTAACTTTTTAAAATTCTTTCTTAAATCTCTTCTAATATTTGATATATTTGTATATCTGTGCACTTGTAATGCTACTTGTGACGCTGTCATTTCCTTTGGAATCAATAATGTATCTATCTATCTAGAGAACCAGAAATGGTTACAATCTATGCAGACCCAGCTACCGAAACCAATGAAGTTAATGAAGTTTGTTTGGTCTTGACCGACCACAAAAGGAAAGCCAAGGTGAGGCTTCCAGCTTCGCACGGACCTGCTGACCTCAAATTCATATGGAAAGAACAGAGTGCATCATCAAATGGAAGTGATTTGTTAATCAGTTGTTAGAGTCCAAGAAATGAGCAAGAAGGGGGCTTGATGTTAAAGCCTTCAAAATTAGCTCATGGATTAAACAGGTTATTTTGTGCACCATATCATCAGCTTTAACGGCGCTGGCAAACGGTTAAGGACCACAAGCATGATTAATTTCCCTAGGTAACGATGATGTGTGGTAGGGATTATGGCAGCAGCTACATTAATACAGATTAACGCTTGTTTACTTTAAATGGTTTAATGGTATAACTGCAGACAAAAACACTTCTAATATTCTTCTGCCAATACCAGCAACAGTTTGTTCCTGGTTTATGAGTTATATTAGCGTGTTAGTTGCAGCTCCTGGATTTAGAAACTACAAAGCATTTATTAAACTGTGAGTTATTTCATGTCAGGATTTGAATATTAATTTTCTCACTGTTTTGACCTGGAACTCAATATTTTCAGAGAGAGAGAGAAAAAAAATCAAGGTGTGCTGTATAGATTAGTGACATGTGCTTCAGTACAAGGATGCAGGTATTTTTTGTGAAGTTCTGGAAATGATATTATTAAAATTGCAGCCACATAAAACTTTGCAAAGATGACTTTAATTATCTATGATTGGAATCAAACTAGAGTGAAAGCTGCCAGGTTTGAATTGTTTAATGTTCTTTCAATGAAGATTTCAGGTGAATCACAGAGGATCACAGTGTCTCAGAAAGTTATTTGGCCCATCCAGTCCCTGCCTGGTCCATGCTAGAGCTATTCATCTCTCTCATCCCTTCCACAATCCTGCATTTCTTTCTTTTAAGTGCAGCCCTGTTCTCTTTGAAATATCATAAATGAGGCTTCCTCCATTTCTGCCCCTACCTGTATATTCCTGATTCTAACTCATTGCATGAGAAAAAAATTGCTCATCAGATGCCAATCAACTTCATTCTATGCCCTTGTTCTTGACCCTTCTGCCAATATGAACAGTGAACTCATTCATGACTTTAAATACCTCCTTGGAACCACATCCAATCTCCTGTGTTCCAAACACCACCACAAGACCACAAGTAAGTAAGAGCAGGCCACTAGGCCCTAGAAGCCTGCCCACCAGTTGATATGATTAGGCTGTCCTCAACTCCTGTTCTGTGCCATTTCTCCAAACCCTTTGAATCCTTCATCAAATATCTATCAAACCCCATTTTAAAAACTTCTATTGATTCAGCTTCAATCACTTGTCACAGCAGAGAATTCTAAAGGTTCACCGGCAACTGAATCACTTTGAGGAGATTTGGTATGTTACCAAAGACACTCACAGATTTCTACAGATGTATCATGAAGGGCCTTCTAACTGGTTGCCTCATCTTCTGGCATGGGGAGGGGTATTTGCACAGAATCGAAGGAAGCTGCAGAGAGTTGTAAAATTCGTCAGCTGAACATGAGCACCTGCCTCCCCAACATCCAGGGCATCTTCAAGGAGCGGTGCCTCAGAAAGGCGGCATCCATCATTAAGGACCCCCACCACACAGGACGTGCCCTCTTCTCATTACTACCATCAGGAAGGAGGTTCAGAATACTGAGGGCACTCAGGAACACCTTCTTCCTCTCTGCCATCCGATTTCTGAATGGACATCGAATCCATGAGCACCACCTCACTACTTTTTAATGTATTTTCATTATTATGTATTGTGTTGGCGCATGGCCAGGTGGTTAAGGCGTCGGTCTAGTGATCTGAAGGTCGCAGCGTGTTGTGTACTTGAGCAAGGCACTTAACCACACATTGCTCAGTAACGACACCGGTGCCAAGCTGTCTCGACCCTAGTGCCCTTCCCTTGGACAACATCAGTGACGTGGAGAGGGGAGATTTGCAGCATGGGCAACTGCCAGTCTTCCATACAATCTTGCCCAGGCCTGCGCCCTGGAAATCCATGGTCTCACGAGACTAATGGATGCCTATATATATTACCATGTGTTGCAATGCACTGCTGCTGTATAACAACAAATTTCATGATGTCTTCCAGAGATATTAAACCTGGTTCTGCTTCTGAAGGAATTTCTAAACACTTCAGTTTTAAGTGACCAGCGTCTTAGTTTATGGCTAACTCCACTTGTTTGAGATTCTCTCAAGAGTGAAAACATCCCAACATCCCCCTCAGTAATGGTTATCTCATTTTGGATGCAGTTGAGGAGGATGACCTGACAGAGGACGACCACGGCAATTGGCTCTCTGGCACTGAGCCTGGTTCCGTGGTGCAGAAGGGAGAGAAGATGAGGAATGCGGTAGTCACAGGGGATTCCATGGTGAGGGGAACAGAAAAGAGGTTCTGTCAGCCTGATAGAGATACCCATATGGTGTGTTGCCTCCCAGGTGCCAGGGTATGGGATGTCTCGGATCGGGTGCAGAGTATTCTGAAGGGAGAGGGTGAAAAGCCAGAAGTCTTGGTACATGTTGGTACCAATGACGTTGATAGAAAAAGGGAGGAGGTCCTGAAGAGAGAATTCAGGGAGTTAGGTAGGAAGCTGAAAAGCAGGACCTCCAGGGTAATAATCTCATGATTGCTGCCTGTGCCACGTGCTAACGAATGTAAGAACAGCATGATCAGGCAAATTAATGCGTGGCTGAGAGACTGGTGTAGGGGGCATGGCTTTGGGTTCCTGGATCACTGGGGCCTCTTCTGGGGGAGGTACGACCTGTACAAAAAGAACCAGATACACCTGAACCCAGAGGGGTCCAATATCCTAGCAGGCAGGATTAATAGAGCTGTTAGGGAGTGTTTAAATGAGTTTGGCAGGGGGATTGGAACTGGAGTGATAGGGCTGAGGAAGGGGAAAACAGAAATAAATCAGAGATAGCGTGCAACAGATATAAGAGAAAGAACAAGCAGGAGATGAGGGTTAATCAAAGACAGTGGCGTGCGTTACAGGGCAATAGAGGCGTGGTGTAGTTAAAACAGAAACCAACAAATACTGGACTGAGAGTGTTGTGCTTGAATGCACACAGCATAAGAAATAGAATGGACGATCTTGAAATTCAGCTACAGATTGGCAAATATGACGTTGTAGCCATTTCCGAAACTTGGCTAAAGGATGGCTGCCATTGGGAGCTGAACATCAAAGGATATACGGTGTATTGGAAAGATAGGTTAGTAGGCAGAGGGGATGGTGTGGCTCTGTGTAAAAGAAATAATATTAAATCTTTGGAAAGAGATGACATAGAATTGGAAGGTGTAGAATCTCTATAGATTGAGTTAAGAAATGCCAAGGGTAAGAGGACCCTAATGGTAGTTGTATACAGGCCTCCAAACAGAAGCTGGTATGTGGATTACAAATTACAGCAGGAGATAGAAAAGGCATGTCGGAAGGGCAATGTCATGATAATCGTTGGGGATTTTAACAAGTGGATTGGGAAAACCAGGTCAGTACTGGACCTCAAGAGAGAGAATTTGTAGAATGTCTAAGGGATGGCTTTTTAGAACAGCTTGTTGTTGAGCCCACTAGGGGATCAGCTGTGCTGGATTGGGTGTTGTACAATGATCCGGATGTGATAAGAGAGCTTAAGGTTAAGAGACCCTTATGGAACAGTGATCACAATATGATCGAGTTCACTGAAATTTGAGAGGGAAAAAATAAAATCCAATCTGTCGTTATTTCAGTGGAATAAAGGAAATTACAATGGCATGAGAGGGGAACTGGCCGAAGTTAACTGGAAAGGGACATTTGCAGGAAAGACAGCAGAGCAGCAATGGCTGGAGTTCTGTGAAAAACGAGGGAAGTGCAAGACAGTTATATTCCAAATAAGAAGAAATTTTCAAAGGGAAGAAGGACACTACCGTGGATGACAAGTGAAGTCACGAGTGAAGTAGTTGACGAAGTAAAAGCAAGAGAGGGGGCACAGAAGGAAGCCAAAGCTAGTGGGAAGATAAAGGATTGGGAAGCTTTTAAAAACTTGCAGAAGGAAACTAAGAAGGTCATTAGGAAGAAAAAGATGAATTATGAGAGGGAGCTGGCGACTAATATCAAAGAAGCTTTTTTAAGTATATAAAGGACGAGGGTAGATATAGGACCAATACAGAATGACGCTGGAGGTATTGTAATGAGAGATACAGAGATGGCAGAGGAATTGAATGCGTATTTTTGCATCAGTCTTCACAGTGGAAGATGTTTGCAGTATACCAGACTTTCAAGTGTGGCAGGGAAGTGAAGTTTGTGCAGTGAAAATTAGGACTGAGAAGGTGCTCAGGAAGCTTAATGGTCTGAGGTGGATAAAACTCCTGGACCTGATGGAATGCACCCTTGTATTTTGAAGGAAGTAGCTAGAGAGATTGTGGAGGCATTAGTGATGATATTTCAAGAATCAATAGATTCTGGCATTGTACCAGATGACTGGAAAATTACAAATGTTACTCCGCTATTTAAGAAGGGTGGGAGGCAGCAGAAAGGAAACTATAGACCTGTTAGCCTGACATCAGTGGTTGGGGAGTTGTTGGAATTGATTGTTAGGAATGAGATTACAGAGTACCTGGAGGCACGTGACAAGATAGGCCAAAGCCAGCCTGGTTTTCTGAAAGGAAAATCCTGCCTGACAAACCTACAACGATTTTTTGAGGAAATTACAAGCAGGGTAGACAAAGGAGATGCAGTGGACGTGGTGTAGTTGGATTTTCAGAAGGCCTTTGACAAGGTGCCACACATGAGGCTGCTTAGCAAGGTAACCAGTGGAATAACAGGGAAATTACTAGCATGGGTGGAGCATTAGCTGGTCAGCAGAAAACAGAGAGTGGGAATAGAGGGATCCTATTCTGGCTGGCTGCCAGATACCAGTGGAGTTCCACAGGGATCGATGTTGGGACTGCTGCTTTTTACGATGTATGTCAATGATTTGGACTATGGTATCAATGGATTTGTGGCTAAATTTGCCGATGATACAAAGTTAGGTGGAAGAGAGGGTAGTGTTGAGGAAACAGAGAGCCTGCAGAGAGACTTAGATAGGTTGGGGGAATGGGCAAAGAAGTGGCAAATGATATATAATGTTGGAAAGTGTATGGTCATGCACTTTGGTGGAAGAAATAAATGGCAGACTATTACTTAGATGGGGAGAGAATTCAAAATGCAGAGGTGCAAAGGGACTTGAGAGTCCTTGTGCAAGATAACCTAAAGATTAACCTTCAGGCTAAGTCGGTTGTGAAGAAGGCGAATGCAATGTTGGCATTCATTTCTAGAGGTATAGAATTTAAGAACAGGTATGTGATGTTAAGGTTCTATAAGGCACTCATGCGACCACACTTGGAGTACTGTGTGCTGAGGAACTCAACAGGTCAGGCTGCATCTATGAAAAGAACAAAGACTCGACCTTTCCAGCTGAGACCCTTCACCAGGACTTGCTCTGTCTGCTGGTATGACTCTGTCAGTCCGAGAACGCAATGGAGCCTGCACTCCATCCTTGCCAACTCTCCACAGAAGCTGAATGAGTGCAGGCATCATCTTAGAAGCACCCCTTTATAGGATACTTCCTGAGGTTAGAACCACGAGAAAAGAGACACCAACAGAAAAATTCAACCCCTAGCCCTTAACTTCCTGAAATGAGAGAGCCTACAGGTCCCATTATTGAACTGACTCCAACAAATCTCATGACTTTTTTTGGAGCTCTTAAAGCAGCAATAAAGAGATGTAATGACATTTTAATGCAGAAAATGTAACAAAAAATCTGGGCTTTAGCCATAAAACACATGTTTCATTTTGATATTGGAAAACAGCCATTTGCATTAAAGTTTTGGGCCAGAGACTCCTCGTGGTTCTGTCAGTCGCCAGATGTAACTTTGGCAAAGAATCACTTACTGGAGGAAACTTTGCATTGAGGAGGGGCTGACTCTGACAGACCCACTATGAGCTCTTCCGGTCAGATGCCCTGCATTCCTGGATACCCCGGCCAAACCTGTAGATGTAAATACTGTTTAATTGCACTGACATGTATCAGGGAGTTTCCCAGCACTGCCCCCCCCCACACCTGTCCCCAATGTTCTACAGGCATTTGTAACTTCCATGGTAGCACTCTGAGCTTACTATCTCAATAATCAGCAGTCAGGGTCCACCATTTCCTCAACAAAAGATATTGTATAACTATTACTTGATCACCTGGCTTCCTTACGAGCCAAGGATCTCTCTATGTTTAATTTCTCAAACAGGGCACATACCTCACTCCTTGTGACTGTAGTCCACGATGCAGGGAAGGCACCATTACAGCAATAATCATGTCACTGGGCCAGTGGTCAGAAGCCCAGGCCAGAGACATGAGATCAAATTGCACCGTTGTAGCCGGGGAATTTAAATACAGTTAAATAAATACATTTGGAATGAAAAAGCAAAGCCTTCATCAGCAATCTAGTGATCCACAAAACCAACAGCCCTTGTTAAAAACCCACCTGGCTCTCCCATAGCATCTCGGGGTAGAATCTGTGTCCTACCCAGTGTGACCCATATATGCCTCCAGACCGTCAGCAGAACGATTGACTCTTAACTGCCCTCGGAAATGGCCTGGCAGTTGGTCAGTTCAAGACAAATTAGAAATACCTGCCCTGCCTATGTTGCCCATATCCCGTGGAAAAAAAATGAAACCAATTTTCAGTGCCAGTGACAAATATTTCAGGTTTTATCAGTGCTTCATTGCTCTGTCTCTTTTGATCTCAAAAGCTTCAAAGGAATCAGAAGCCAGGTAGAAATTGATTGGATTTGAGTTATTGACGTGTATTTCAAAAAGAAGCTGATTTCCTGCAAAACCTTTCTAAAATTCCTATGCTTTTCATATTCTCCAAAGTATTGGATCGTCCTGCTGTGCCCTGCTACATTGCTAGAATGCTTTTGGAAAATTCCCAAAAAGGTGCCTCATCATAAAATAATTAGCAGCCAAAGAAAAATATTGCACCTGAAATCTGGTAATAATTGAAATTGTGATGCAGAACTTCATATCAACATGACTAGTTGAATAAGTTCCATGTTCCTGTTAGACTCAAGATGACACAACTTATGGAGGAAGTAGAGTTACATCTGGGACATCTTGGAACAATTTGGTCTCAGAGTTAAACTGTTCAAAGAATCTGTAAACCACCAAGAATAGAATAATTTGGATGTCTTCCCCTTAAAAGTGTTTTGGCCAATTGGCCCAATAAAATTGGTTTGAGCACGAAGGTACTGCATTATAGAAGAAGCTCAATAAGGTTCTACTAAGGCAAACCATTAAATCAATAATGCTGTTGAAAATAGAGTGTCGAACAGCATGTCAGAATAAGAACCACATGTACCTTATGTTAAGGTGCCAATCTGATAAAATTACACCAGCCTCAACAATGAAAACAATATTCCAGGAACCGAGCTGAAAGATCCCAGCTCACCTGGAACAGATCAAAGCTCTGTTACATCCAGGGGAATGGAAATGGACAACCACACAAGAAATGGGAAGAGGAAGATTCTTGGATTTCTCCATCCTCAACGATGACAGAGCACACCACAAAAGACAAAGCCAAAGTATTTACACCTTCTTCAGCCAGAGGGCTCACTGGATTATTTGTCCTGAGATCCCCATCTTGACAGAATCCAGTTGACATTAAATTTCATTTACTCAAGGCGAGGCGCAGCACATTGTATATAGGATAAGTTATGGGACCAATCAAGATCCCAAGTGTAATGCCTATGACCCATGTTCCTAATCCTCTGTATGCATATTGATATCTATGTGGAATATTGTCTAGTTATGCCATGTACACAAAAAGCTGGATGTTGAAACTGACAACCTAATAGATGGGCGTTTTATCAACCATTCTAAACATATCAACCTGTAAAGTGTTGGATTGTTTCTGGTTTTTCTCGGCATTTGCAACATTTATCATCTTGAATTTGTTAGTCTTTCATTATGTATTTTTGATGATTTTTTTTTTGTGTTAGCCACCTGGTTCTGTATTGCCACTGGAAATTGTTCTGTTTCAATAGACAATAGACAATAGGTGCAGGAGTAGACCATTCAGCCCTTCGAGCAAGCACCACCATTCACTGTGATCATGGCTGATCATCCACAATCAGTACCCTGTTCCTGCCTTCTCCCCATATCCCTTCACTCTGTTATCTTTAAGAGCTCTATCTAACTCTTTTTTGAAAGAATCCAGAGAATTGACCTCCACTTCCTTCTGAGACAGAGCATTCCACAGAACCACAACCCTCTGTGTGAAAAAGTTTTTCCTCAACTCCGTTCTAAATTGTCTACCCCTTATTCTTAAACTGTGGCCTCTGGTTCTAGACTCCCCCAACATCAGGAACATGTTTCCTGCCTCTAGCGTGTCCAATCCCTTAATAATCTTATATATGTTTCAATCAGATCACCTCTCATCCTTCTAAATTCCAGTGTATACAACCCCAGTCACTCCAATCTTTCAACAAATGACAGTCCCACCATCCCAGGAATTAACCTCGTGAACCTACGCTGCACTCCCTCAATAGCTAGAATGTCCTTCCTCAAATTTGGAGACCAAAACTGTACACAATACTCCAGGTGTGGTCTCACCAGTGCCCTGTGCAACTGCAGAAGGACCTCTTTGCTCCTATACTCAATTCCCCTTGTTATGAAGACCAGCATGCCATTAGCTTTCTTCACTGCCTGCTGTACCTGCATGCTTACTTTCAGTGAATGATGAACAAGGACACCTAGATCTCGTTGTACTTCCCCTTTTCCTAACTTGACACCATTCAGATAGTAATCTTCCTTCCTGTTCTTGGCACCAAAGTGGATAACCTCACATTTATCCACATTAAACTGCATCTGCCATGCATCTGCCCACTCACCCAACCTGTCCAAGTCACCCTGCATTCTCATAACATCCTCCTCACATTTCACTCTGCCACCCAGCTTTGTGTCATCTGCAAATTTGCTAATGTTACTTTTAATCCCTTCATCTAAATCATTAATGTATATTGTAAATAGCTGCAGTCCCAGCACCGAGCCTTGCAGTACCCCACTAGTCACTGCCTGCCATTCTGAAAAGGACCCATTAATCCCTACTCTTTGTTTCCTGTCTGCCAACCAATTTTCTATCCATGTCAGTACCCTACCCCCAACACCATTTGCTCTAATTTTGCACACTAACCTCCTACGTGGGACCTTATCAAAGGCTTTCTGAAAGTCCAGTTACACTACATCCACTGGCTTTCCCATGTCCATTTTCATTGTCACATTCTCAAAAAATTCCAGAAGATTAGTCAAGCATGATTTCCCCTTCGTAAATCCGTGCTGACTCGGACCTATCCTGCCACTGCTATCCAAATGTGCCGCTATTACATCTTTTATAATTGATTCCAGCATCTTCCCCACCACTGACGTCAGACTAACTGGTCCATAATTGCCTGTTTTCTCTCTCCCTCCTTTCTTAAAAAAAAGGGAAATAGTTATATGACGACCTATTTCGGGAAATAGTTCTCAGTTGTTGATGAAGTCTGTCCCTGTATCCTGTCATATCAGTGTCCAGTTCTGTTACTCGATAACGTACAGGCATTACAAATGTGTAAACTTCTAATGACCATTTCACACGTGTCTTTCTTCACTTAACTGCTTGAGAGGTCTCAGTTGTAAGTGGACCCCTCCCCTGAGAAACACTGGCAGCCGTCTCATTCTACGGTGTTGGCGGGCTACTTTAAATGCTGGCAGTATCTTTTTCATGTTTCCCAGTGCCTGCCCGCCTATTCAGCAGGGCATCACTAGCAGTTCGCTTACTGTCATGCCCAGTGCTAGCTCCAGGCTCGCCCTGGCGATCCGCGGGCAGTGGCCGCATCTCTCTATCCCGTAGACATCTCTCCATTTCTAAACCGAAAGGGTATTGCATTTTATTCCTACAGCAAATTTTAGTTACGGCCGCACCTAACATGGAGGGCAGACGCTGACGGGAACACCGCCAAATCTGGGTAGAGATGTGTCTGGATTTGTTTCTGGGCTGGGGGGGGGGGCGGCGCGGCTGATTTTACACCGAATGATGTCCTCCCCCCACACCTTATATCCCAGCATCCCAGATCATCCTGCGAGCCCAAAACCAGCTCCGCACCTGTCCCCTGAGTCTATGTGGCTGAGCAGCACTAATTATTATTATTATTTACTATTAGTATTATTATTATTATTTCTATTTCTTTTTTCTCAGGTCAAGCTGGTAAAACCTGAGGTATGGGCATAGCCAAACACACTCATTTCTCAATTGCTAGGAACCTTCAGACTATTCTCGAGGTGCTTATTACAGTGGCTTTCTGAAGATATACATAGATATTGCTGTGTAATCCTAATTGTTTAATTCTATTGTGTAATAACTTTGTAGATATTGTAGATATTAGTATTGGGACAATATATACCTTGTTCATGTTCCATAGTCTTTCAGTTTCCTCTTTTAATTCAGCATGTTTCTGATGTTTTTTACTTACTGATTTCTGTACGTTCTGTGTGTTTGGAGTGGCTATACAGTATCTATTAAGTAAATGGTTCTTGCTTGTTTACCCTATGTTATTATATCCAGACGGTTATTATGGATTGTGCTATCTGTAATAATGGATCGATTGTAATATAACTTGTGGTACTCTGACTCTAAAACTAGATCAGGCTTGTGTTTATAGTAAGGTGTGATTTCTTTTATGAGTTTATACTTTAAAGCAAGATCTTGATGATTGATGTTTGCCGCTTGATTGTGCCTGTGTAAGCCTGTTACAATTATTTCTTTGTTTTATTTGTATGGTTTGTTGTCTTTTGCACATAGGCAGAACGCACAAGCTGGTGCAGTCTTACATTAATTCTATTATGATTATTATTCTATTGTGGATTTATTGAGTATGCCTGCCAGAGAATGAATCTCAGGGTTGTATATTTCCTTTGATAGGAAATTTACTTTGAACTTTGTTAGCAACCTGCAGTTCATTAAGACTTCTTTAGCTTCTTTAGCTTTCTTAAGATTTCCCACACTGCTGACTGGCATCACCCGGCAGGACAAGGGAAGCAGGAACATAAAAAAGTTGTCACTAATAATTTCACACCTCACCTTGCCTCAAAATGGTTTCACCATTCTTTCATTGTTGCTATGTCCAAATCCCAGATTACCTTATCCAATGATAATTTAGAGGCGTCCTGAGATTATGGACTGCGGAAAATTGGCCCACCTCCACCTTCAGAGGGATTTAGCAGTGGGAAGTTAATGTAAGTCTTGTTGGTGCAACACTCATCCCACAGAAAGATTCAAAAAACTCGCCCTTTCTTTTTAAAGTGATCTTTTTTCTCTCGGCAAATTACTTTTGATGGACTTTTGCACCATTACTGCACCCCAAGTATTTACATTTGGCAAGGTCCCACATGGGAGACTGGTCAAGAAGGTTCAGTCACTCATCATTCAGGATGAGGTAGTAAATTGGATTGGACATTAACTTTGTGGGAGAAGCCAGAGAGTGGTAGTAGAGGGTTGCCTCGCTGACTAGTGATGTGCAAGAGGGATCAGTGCTGGGTTCTTTGCTGTTTGACACCTATATCACCGGGAGGAGAAGATGGTGATGCAACGCAGCGCGCGCAGCTCTCCGGTGAAATTATATTGTATTTGTAAGTAGGATGCCGTGCACAATTCTGATTTGATGGAGACAGATGTGAGAAGGCACAGAGGAACATCTGGAGAAACTTCTGAAATGCCTGGTTCGCTGCCGCTGCTACTGTGCAATTAAGAATCTCCGGAGGGAAGGCCCCAAAACCCCCGGCCTTGCCTGCTGCTGGCGACCGAGGCCGGGGTCGATGCGTTCGGCAGAGATGGTGCTCGGTACTTGGTGTCGGAGGGCTGGTCGGTGGCTCGAAGTTTTCAGACGACTCAGAATCAGACTGTGGTCGGGCATGGCAGGAAGAGTTTTCTTCCTTCTCCCGTCTGCGTGAGATGTGGAACTTTCGAGAGACTTTGAACTTTTTTACTGTGCCCATGGCCTGATCTACATCAAGTTATGGTATTGTTGCACTGTTGTAACTATACGTTATAATTATGTGGTTTTTGTCAGTTTTTTAGTCTTGGTCTGTCCTGTGTTTCTGTGATATCACACCGGAGGAATATTGTATCATTCCTTAATGCATGCATTACTAAATGACAATAAAAGAGCACTGCATGTCCTCATAATCTAATCTAATCTAATATCAATTATCTGGATGATAATGTGGTTAACTCAGCAAATTTGTGGATGAGACCAGAATTGGGTGTGTAGTGGACAGTGAGGAAGGCTATCATGGCTTGCCGAGGGATCTGCATCAGCTGGAAAAATGGGCTGGAAAATGGCAGATGGAATGAAATGCTGACACTTTGTAGGTCTTGCATAGTGAACGGTAGGGCACTGAGGAGAGTGGTAGATCAAAGGGATCTGGGAATACCGGTACATAATTCATGGAAAATGGCATCATGGGTAGATGGGGTTGAAAAGAAAGCTTTTGGTACATTGGCCTTCATAAATCAATGTATTGACCACAGAAGATGTTGAAACTGTATAGGATGTTGGTGAGACCTAATTTGGAGTATTATGTGTAGTGTTGGTCACCTACCTACAGCAAAGGAGTAACCAAGATTGAAAAAGTGCAGAAAACATTTATAAGAATGCTGCCAGGTCTGGGGGTCCAGAGTTATAAGCAAAGATTGAATAGGTTAGAACTGTATTCTTTGGAAGGTAGAGGATCAAGAGGAGATTTGACAGAGGAATAAAAATTTATGGTGGGTTTAGATAAATGCAAGCAGGCTTTTTTCCATTAAGGTTGAGTGGGACTACAACCAGAGGTCGTAGCTTAAGGGGAACATGAGGCATGAGGGGGAACCTCTCCACTCAGAGGGTCATAGGAGTGTGGAATGAGCTGCCAGCACAAGTAGGAACCCAAGTAAATGTATAGTAGGGGTTTGGAGGGCTATGGTCCCAGTGCAGGTTGTTGGGAGTAGGAAGTTCAGCATTGGACTAGATGGGCCAAAGGGCCTGTTTCTGTGCTGTACTTCTCCATGACTCCATGACCAATGCCTTATATTGAACAAATGTTACATGAAGCCTGGTCGCAATACAAACTCACAGGGATTTGGTAAAGTGCTATTTTTCAGGCCAGGTGATTGAGGTCCCAGTGGTAAGGGAAGTACAAGGACCCAGTTTTTCACTGCTTTTGCCTGGCACTAACATAGTGGGAATGACGTCAGTGGGATTTGATGAATTAATTCCATTCTGAAAAGGAATCTACCCCCACAGGTACCCGGTACCTGCATGTTGCAGGCAAAGGTCTTTTTTTAAAACGACAGATGAGGTTTTATCAGATAATTAAGGGCTCAATCAGCACTTTTTTTCTATCAGTGCTGATCTTGAACATTATGCAATTCCATGAGTAAGGGAATTGAATCGAGCGACCAAAGAGCTTGCACGTCTGTTATCCTGGGAGCTCTTGTCTCTTCCCACGTCCCAAAGGTGTGCAGGTTATTAGATCAATTAGCCATTGTAAGTTCCTTGTGCTGTATTGGTGTGTGGCAGAAATTGGGGGAGTTGAGGGGAACGTGGACCACTACTTGGAGCTATGATGTTGTGGCCATTACAGAGACTTGGATGGCTCAGATGCAGGAATGGCTACTTAGAGTGCCAGGCTTCAGATGTTTCAGAAATGATAGGGAGGGAAATAAAAGAGGTGGGGGAATGGCATTGCTGATCAGAGATAGTGTCACAGCTGCAGAAAAGGAGGAAATCATGGAGGGATTGCCTACTGAGTCTCTGTGGTTGGAAGTTAGAAACAGGAAGGGGTCAATAACTCTACAGGGTGTTTTTTTAATAGACCACCCAACAGTAATAGGGACATAGAGGAGCAGATAGGGAGACAGATTCTGGAATGGTGCAGTAATAACAGGGTTCCCTTGATGGGAGATTTTAATTTTAATTTCCCAAATATTGATTGGCATCTCCCTAGAGCAAGGGCTTTAAATGGGGTGGAGTTTGTTAGGTGCGTTCAGGAAGGTTTCCTGACACAGTATGTAAATAAGCCTACAAGAGGAGTGGCTGTACTTGATCTGATATTGGGAAATGAACCTGGTCAGGTGTCAGGTCTCTCAGTGGGAGAGAATTTTGGAGATAGTGGTCACAATTCTATCTCCTTTACCATAACATTGAAGAGGGTTTGGAACAGACAAGTTAGGAAAGTGTTTAATTGGAGTAAGGGGAAATATGAAGCTATTAGGCAGGAACTCGGAAGCATAAATTGGGAACAGATGTTCTCAGGGAAATGTACAGCAGGAATGTGGCAAATGTTCAGGGGATATTTGCATGGCGTTCTGCACAGGTACATTCCAATGAGACAGGGAAAGGACGATAGGGTACAAGAACCGTGGCGTACAAAGGCTGTTGAAAATCTAGTCAAAAAGAAAAGCTAATGAAAGGTTCTGAAAAACTAGGTAATGATAGAGTACTAGGAAAGTATAAGGCTAGCAGGAAGGTGCTTAAGAATGAAATTAGGAGAGCCAGAAGGGCCCATGAGAAGGCCTTGGCGAGCAGGATTAAGGAAAACCCCAAGGCATTCGACAAGTATGTGAAGAGCAAGAGGATAAGATGTGAGAGAATAGGACCAATTAAGTTGACAGTGGAAAAGTGTGTATGGAACTGGAGGAGATAGCAGAGGTACGTAATGAATACTTTGCTTCAGTATTCACTACAGAAAAGGACCTTGGCGACTGATTCTCAAGAGGGGATGAAGGTGAGTAGCCTGAGGTCGTAGTGCACATTGGCACCAGTGAAAGGGGGCAGAGGTCCTGCACAGTGATAGTTAGGGAAGAGGTTAAAGAGTATGACCTCCATGGCAATAATCCCTGGATTCGTCCCAGTATCATGTGCTAGTCAGGGCAAGAACAGGATGATAATACAAGTGATTGAGTGGCAGATAAAGTGGTGCAGGGGGCAGGGTTTCAGATCTCTGGATCAAGGGGATCTCTTCTGGGGGAGGTATGACCTGTATGAAAAAGATGGGTTACCCGTGAACCCCAGAGGGACAAATATCCATGTGGACAGGTTTGCTAGAGCTGGGAAGGGTTTTTTTGGCAAGGGGATGGGAAGGGGAGTGATTGGGCTGAGGATGGGGCAGATGTTACACATGTTGATGCAGTTTGTAGTAAGACTGCGAGGAAGGGCAGGCGGATGATAGAGCAAGATTGTGGCCAGTGGAATCAGTTGGAGTATAACATGGGGGAAAAATCAAAGTGGGTGATCAATACAGAACTGTAGCTATTATATTTTAATGTATGCAGTATATGGAATAAGGTAGATTATCTTATAGTGCAGTTAGAGATCGGTAAGTTTGACTTTGGGGTAACTGTTAGTACCTCCAGTTGAACTCTGTCTTTTTGTGTGTTTTCCCCCTAGCTGTCAGTCTGTGGTTTTGTATTGCCATGTGCTCCTGTCCCCGCTCCTGCTCTACTCCGGCCCCTGTATTACTGAGTACTCCGTCTCTCACCTGTTTCTCATTATTACCTGTATTGCTGCCACCTGTGTCTCATTGTGCTCCACCTATCATCTGCCTCTCTGTTTACTGCTCAGTGTATTTCAGTCCTGTGTTTTCACCTGTTTTGCCAGATTGTGCCAGTGAATTTTCCTGAGCCTTTCCAGCATTCATATCTGTCTGCTGACTCTGCCTGTTTCCCGATTCTGGTTTTTGGATTTCTCCAGATGTTTTGATCTCTGCCTGAACATTGATGCTGACTTTGTTTGCACCTCTGGATTTGTTACTCAATTAATATCACTGTGTGCACACTACTGGGTCTGCAATTGGATCCCTGCTCCAGTGTCCTGACAGTAACATATATTTTGAAGATGTAGCATCCTTGTGGATAGAGTTAAGAAACTGCAAGGGCAAAGAGATCCTGATGAGAGGTATATACAGGCCTCCGAACAGTAGCCATGATGTGGGATAGAAATTACAGTGGGTGATAGAAAAAGCATGTAATAAGGGCAATGCTATAATACTCATTTGGGACTTCAATATGTAGGTAGATTGGAAAAATCAGGTTGGTGTTGGGTCCCAAGAGAGGGAATTTGGAGAAAGTCTCTGAGATGGCCTTATAGAGCAGCTTGTGTTTGAGCCCATTTGGGGAAAGGTAATTCTGGATTGAGTGCAGTGTAAAGAACCAGATTTGATGAGGAAACTTAAGGTAAAGGAATCCTTAGGAGGCAGCAATCATAACATGATAGAATTTGCCTTGCAGTTTAAGAAGAAGATATAGTCAAATGTATCAGTATTACAGTGGAGTAAAGAGAATTACAGAGGCATGAGAGAGGAGCTGGCCAAAGTTAATTGGAAGGGAACTCTATCAGGGATGATGGCAGAACAACAATGGCTGAGGTTTCTGAAGGTAATTTGGAAGGTGCAGGATAGGTACAACCCAAAGATGGAAAAGTATTCTAAAGAGAGGATGAGGCAAATGTGGCTGACAAGAGAAGTTAAAGATGACATAAAAGCAAAAGAGAGAGCATATAATAGAGCAAAAATAGTGGGAAGTTAGAGGATTAGGAAGCTTTTAAAAACCAACAGAAAGTAACATGAGGAGAGAAAAGATGAAATATGAAGGTAAGCTAGCCAATAATATCAAAGCGGATATCAAAAGTTTTTTTCCAGATATATGAAGAGTAGAAGAGAGGTGTGTTTGGAAATCAGATTGCTGGAATATGATGCAGGGGACATAAGATATAGGAGCAGAAGTAGGCCATTTGGCCCATTGAGTCTGCTCTGCCATTCAATCATGGGCTGATCCAATTCTTCTAGTCATCCCCACTCCCCTGCTTTCTCCCCATACCCTTTGATGCCCTGGCTAATCAAGAACCCATCTATCTCTGCCTCAAATGCACCCAATGCCTTGGCTTCCACAGCCACTTATGGCAACAAATTCCACAGATTTACCAACCTCTGACTTAAAGTAATTTCTCTGCATCTCTGTTCTAAATTGATGTCCTTCAATCCTGAAGTAGTGCCCTCTTGTCCAAGACTCCTCTACCATGGAAAATAACTTTGCCATATCTAATCTGTTCAGGCCTTTTAACATTCTGAATGTTTCTATGAGATTCTCCCCCGCCCCCAACATTCTCCTGAACTTCAGGGAATTCAGCCCAAGAGATGCCAGACATTCCTCATATGCTAACCCTTTCATTCCTGGAATCATTCTTGTGAATCTTCTCTGAACCCTCTCCAATGTTAATATATCCTTTCTAAAATAAGGAGCCCAAAAGTGCACAGAATACTCCAAGTCTCACGAGTGCCTTATACAGCCTCAACATCACATCCCTGCTTTTATATTGTATACCTCTAGAAATGAATGCCAACATTTCATTTGCCTTCTTCACCACCGATTCAACCTGGAGGTTAACCTTTAGGGTACCCTGCACAAGGACTCCCAAGTCCCTTTGCATCTCTGCATTTTGAATTCTCTCCCCATCTAAATAATAGTCTGCCCATTTACTTCTTCCACCAAAGTGCATGATTATGTACTTTCCAACATTGTATTTCATTTGCCACTTCTTTGCCCATTCCCCCAAACTATCTAAGTCTCTCTGCAGGCTCTCTGTTTCCTCAACACTACACACTCCTCCACCTATCTTTGTATCATCATCAAAGTTAGCCACAAATCCATTAATCCCATCGTCCAAATCATTGACATACTTCGTAAAAAGCAGCAGTCCCAACACCGACCCCTGTGGATCTCCACTGGTAACCGGCAGCCAGCCAGAATAGAATCCCTTTATTCCCACTCTCTGGTTTCTGCCGATCAGCTAATGCTCCACCCTTGCTAGTAACTCCCCTGTAATTCCATGGGCTCTTATCTTGCTAAGCAGCCTAATGAGTGGCACCTTGTCAAAGGCCTTCTGAAAATCTACTGCATCTCCTTTGTCTGCCCTGCTTGTAATTTCCTCAAAAAATTGCAGTAGGTTAGTCAGGCAGAATTTTCCTTTCAGGAAACCATGCTAGCTTTGGCCTATCTTGTCATGTGCCTCCAGGTACTCCGTAATCTCATCCCTAACAATCAATTCCAACAACTTCCCAACCACTGATGTCAGGCTGGCAGATATATAGTTTCCTTTCTGCTGCCTCCCACCCTTCTTAAATAGTGGAGTAACATTTGTAATTTTCCAGTCATCCAGTACAATGCCAGAATCTATCAATTCTTGAAAGATCACTGTTATTGCCTCTGCAATCTCTCCAGCTGCTTCCTCCAGTACCCAAGGGTGCATTCCATCAGGTCCAGGAGATTTATCTACCCTCAGACCATTAAGCTTCCTGAGCACTTTTTCAGTCGTAATTTTTACTGCACATACTTCACTTCCCTGACACTCTTGAAAGTCCGGTATACTGCAGACGTCTTCCACTGTGCAGACTGATGCAAAATACGCATTCAATTCCTCTGCCATCTCTGCATCTCTCATTACAATACCTCCAGCGTCATTTTGTATTGGTCCTATGTCTACCCTTGTCCTTTATATACTTAAAAAAGCTTTTTGTATCTTTTTTGATATTAGTTACCAGCTTACTCTCATAATTCATCTTTTCCTTCCTAATGATCTTCTTAGTTTCCTTCTGCAAGTTTTTAAAAGATTCCCAATCCTCTATCTTCCCACTAGCTTTGGCTTCCTTGTATGCCCTCTCTTTTGCTTTTACTTTGGCTCTGACTTCACTTGCCAGTCACGGCATTGTCCTTCTATTCAAAAAATTCTTCCTACTTGGAATATATGTGTCTTTCATTTCCCTCATTTTTCTCATAAACTCCAGCCATTGCTGCTCTGCTATCCTTCCTGCTAGTGTCCCTTTCCAGTCAACCTTGGCCAGTCCCCCTCTCGTGCCACTGTAATTTCCTTTATTCCAATATTGACACTTTGGAATTTAGTTTCTTCTTAAATTTCCTTGAACTCCATCATATTGTGATCACTGTTCCCTAAGGGTTCCTTATCAAGCTCTCTTATCACCTCCGGATCATAACACAACACCCAATCAAGCACAGCCAATCCCCTAGTGGGCTCAACAACAAGCTGTTCTAAAAAGCCAACCCTTAGACATTCTACAAATCCTCTCCCTTGAGGTCCAGTACTGACCTGGTTTTCCCAATCCACTTTCATGTTAAAATCACCAACGATTATCATGACATTGCGCTTCTAACATGCCTTTTCTATCTCCTGCTGTAATTTGTAATCCACATCCCAACTGCTGTTTGGAGGCCTGTATACAATTGCCATTAGGATCCTTTTACCCTTGCCATTTCTGAACTCAGTTCACAGAGACTCTACACCTTCCAACCCTATGTCATCACTTTCAAATGATTTAATATTATTTCTTATACACATGGCCACACTACCCTCTCTGCCTACTAACCTATCTTTCCAATACACCATATGTCCTTGGACGTTCAGCTCCCAATGGCAGCCATCCTTTAGCCAAGTTTCAGAAATGGCCACAGCGTCATACTTGCCAATCTGTAGCTGAATTTTAAGATTGTCCATTTTATTTCTTATGCTGTGTGCTCGGGATGCTGAAGGGTCTGAAGATAGATAAGTTACCTGGATCAGATGGGCTTGCACACCAGTGTTCTGAACGAGATACCTGTAGAGATTGCAGAGACATTGGTAACGATCCTTCAAGAATCACTAAATATTGTCATAATTGGACACTGGCTCAACCTCTGTTACCCAACAATGAAGATTGATCTGTTAGCATGCATTACTGGATATTTGTTTGGAAGGATCTGGGGCCATTTAATGAAGAGTGATTAAAATAAAAAGGGGATTAGAAAGAGGTAAAAAAAATACTTAACACAAAGGGTAAAACTTGTAAGGTTCCCCATGCAGAATTGATGGTAGCATCAGCTGGAGGATGAAGACTAGTAACTTGAAACATGCTGCAACCTGCAAACAAGTGTTTTCATGTTTGTGAAGAGCTCTTCCCCATCCAGCAAATACCTCATTTAATCCTTGACTCTGTTACAGGTTAAGGTCTTGCAGCATTTTGGTTTTGAGCAGGACATTGTCCAGTGCACAGCTTCCACATACCAGCAAGAATTTTGCCTGATCACAGTTTTGTGAACGAGTTTCTTCGAGACAAGACGGAGCTTCCACTGCTGGCTGCCTAGAAATTAAATTTCAGCTTTTATTGTTGGAGTAAACATGACTGCATTAAGTTGTAATGTCTGACTGGATCCCTCATCAAAGTCATGAAATTATCTACAAGTACTTCAGCTTTCACCCAGCATCATGCACTCATGTGGGACCTGCATAGTGCCAGATGAGACCTCGCCCGAGTTATCAAGCTTGAATCACATCGCTGCGAAACATACAGGGGTATCAGCCCTTTGAAGGCTTGCTTACAGTGGCAGCCACACGCATAATGGCTGCAAGTGGCTTTTCCTCCTTGGAGCGACGTAGGATGAGAGGTGACCTGATAGAGGTGTATAAGATGATGAGAGGCATTGATCGTGTGGATAGTCAGAAGCTTTCTCCCAGGGCTGAAATGGTTGCCACAAGAGGTCACAGGTTTAAGGTGCTGGGGATTAGGTACAGGGGAAACGTCAGGGGTAAGTTTTTTACTCAGTGAGTGGTGAATGTCTGGAATGGACTGCCAGCAACGGTAGTGGAGGCGGATACGATAGGGTCTTTTAAGAGACTTTTGGATAGGTACATGGAGCTTAGAAAAATAGAGGGCTATGAGTAAGCCCAGTAATTTCTAAGAGAGGGACATATTTGGCACAACTTTGAGGGCTGAAGGGCCTGTATTGTGCTGTAGGTTTTCTATGTTTCTATGTTAGATGAAGAGGAGGGAAGAGGAAGAAGGATATTAAGGTCCCGGTGATTGAGATAGAATCCAGGAGTGATTTCTTACGCACCGTGAGGAAGTGGGAGGGGTTGTGGGGGTGAGGGATTGGTGGCAGGAGGATGTGATTGTTGGCAGGGAACAAGGAGGGAGAAGCAGTCATTGGGATGGAGGAGAGGGTGGTCAGGGTCAGGAGAGTTGATAAATCCTTGTTGAAAGAACATGGCAGCAGATGGCAACAGAGACCTCCTCTAGCAGTGAGAAACTGCAAAGTGCAGTAGGGCTAGATGAAGTCCACAATTTCAGAAGATAGAGCAGTGTGAACTGTGGACTAACAGAACTACTGCTCCTTCACTCTGACACATCGCTCATGCTCCACCTGCGCTGTAATTTGCTCCAGTGCCCAAATTACCCCCTTTACCAAACACATACGGGCCAGGGATCTAAAGGGACAATAATACAAGATGACACCAAAGGCAAAGGAAACAAGGAGCAGGTGGGGGCTGCCCACTGGTGTGCAGGGCCTCCCCCAGCTGCCGGAGACCATCCTGCACCTTACTGGTAAAGGGCCATCAAGTCCCAGGCAGTCTGTGCAGCCAGCAGTGAAATCTGCAGTCTCCCAGGTATTCCCTGTCTCACAGGATCACGGTGATTCACACACCGGTAGACTCCCTCATTGCCATCTGTGTTACTGTTTCAAAGTTAAAGCATGTAAGCTTGTTTGGCTGAAGCTTACAATTAAAACTTGCCTATTTTGTCTGCTGGGTTTCAGGTGAGGCTTGCCTGGGAGGAGCAGGACGTGGAAGACATGGAATGCGGAGGGGCGGAATTAAAATGTTGAGTTTTCCCAACATATAACACCCACACGTGTACAAAGTTCGGACATCATCTACAGAGGGGAATAGACAGCCAATATTTTGGACTGAGACTCTTCATCGGAGGGGGTTGCCTGTGGTGCCCAATAGTCACCTACAGAGACTGGTGCCAAGAGGGACCAGCAGATCGTGTTAGAGGACATGTGTCAATGGGAGGTACAGAGGACACTCAAGGTCCACGTATCCCACAATAGCTACTCAGCTGGGTTTCCTAATGTCAATAGAACATCCCTTTCAATAAATACGAATGCAACAAAGCAGGACATTTTCCTAATTGTTCTACAGGAATCCTACATTACATCCTGAAAATTCCTGTTTACGTCAGTAAGGGAGGAAACATGTTGAGTATAGCCTTTGATGTCTGTAGGTGCTGAGTACTCGCTGAGAAATTTTAGGCACACAAGAGTGAATTGTGGAAGTAGAAACCCAGGTCAGTGTTGCTTCAGAGAAGCGAATAGGCTAAATGTTCTCGACAGAGAGGTCCCACAGGTGAGTAGATCGCTCTCCCATGCAAGCAAAGAAATGGCATTTAACAGCTCACCTGGCTTGCGCAGGAACAGAGCCATTCTGTCCCTCGTCTCCGTCCACATCCTCGTGTACTCTCAACCCTCTTCACTGCCCTGTACAGGTTATGCAGAGCGGACCCTGAGGAGTGGAGAGCTCTCCAGTGGAATCCCTCGATAAAGGCAGTGTGCCCCTGCAAAGATGTATAAAGAACATGGCAGTCTTGTTAGGTCAAGGATGCAGGAAAATCAAGATGTAAATGTGTCATACTTACACACTAGTAAAGATAAAAAGATAAAGACTAACTATTTGTCACATGTACATCGAAACATGCAGTAAGCATGTGTTGTTTGCGTCAACAATCAACGTAGTCCAAGATGTGCTAAGGGCAGCCCCCAGGTGTGGCCACACCACCAACACTTAGCATGCCCACAATTTATTAGCCCAAATCCAGACTTCTTTGGAATGTGGGAGGAAACCCAGGCAGTGACAGGGAGAGCACCTGAACTCCTAACAGACAGCAGCAGGAATCGAACCCCGATCTTACAGCTGGCACAGCAGAGGGTTACATTGACCATTAGGCTACAGTGCCTCTGTCAGAAGCAGGTTCAATATCACCGGCATATGTTGAGAAATTTGTTGTCTTTGTGACAGCAGTACAATGCAATAATAATAATAGAGGGGAAAAAACGTGAATAACAGTAAGTATACATATATCAAATAGTTAAATTAAATATGTAATGCAAAAATAGAAATAAAAAAGTAGTGAGGTAGTGTTCATGGATTCAATATCCATTCAGAAACTGGATGGCAGAGGGGAAGAAGCTGTTCCTAAATTATTGAGTGTGTGCCATCAGGCTCCTGTACCTCCTTCCTGATTGTAATAATGAGAAGAGGACATGTCCCGGGTGATGGGGGTCCTTAATGATGGATGCCACCTTTTTGAGGCTTCTCTCCTTGAAGATGTCCTGGATACTATGGAGGCTAGTGCCCATCATAGAGCTGACTAAGTTTACAACTCTCTGCAACTTATTTCAATCCTGTGCAGTAGAGCCCACCCCCACACCAGATGGTGATGCAACCAGTTAGAGTGCTCCCCACGGTACATCTTGAAGCACCTTCAATTACTCCAAAAGACTGAGGTTTGGTAAAATACTGAAAGGCTTTTATTCGCTGTACAATATGACCTCCACAGTGAGTGTCTGCCCCCGGACTGAGGGGGAGGGGCAAGGCGAACACCTTTATACAGGATTCTGTGGGAGGAGCCACAGGGGCAGTCAGCAGAGGGGTGTGTCCAGACAGGTAACCGAGTTACAACATATATACATGGTTTACCACACATCTTTAGAAATCTCTAGATACAAATGCATCAAAGCAATAGAATGTCCTCCTAATTGTACTGTGGGTGTTCATAGTTTGCATCAAAAAGTTCAGATTTTCTTGTCAGCAGGAACATACGATGTCACTAAGAAAATGTTACTTACGTTAAGATGAATTACATACTGAAGGGCCCAAGCCAGACTTTCAATGGACACAATTTGACCCAGAAATAACTAGAGATAAGACCACCTGGTAAAACGATTTGTATGTCAGACTTATGCATGGTAACTCCACACTAATGTATCAAATTGCTAGGTTTTTATGTTTGTAGCTATGTTTCACTTCCATTTTTATTTGGTGCATTGTCTTTACATTTTATTAACTGATTTTTTTTTGCCCTGCACAATCTTTTGTTTGATTTGTTTCATTAGTTCCTCTGCAGTTCTCTTGCTTTCGTCAGAAGTGTTAATGAAAACAAACCCGGAATGGGAACTCTCCTGATCTTCCAAGGGGAGCAAATCAATGAAGAAATAAGAAAGGCAGGAGTGAGAGCAAGTAAGATCTTCTTTATGTTTTCATTCTTACCCAGACCAGCAGAGAATAAAAAATAATATTGATCCAAGCATTTTTGGAAACACATTTCCTCACACTGCATTTCAAAAACTTGGAAGCGTTTTCTTTGCTCCCTGCTCCACCCCTATTTCTGATGTTGCTGCTGTTAAGATTCAAAATCAGTAGCAGTCACCCATGGTTTTCAAATATTTTCCACACTTTCTGTAGGACTCACTAACTATTGATCTTCTTGTAGAGGGTGAAGGATCTTTGCAGGTATTGATTAAGTATGGTGCAACCTGCTTTCTATTTATATGCAGGGTGTAGTGGCAAAAACTAATCCAACATCAAAACAATTGCCGCTAGCCTGCGGCCGCCACGTGATGATTATACTTGCATCACGCATCCTCAGCTCCAATGAAATGATTGTTCCAGAAAGTTGAATTCCTTATTTCAATCCTTTATTAGCAATTAGCAAACATACAAATGAATAGGCATCCGTTAGTCTCATGAGACCATAGATTTGCGCCTTGGAAAGTTTCCACGGCGCAGCCCTGGGCAAGGTTGTGTGGAAAACCAGCAGTTGCCCATGCTGCAAGTCTTCCCTCTCCACGCCACCGATGTTGTCCAAGGGAAGGGCATTAGGACGCATACAGCTTGGCACCGGTGTTGTCGCAGAACAATGTGTGGTTAAGTGCCTTGCTCAAGGACACACACGCTGCCTCAGCCAAGGCTCGAACTAACGACCTTCAAATCAGTAGATGAATGCCTTAACCATTTGGCCACATGCCAACAGATGCAAACATACAATTGAGCACCATTGAGCGATATTAAATGGTCAGCAAAGATATGACCTCCATTGGTCCCAAGCTACAAACTGCCATGAAATAAGCAAGGCTACGGAACTTATTCCCTTTGCTTTCACCACGCCCCTATTCATGTGACTAGTTACCATAATAAACGCACAACACAGAATAGAAAGCAAATAGAGAACCGATACATGGCTCCTACACAGGGTGTCCTTTGTAACATAGGCACCTCCAAATGAAAGTGATCTCTTTGTTGCCACAGCATTAGAAATGAAGTTGTCACTGAGCCACGGAATGTGCACGTTGAGGCAACTTTGACATCAAGTCAGGCAGCTTCTTTGGAGAGAGATACAAGTGCTTCAGGCCAGCTATGCAGGAAGGGAGGTGGAAAAACGAGAACAATAAAAACAAGGGACTCAATAGTTGGTGGAGAGTTAAGCACACTGCACCTGCAGCTGCGGAAAGGACTCCAGGAAGATACGTTGTCTCTCTGGTGCCAGACCGAAGGATGTCACTGGATGCAAGTCGTGCAACACACACAAAATGCTGGAGGAACTCAACAGGACAGACAGCGTCTATGGAAAAAAGTACACTCGATGTTTCAGGCTGAGACTCTTCAGCATTACTGGTAGTGACAGCACAGGATGTAGTCCTGCGCATAGAATTTAGGGAGCTAGGAAATATGTTATTAAAATCAGGATCACAAAAGTGGAAAGCACAGTACCAGTGTTCCATTTATGGTACCTCTATTGCTTCTGGTGCCTTGGCTTTAAGCCTACGGATGATGTGGCCAGAGGTTCTGCTGTCCAATAATACCACAGTGTGTGAATGGCCAAAGCAAAATCTCTTTGTTCAGCTGTTTCTTTGTTTTTGCCTTTTGGGAGATCCACTGCCAGTGCCCAATCAGACCATCTTGTTTACAGTCATTGTCTTGGCCTGAAAAATGCAAAGGAAACTGCATGCCTAAACAAGAAGACCCCAAACAACCTTGGGCAGTTGTCCTGTCAGAATAAGGCCAGACTTAGGTTGGAGGAACAGCACCTTATATTCCATTTGGGTAGCCTCCAACCTGATGGCATGAATGTTGATTTCTCAAACTTCCAGTAATGCCTCCACCTCACCCCCCGCCCACTTCACCATTTCCCAATCCCTTGTCCCTCTCTCAAGTTATCTCCTTGCCCGCCCATCACCTCCCTCTGGTGCTCTTCCCCTCTTCCTTCTTTCTTCCAAAGCCTTTTGTCTCTTTCACCAATCAACTTCCTGGCTCTTTGCTTCATCCCCCTCTCCAAGTTTCACCTATCATCTGGCATTTCTCATTCCACCCTCCCACCCACCGTTCAAATCTACTCCTCAGCTTTTTACCCCCAGTCCTGCCGAAGGGTTTTGGCCCGAAACGTCAACTGTACTTTTTCCCATAGATGCTGCCTGGCCTGCTGAGGTCCTCCAGCACTTTTTGTGTGTTGCTCAGATTTCCAGCATATGTAGATTTTCTCTTGTTTGTCCCTGCTGTCAGTTCAGTTGAGAAAGGAACTTCAGTGAGAAGACGTCTCCTGGTTTTTCCTGGGCCCATCTGATGTGGGTGGCTTAAGAACATCGAACATAGAACACTACAGCGTAGTACAGGCCATTCGACCCATTATGTTGTTCCTGGGTCTAGCACATAAGTGCCATTACAAAGAAAGCACAACAGTGCCTCTACTTTATTAGAAGTTTGCGAAGATTCTAGTGGAGAGTATATTGACTGTTTGCCTCATGGCCTGGTATGGAAACACCAATGGCCTTGAATGGAAATGCCTACAAAAAGTAGTAGATATGGCCAACGCCATCAGAGATAAAGCCCTCCTCACCATTGAGCACATCTGCACAGAGCGCTGTTGTAGGAAAGGAGCATGCATATTCAAGGACCCCACCATCTAGGAAGGAGGTACAGGAGCCTCAGGACCCACACCACCAGGTTCAAGAACAGTTACTAGCCCTCAATCATTGAGCTCTTTAACCTGAGGGAATAACTTCACTCATCTTCACTCACCAAATCACTGAACTGTCGCCACAACCTATAGACTCACATTGAAGGACACTTCATCTCATGGTCTCAATATTTATTGCTTATTTACTTATTGTTATTGTTTATTTTAATTTTTTCCCAGCTCAAGCAGATAAAACCTGAGGTATGAACATTTCTCAATTGCTAGGAACTTTTGGACTATTCTAGTGCTGTATAGCATTGTGGCTTTCTGAAGATTTACATAAATATCGCCTGATTGTTTAATGTTATTGTGTAGTGACTTTGGGATAATAGCAGTTGTAGATAGTGGGACAGTGTATGCCTTATTCATGTTCCAAAGTCTTTTAATTTCCACTTTTAATTCAACAAATTTCTGGTATTTTTCACTTATTGATTTCTGTATGTTATGTGTGTTTGGAATGGCTATTTCTATTAAGTAAGATGTCCTTGCTTGTTTATCCTGTAATTTTATATCCAGGTGGTTAGTATGGATTGTCCTGTCTGTAGTAATGGATGGGTGATATAACTAGTAGGACTCTGACTCTAAAACAGGATTGGGCTTGTATTTATGGTAAGCTATGGTGTCTTTTATGAGTTTGTCCTTTAATCAAGATTTTGGTGGATGACATTTGCCACTTGATGCTGCCTGTGTAAGTAACCATAATGAGTTAAATTGCTGCTTGATGCTGTAATGTGTTGGATTGTTTCTGGTTTCTCTTGGCATTTATTGTCTTGAATTTGTTGCTCTCTTGTTAGGTATTTTCGATAATATTTTGTGTTAACCATCTGTATCTGTATTGGCACAACAACCCCTCTGTTCCTGGAAAGAGTTCTCCAACTCTGAGGCAGGTCCTTGTCGACATCTAGTCTGCTCAGATTACGGGATGTCTTTCATGGAGGGCCGTGCTCTTCCATTGGTTAACTTTTCCTTCTGTAGTGATAATTTCTTCATTTTTCTGGGTTGTGCTTTCATTTAAGTTTAATGGTGTGTACTTCTTATTAGAATTGCATATCTCACATGGAGTATATCCTTAGAAGTTTTATCTGAATGCTGTGGAAATGTTTTTATGTCTATTATTCCTCCTTCTGCTTCTGACCTAGGTAATGTTAATGTAAGTGCATTCGAGTGTACATAGTTTTTGTCTGAAATTTGTCATTTCAGTTCTTATTTTTCTTTGTAAATTGTCCAGATCTGTCTCGGACCAAGATATTACGCCTAAAGAATATGTTAATATGAGTATTATGAAAGTATTTATTGCCTTTTGTTAAATTTTTACTATTGAACTCTTTTTGGCATTTTTTTTTAAGCCTTGAAGTAAATTCTGTTGAAAGATTTCCCTTTATCGCAGTATGATTTATTTTCTTTGCTTGTTGCTATCCCAGGTACTTATATGTTTCATATTCATCCTTCGGTTGTATTGTACCCTGCTGCTCTGTTATATATTCTACTGCCTCTATTGCACATTTCTTTATGTTTAAAGTTCTGTACTTAGCTAGTCTAAAGATCATCTTATATCTTGAGAAAATAGTTCTATTTGAATTAATTGTTCTAGCTTTACTGATGTAGGAGCGTGTAATTTCAAATCCACCATGTACAGAAGGTGTGTCAAGGCATAATTCATTCGGTTGTCTCTGATTTGAAAAACTACTTTCACCCAATTCAGCAAATTAAAAAGCTGGTTTAAAGCTAGACAAAACCTCAGTGGGCAAAGAGAATCACTCTGAAAAATGCCTCAGTTTATTTTGATAACTGTAGTTGTTCATAGATAGTGTGACTAAAGATCGCTGATACTTCAGGTGTTATAAGAATTTCACAAATAGTGGGTGTAGTTTATAGATATTAAGAGCTTCTACGAACCATGAGTGTGGGACAGAGTCAAATGCTTTTTGGTAATCAATATAACAACATGAAAGTTTTCTGCTTTTCCACCTGCCTTGATTTAGAATTACAGAATCTATTATCAGTTGTTTTTTTTTACATTCTTTCATGCCCTTACGGCATCTTTTCTGCTCTTCTGCAAGTATATTGTGGTTATCTAAGTGAGTGGTGATTAGTTGCGAAAAGCATGACGTTACAATTTTATATATAGTTTGTAAACTAGGCCAATATTTTGATGGATCATTTGTGATTACTCCTTGAGGCAAGAGATATGTTTTACCTTCCATCAAAAATTCTGGGTTTTTAAGAAAATTGCTGATATGTATTAATAGGTACAGGTGAAAGCAGATAAATTTTTTGTACCAATCATTATGAATTTTATCGCTGCTAGTACTTTTCCACTTGTGGGTATTTTTTATAACCGCTTTTAGCAAAACCATTGTAACTTCATGTGTTTGCATGTCTTCAATTGTGTGAGTGTGCCCTTTTCCCTCCCGAATCCAGCTCCCTTCTTGATTGTGCTTTGCCCTGTTTAACCACAAGTTCATTATCTTTGTGTGTTATTTATTGTTATTATCTTTATTCTTTTTCTTTCTCAGATCAAGCTGGCAAAACCTTCTTAACCTGACTTCTTATTTTTCCCAGTCCAGTCTCGGCCCAAAACGGCGACTGTTTCCTCTTTTCATTCAATGCTCCCCAGCCTGCTGAGTTCCTCCAGCATTTAGTGTGTGTGTCTCGGATTTCCAGCATTTAGTTTTCCTTTTGTTTGTGAATATATGTGAGCAATTTGTTTCCTCTTTTACCCACGTGAGTCACAGAGTTACAGACAAACTTCTCTTCTCAATGGAAACCAGTCATATCCCATATCCCTCTAAACCTTTCCTTCTCCAAGCATCGTTTAATGGTGAGCCATTAAATGTGCTTGAATTGTAGACGTTTGTAAACAGCAGCTGAATCTGATATTTGGAAATTCATCAGTTTCCGATGGGAACAGAGTGCAAAACACCTAACTGAAACTAAATAAAGTGAATTAGGCGTGTGCGTGTGTGTGTGTGTGTGTGTGTGTGTGCACGCGCGCGGACATGAAAAACAATTATGTGAATGTCTTGCAGCTGAGATTTTGATGCTGAAGAGGCATATGCTTGTACACGCGCGCGCACACACACACACGCACGCACGCACACTTACGCACATGAGAACCCATGCACATGCCTGAAGTTGGAGGAGGAGATACATACAGGAGTAACAAGAGAGGGAAACACAAGTATGGAGCAGTAGTGGGAGGTACAGTATGAACGCACGTGGGGAGAGAGAGACACACACACAAGAGGGAAAGGGAAACATAAAACACAGAACATACAGCACATTCCAGACCCTCCTGCCCTCAATGTTGTGCCAACCTTTTAGCCTACTTCAAGATCAATCCAACCTTACCCCACCCCACATAGCCCTCAATTTTTGTTTAATCCATGTGCTTATCTAAGAAACTCTTAAATGTCCCTAACGTATCTGCCTCTACCACCATCCCCAGCAATGCGTCCCATGCACTCACCACTCTTTGTGTAAAACCCCACCTCTCACATCTCCCCTAGACTATCCTCCGGTCATCTATAAAGTACATCCTCTCGTATTAGTCATTGCTGTCCAGGGTAAAGGTGCTGGTTGTTCACTCTATGCCTCTCATAATCTTCTACAGCCCTATCATGTCGCTCCTTCACCCCAGAGAAAAGCCCGAGCTTGCTCAACCTACCGTCTTACAACAGGTTCTTTAACCCAGGCAGCATCCTGGAAAATCTCCTCTGCACCTTCTCTAAAGTCTCCACATCCTTCCCTTAAAGAGGCGACTCCAAGTGTGATCTTGTTCGCGCGCGCACACATGCACACACATACGCACACACACACACACACACACACACACACACACACACACACACTCTCTCTCTCTCTCTTTCTCTCTCTGCCTTTAACATTGTGGTCGGGAGCAATGGAGATGTTGGGGGAATGGAGTGAGCCAGCAGTCTGAATAGAGCAGATCAAGTAAATCTAAGTTTTCCTTTTTCGTAATATTATTATACACAAGGATCAAAAGCAAGGTTCTCGTTATTTAAAAAAAACCCTCTGCCAAACTGAAATATTCTCCAGCAACTTTTCCTTCCTTTTCTTCCAAGGTCTTTGATTCTTTGCCAGGGCACAGCGCTTCACCAAGTGGCATAAGACTTGGCACTGATATGCTGGCAAGCTACAGCACAAATCAGATAAAGCAGGAAGGAAGAGTTTTAACTAACAGCTCTATGCTGACCTCCACTGGCTACATCCGAACTAAGTTTTTTAAGAAATCATTCTGAGGTCTTTCAATGAATTGGTATTCAATTTTATTTAAAAAATTGTACTTCAGACACTTAGTAGAAAATTGTGCAAAAAAAAAATCAGATTGTGTGAAATTGTTTGATTGCAATGGGTAGTCAAAACTCCCCAACATATCAGTGGCACCAGCCTACCCATCAGCAAAGACATATAAACAGAAATATACCAGAAAAAAGCCATCAGTATCATGAAGGATCCCACACACCCTGCTCATGGACTGCTTGTCCCACTCCCAGCAGGGAGGAGGCAACATAGCAACCATGCCAAGACCCCCAGACTCAAAAATAGTTACATCCCACAAGCAGTAAGGCTGATCGACACCTCCGCCCACTAACCCACCCTACTACATGCCCAACCACCACTACTTTACTATTTCCTGTCAGAGTCACCCTAATGTACAGACACTCCTGTGCCTAGTGTCACTGTGTATACATACAATCCATCTATGTACAGTATACAAGCTATCTTATGTATGTATATTTATTTTGTTTTTTTTACTTTTGTGTCCTTTATCTTATTCTGTTTTTTTTTGTGCAGCATCAGATCAAGATTAATAATTACTCCATTCTCCTTTACTCTTGCATATCAAAAATGGCATGAAACAGCCTTGAATCTAAAGGTCACATCTTTGGCACTTCAACCATTTATAACAGAGAAATTGTAATAGCTAGCTACTACATTCAGATAGGTGATTATGAATATAATGCGTTATAATTTATAGGAATTTATTTCAAAACTTATTTGAAAAGTTACCAAAATGGTACATCAAAAAATACACAAAATAGAGTCAAAATGAAGTTTCGGCCATTTCTCATATAATTCTGAAAGAAATAACTACAAAATCCTTCTTTCCAAAGATCTCCTTTGCCCTTGTGTTGCTCTACACTTCCAAGATTTCTTCGTTGCCTGGCCGGTTCTATACTTGCGCAGTAATTTAATATGTAACCCATCCTTAATCAATGAAATGTAAGGTCTGTTTTCCAGCCTTTTGCCTATGAGTTGGCTGAATGGTGGGGAGCATTCCCCCAGTTCACCCTCCCAAACTGGGCAAAGAAACAGGAGTGTCAAAACCAGAGTCATATCTCTAATACATCATTTGGATGTATGTATAAATCTCCTTAACAACAAGCCAGTGCAGGCCAATAGAATCTTAAAAACAGCAGCAAAGCTGCTGAACCAGTTATCCTGAATGCAAGGAGCTCAATGCAGCGATATTTGTAGATCTTTGTGAGCTTAGATGACGTGGCAAGCACCACCTTTGCATCCAGTCCTCTACCAGCCAACTCCTTATATCCAAACCTGGTGAAGTACAAATGAACATCCACTCCCTGCCCCTCTTCCCAGTTCCCAAATCCTTCCTTACTTCACCAAGGCCAATTTTTGTTGCTATCTTAATAACCCCTCGTGGCAGCAGAAACATCACTTCTGCAGCCATACGTCTTAATCCTTTCATTAGGTCATTCAAATGTTCCTGTCTGTTTCTGGATTTGCATTTGATTGAATTCTGTCAGCACTGGAAGCTTGAAACTTTCCAACGATGTCAACAGGAATTGGCAGCTCTTCAAGTTCTTTGTTTCCAAGCACGCAGTTCACCGTCTTAATTGAACCAGTCTTAACTTTCTCAGGAATGACAAATGAGGAATCACAGTATTGCTGTGATATTTTGGAGGCAACACTTTTGTCGTAGTTCGTAACAGAGGCTGAGTATATTTTGTCAGTCATACATCATTCTCTTTCCCAAATTCAAAATTGGTTGCAATAGCAATGGGGTCAAAAGCTTGCCATTCTCTTCAACGTTCAAAGTGAAATTTATTATCAGAATACATACATGTCACCACATTCAACCCCAAGATTCTTTTTCTGTGGGCATACTTATAGAACAGTAACTGTAAACTGTAAACATCAGGAACAGTTAACTGTAAACAAACTGAGCAAATGCAGATATAAATGGTTGGTTGGTTGTTCATCCATCATTGATGTCGATGAAGACCTCAACACCATTATGATGGTGTCGAGACTAGCGCGTGATTTGGATTTAAGTGAGGGAGAGTTGCGCAGCGTCAGCCTCACTCTCTCTTCCCAATTCCCATCTGGATCCAGTGGCAAGACAGAGTCTAGACGGTTGGAGATGGGACTAGGCGCAGTGGATGACCAGGACGTCTTCTGTGTCTTGTCCTGCTCTACACGTTCCACGACGCTTGCAGAGACCGCCTTCTTGACCGTTGGACCTTCCATTGGTCTCGTCCGCTCAATCCGCCGGAGTCTGTCTTCACATGCTGGGATAGACAACTCCCCATCTCACTGAGGGTTTGAGACCCGTCGGCTACCCTCACCTGGTTTAGCCGGCTTGTCGAAGCCGTTGCCCGGGGTGTGGCTGCCGTCGCATGCAAACAGCTACGGGGAGCCATAGGTGAGAGCTGAGTGCCAGGTGGGGACCAAAGATGGACTAACCGCCCTGAAAAGGACGCGACATGTTCCCCCACCAGAGGTGCTACCCCTCCCTGACATCCCATACACCCCGCAGATATAAATAAACAGCAATAAATAACAAGCATGAAATAACAATATAGGAGTCCTTAAATAAGTGTAGTTATCCCCTTTTGTTGAAGAGCCTGATGGCAGCAGTGAGAAAAGAGCACGGCCTGGGTGGTGAGGATCTTTGATGAGGGATGATGCTTTTCAACAGCAACATTTCATGGAGATGTGCTCAATGGTTGGGATGGTTTTAACCATGATATACTAGGCTGAATCCACTACCTTTTGCAGGATTTTCTGCTCAAAGGTATTGGTGTTCCCATACCAGACCATAATGCAGCCAGTCAGCACACTTCCCACCACACATCTATAGAAGTTTGCCAAAGTTTTCAATGACATGCCAAACCTCCACAGGCTCCTGAGGAAGTAGAGGCGCTGTTGTGCGGCGTCCATCGTCAAAGCTCCTCACCACCCAGGCAATGGTCTTTTCTCGCCAAGATACTGTGACCACAGCTTGCTAATTTTTGCTTTTGCATACTGCAGTGCTTCAGTTGTATTCAAACAGCTTTTCCGAAGGAATTTACAAAGACGTGCCAGATCTGCTAAAACATCGTTAGTGCTAACTGATATTGTGGATTGGCCAAAACCTCCAGGCAGTAGTTGCTGATTGGACCGTTACATTCATTAACATGCTCTTTGCAATACTGGATCAACACTTCGTAAATCCTCATTACAGCAGAAATAGCAAAATGTTTTGACAGCACCTTACTTCGTTTAGTGATCTAAATGACACAACATCACATTCTGTGACATTAGCTAATTCTTCTAGATTTCCTTTTTAACCGACAACCTACTGAGCATTGTATACACTGTTCGTAGCAGTGTTTCTATATCCTGTATAAATGATACTTTTTTCCATGTGTTATGTAATCCCGGGTCTTCTCTGCATGCAATGCAACATTGCTCAGACAGATGCTTTATTTCTCGTTAAAGAATTGCTGCCACACCATTATTCTTTCCGAGCATAACATTTGTCCCACTTGACATAAACATCACCATCTTTTGAATATCAGGATTGTTGCTGATGTAATTTTTTTTAATTATTTCATCAATAGTGTCATTGTTGCATGCAGTTACTTCCAAAATATCTACAAACACAGTCTTATAGGAAGTTTCATTTTTCTGTCAAAACTTAAAATATAAAATTAACATTTTCTATGCAGAAATATTCTGTATTTGCTGAGCAATTACGGCACGGAAAGTAGATTTCCTCAATTCTTCCATTATCTGTCTCTGAAGCATACAACTGATTCACTCAACAAATTCTAATGCCTAGTTCTTGCTGCACCAACGCTCTGGTCTATTTACACATTTGGCCACATGTGCGTGAATTTCTTACACGGAATGCATAGAAGCATTAATTTTAGTTGCTAAATTAATGCTATCAATTACCACTTTGACCATATCAGAGTTAGACTCCTTTTTTGCATATCGTTTCACTTTTGCTTCATGTTCTTTTGGAGTTGCAGTTGATGTGCGCAAAATTCCACATTACTCCTGGTTCTATAATTTGGAACATGCATCTATATGAATCATATTTCTCTGGTTAAGATGTTGTTTTAGGTTATCTAACTTCCAGTCTTCCCATTTTTTTCCATTACTGAACTCGTCCCCAAATTTCGCTTCCACACAAATGGTACATAAAACATTACCAGTATCTTGATAGTTAAAAACATTGCTAATAGTTATTTTTTTGTTCTTGATGTGGAGACAGTCGTTCAGTATTTTTGAGTTGCAAAAGTCATTTTGCCTTAAATTTTGTAGAACTTTTGTTCTTCAAGACATCTAACTCTTCTTCTGCTTTTCTTTTCAACATCCTTACGATACTGAAAATAATAATTAATATTATTTGAGAAATTTAATAAGGTAAGTCAAAGAGTAGATTATATTCATTAATGTATAATTAATTACAGAAATTTCACAATTATATTAACATAGATCTCCCTATTATATTATTATAATTTCAAAATCATATTAACATCATATTAAAAGAAAATTTCACTTGCATGGCAACAAAGGCTATGTGCACGTGAGTATTTCAGTTACTGCGTGGCTGTGTACCCGTGCAGCTTAGAGGGAAAGGTGGCAGAAGAGAGAAGAGAGAAGAGAGCATGACATAGATGGTGGGGGTCCTTGATGATGAATGCTGCTTTCCAGAGACGGTGCTCCATATAGATGTGCTTAATGATGAGGAGGGCTTTACCTGTGATGGACTGGACTTTTTGTAGGCTTTTCCATCCAAGGGCATTGGCGATTCCATACCAGGTCATGATGCAATCCACAAATATACTCCCCACCACACATTTATAAAAGTTTGTCAAAAGTTTAGATGACATTCCAAACCTTTGCAAACTTCTAAGAAAGCAGAGGCACTGCCGTGCTTTCTTCATAATAATACTTACATGCTGGACCCAGGACAGATCCTCTGAAATGATAACACTGAGGAATTTAAAGCTGATGACCCTCTCCACCACTGATCCCCTAATGAGGACTGGCTCATGGACCTCTGGCTTCTTCCTCCTGAAATCAATTATCAGATCATTGGCCTTGTTGCTATTGAGTGAGAGGTCATTGTGGCACCACTTAGCCAGATTTCCAAGTGCCTCAGTCTCTCCCACATCCCAACATCCTAGTCTCCTTGGGCTGAGCAGTTCAGGCCCGTGTCTTGAGGCCGTAACTGAAGTTGCAAGAGGTCACTAACCCCTGTGATGAAATTCGAATGCGGGTCCTTTAAACATCACGGGCACCATGGAGACTCAAGAGGTTCTGCAGAGCTAGAAATCTGGAGCGACACACACAGAGTGTTGGAGGAATTCAGCAGGTCAGGCAGCATCTATGGAGGGGAATGCACAGTTGACTTTTCAGCCCGAGATCAGCAGGACAATGGAAATGAGGTTAGATAACCTTGGTCATTCTGTGCATTAATACAAACTTCTGCTTTCATGTTGTATCACTTGGGGGAGTTTTAGTTAATCCACTGAAAAGTAAGGATCAAATTTCACTTGGCACTCCGGCCCAGAACTGTGCAGAAAAATGTCCCAGTCTGAGTTGAGGCAATTTTTAACAGCACAAACCATTTTGTTTGGAGACTTGTAAGTAAAATTCTTTGTCTTGGTGACTGCCACTCCATTTTCCAGCATGCAATCATAGATAAAGGAAAGCAAGCATGCTTTAAAACAGGCCTGTGATTTGCTGAAAGCCTAATTTACATTAATTACATTTACCAACACCCCCCCTCCCACCCCACCCCATCCCTCTTCTGCACCATCAGTCTGGTGGTTGAAGGCAAGCAAGTATAGAACTATTGTTAGTGATCAGGTTGCCCGGCAGCAGAGACGTTGACTGGAGAGGCCAACCCACCATGCACGGTGGCCTCTGTGTTTTTCTACACTCTAGTGTTCATTGCTTTGAAGTGCTCTGGGCTGAGTGCCTCTCAAATGATTGAAGTGCCAGCACAGTGAACTCTTTAAAAAGCCTGGCATCAGCTGTGTTGTATAATTCTTAAGTGAATACCCCTATCCTTTTTAATGGCTCCTTGCCGCAATCAGACTTGCAACTGGAGCCAAAGTTGTCTCCTTGGCACCAATTCATCTATCGCAGCAGGCTTGTGAAAACACATTTTGCCTCTTCACATTGTTTGTGAATTCTGATCTGTTCAATCATCTCTTTTCTTGGATATCAAACTCTATTTGAGCATTTTATCCTATACAGACAGTCACATTTCAAGGTTGCTTGTATCTCTACCCAAGCGTAGTCCCTACCCATGCATTGGTGCTGCTTCCTGCACCCATGCTGAGCTTATCAATTTCTCCAACTTCGCCTCCAACTTCCAGCCTGCCCTTAAATTCACCTTGTCCATTTCTGACACCTCCCTCCCCTTTCTCAATCTCTCTGAGTCCGTCTTTGGAGACAAACTGTCGACCAACATCTTATATAAGCCTACCGATTCCCATAGCTTTCTAGAAGATACCTCTTCCCACCCTGCCTCCTGTAAAAATGCCATTCCCATTTGTCAGTTCTTTTGTCTCTGCCGCATCTGTTCCCAGAATGAGACTTTCCATTCCAGGGCAGCAGAGATGTCCTGCTTCTTCAAAGAATGCAGTTTCCCTTATTTCACCTTTGATTCTGCCCTCACCCACATCTCCTCCATTTCCCGAACATCCGCACTCACCTCATCTTCCCACTCCCTTCTCCGTCATGAAGTTCCTCTTGTCCTTACCTGCCACCCCATCAGCCTTTACATCGAACACATCATTGTCCATAACTTCTACCATCTCCAAAGGGATCCTACCACCAAACACATCTTTACCTCCACCCTTCTCTCTGCTTTCCACAGGGATCACTCCCTCCTTTATTCCCTTGCTCATTCATCCTTTCCCACTATTCTCCCTCCTGGCACTTATCTTTGAAAGCGGCCTAAGTGTTTCACTTGCCCATCCAGCTCCTCGCACACTTCCGTTCAGGGCCCTAAATAGCCCTTCCAGCTGAGGCAACACCTCACCTGCAAATCTGCTGGGGTCATCTACTGTATCCAGTGCTCCCAATGGGGCCTCCTCTACATTGGTGAGACCGTTCCAATCACAAGTTGGGTCTGACCAATGTAGAGGAGGCCTCCTCTGCTTCATCGAGCACCTCAGCTTCATCTGCAGAAAGCAGAACTTCCTGGTGGCCAAGCAGGTTAATTCCAAATCCCATTCCTGTTCCATACATGGACCATGGCCCCTTCTTGTGTCACAATGAGGTCACCCTCAGGCTGGAGAAGCAACACCTCATATTCCATTTGGATTGCCTCCTACCTGATTGCATGAATATCAATTTCTCCTTTCAGTAAAAAACATTCCCTCCCACTCCCCTCTTCTTCTATTCCCCTCTCTGGCCTCATACCTCTTCTCACCTCCCCCCTGAGCCCTCCACTTTCTCCTATGGTCCACTCTCCCCTCCTGTCAGATTCTTTCATCTCCATCCCTTTGTGTTGGGCACGTGGCCAAGTGGTTAAGGCGTTCGATCTAGTGATCTCAAGGTCGCTGGTTCGATCCTCTGCTGTGACGGCGTGTTTGTGCCCTTGAGCAAGGCACTTAACCACACATTGCTCTAGTGTCTGTGCGAGGAATGGGGCCCCACACAGACTTCCAATCTGCGCCTTGTAAGCCATGAAAATGCCCGACGCAGGCCTCTCATGGTCTGAGTCGACGCTCCCCCCTTTATCTTCCCTAGCCACCTGGCTTCACCTTCTAGTTGTCCTCCTTCCCCTGACCCCCCCCCCACCGCCACCTATTTATTCTGGCATCTTCTCCCTTCCTTTCCAGTCCTAATGAAGGGTCTCTGCCTGAAGCATGGACTATGTAGTCATTTCTGTAGATGCTGCCTGACCTGCTGAGTTCCTCCAGCAGTTTGTGTGTGTTACTTTTGATTTCCAGCATCTGCAGATTTCCTTGTGCTTATGATTTGTCTGATCTAATCAGTTTGTCCAAGAAGGGTAATCATTTACATGTCTCCGAAGGACAGGAATATTGGAAAGGTAAGAACAGATAACCTGCTGTGAACACCGGCAACTTGTAACAGACAGTAGTTCTATGGTGGGGAGAGCTGTGTTTAAGATGGGGATGAAGTGGAGTAAACCTGACCAATCACAGAGGAAGAACTCAGAAAGGATTATAGTCAGCCCACGATAATCCCAGAGTCAACCCACGCAAAGCTGCGGGGCCCGATAATATACCAGCTCAGGTTCTGAAAGACTGCGTAGGCCAGCTGAAGGCTGTGCTGACTGATAAATTCAACATCTCTCTGGAACAATCAGTTTTCAAGGTGGCAACCATCATTCCAGTGCCAAAGAAGGCGACGATAACCAGCCTAAATGACTGTCATCCAGTGGCGTTAACATTAACTATTATGAGATGCTTTGAGTGCTGGTCATAAGCGCACTAAAACCTTTCTCCCGGCTACACTAGGCTCTTTCCAGTTTGCTTGTTGCTCAGGTTGATCCACTGATGTTCCAGTAGGCTCTCTCCTCCGCTCTGTCCCATCCCAAGTGGAAAATGGTGTCTCATATGCCAGGGGGAGGGGAACGTCGACTCAGACCATGAGAGGCCTGCGTCAGGCATTTTCATGCCTTACAAGGCGCAGATTGGAAGTCTGTGTGGGGCGCCACTCCTCGCAGAGACTAGAGCAATGCGTGATTAAGTACCTTGCTCAAGGGCGCAAACACGCTGCCACAGCTGAGGCTCGAACTAGTGACCTTGAGATAACTAGACGAACGCCTTAACCACTTGGCCACGTGCCCAACAATATGCCAGACTGCTGTTTATAGACTTCAGTTTGGCGTTAAACTCCATCATACCCCAGAAACTGGCGGGGAAACTGTCCTCGCTGGGTCTGAACACCTCCCTCTGCGACTGGATACGGGACTTGGTGACAGTAAAGCCACAGTCAGTCCGTGTCTCGCGTCCCATTACGCCGGGCACTGACTGTGTGCTCAGCCAGCCGCCGTTCACACTGCTGACGCATGACTGTGTGGTGGGATCCAGCTTAAACCGTGTCATCAAGCTTGCGGATGACACAACAGTGGCTGGCCTCATCAACAATGATGACGAGATGGAGTATAGAGAGGAAGTAGAGTGAATTACGGATTGGTGTGAGAAGAACAACCTAAACCTGAATGTGGAGAAGAGTTAAGTGCATCAAGTTCCTGGGAGTTCACATCACAGATTACCTCACCTCATCTCTTAATATCACCTCCCTGAACGAGAAGGCACAGCAATTCCTAAAACTTCCTCAGAAGATTGGGGCAAGCAAGGCTCCCCCTTCCATCGTCAGTGCATTTTACAGGAGCACTGTTGAAAGCCTCTGACAAGTTGCATCTCCATCTGCTATGGGAGCATTGAAAATTTAGACCAGAAGTCCCTGCAAAGGACTGTGAGAACAGCTGAGAGGGTCATAGAGATCTTCCTACCATCCATTGGGGACATTTATCAGGAGCGCTGCCTACGCAGGGCCCTTAGTATTATTAAGGATCCCATCCATCCATCCAGTGTCCCCTTTGACTTTCTACCATCAGGCTGGAGCCTCCGATGCATAAAGACAAGACCAGTCAGGATGAAGGGTCTCGGCCCGAAGCGTCAACTGTACCTCTTCCTATAGATGCTGCCTGGCCTGCTGCGTTCACCAGCAACTTTGATGTGTGTTGCTGGAAATTCCAGCATCTGCAGATTTCCTCGTGTTTGAGGATGAGGAATAGTTTCTTCCCCCGAGCCATTAGGCTGCTGAACTCACTGGTGCATGGTATTCAAAGTGTCACTGGTTAATCTGATCCGTACCTTACAGTATTTAATATTAATGCACTTTAGTTTGTTATTTATGTGTGATTCATCTGTAGATTTTATCCTTACCTTCATAAGTTTTATGTGTTATGCGTACTACTGTGCTTTACACCCTGGCTTGGAGAAATATTGTCTCATTTCTATATACATTACATGGTTATATACATTATATCAACGTATGTAGATAAATGACAAGAAACTTGACTTGACTTGTGTAGCTTTTGCAGAATTTCCAATGTCAACTTGCTATCTGCAGAAAATGTTTTGACAGTCAGCAAAATCATGCCCCCGCTTTGCCTGCTGTCGGAACTTTCAAACACCATGAAAGTGTCTGAACGCCCCTGAAGTGTTCAACGTTAATTAAATAATTTTTAGTATCTTAAAATTAACTTACCTATTCAAAATGTACAAATGTTTTTAAACCACCTTCTCGATTTAAATGGATCAAGTCGCTGCTCCTGCACTAGTTTTGTCATGAAGCAGATTACTCGGTATAAGAGCTATGGAATTTCAGAATCACAGTACTGTGCAGCTGGACCCCGACAGGAATCCAACACTGGCCCAGAGCCCGGAAGTCTCCAGAAGAATCCAGCCAGAATGCTAAAATGGTTTGAATTTTCACTTCAGAATCAGAATCAGATTTATTGGCACTGACATGTGAGGTGAAAAGTTTGTTGTTTTTGGCAGACATAGAATCTATAAATTACATAAATAAATAAGTAGTGCAAAATATTGAATATCAATGTAGTGTTCATTAGATCATGGACTGTTCAGAAATCTGTTGACAGAAGAGAAGAAGATGCTCTTAACTCATTGTTTCAAGGTCATAAGGCTCCTCTACCTCTTCCCTGATGGTAGTGGCAAGTTCACCAGCAAACTCAAGTGCAGGAATGCCAGAGACCCCAGCAATTTAAACAAAACAACAGATTTATTACAGAAGTTAACCTGCAAGACTAACAAGAACTCAGGTAATCTATACCGAATCTTGGAGAACAGCAATCGCTCGTGATTCACAGAAAAACTCGTTCAGTGTGTCACCAGAGAAGAATCTGCAATGACCAAGTAAGGAGGGTCTGACAAGCACCCCCCCCCCACCCACCGAAATACACCCTGGAGCACGTAGGAACTCAACAGCTCCAGTGTCCAGACAAAGCAATAACACCGGAAGACAACAACTACAATACAAGGCTTTGGAAATCCCGTGCTCATTCAATTACCCCTAATTGAATAAAAGTGATAAATACAAAGAGAGCTTAACAATCCCCATGATCTCAAATGAGACCATTACAATACAAAGGGAAAAACCAGAGCTACCCCAAAGACAAACAATTAGACATAAAAGGTAAACAATCCAAAGAATATTGCACACCCATGAGGTTACACCAAGAAAGTACAATCCACATACCAGCTGATAAGAATCTTCCTTTTAAAACCAATCCCTGGTTGTGACAAGTAGTGACGAGAAGAGGGCCAGCCCCAAACGAAGAGGGTCCTTAGTGTTGGATGCCATCTTCATGAATCACCACCTCTTGAAGATGTCCTTGATAACGGGGAGGGTTTTTCCCTTGATGGAGCTAGCTGCATCTAAAACCTTCCACGGCCTCTTGCAATCCTGGAAGCTGCCTACTAGGCTGTGATGCAACCAGTTGGAATGCTCTCCACTGTACATTTATAGAAATTTCTAAAAGAGTTTGGTGACACCTGATAACATCTTGAGGTCTTCAATGCCCAATGGTGTAGCACTGCTGGCATTTTCCATGATGTTCCAGCCCATGTGCTTTATAAAGATATTGCTTCCATAGAAAAGGAGGATTTATTTAACTCACTATATAAATGAGTAATTGTTGATCTTTAATTTGGAATTTATTCATGATGTATGTAGGAAAGTGATAAAACATACATATTACCTTGTTGGAGAATATGAATACTGCATATAGAATTTAGGTAGGACTCCATGAATAAGACACCATAAAAGACTGAAATAAATAATACTCTTCCAGCTACTGGGAATGCGCGTTGGTGCGTGGCCAAGTGGTTAAGGTGTTCGTCTAGTGATTTGAAGGTCGCTAGTTGGAGCCTTGGCTGAGGCAGCGTGTGTGTCCTTGAGCAAGGCACTTAACCACACATTGCTCTGCGACGCCACTGGTGCCAAGCTGTATGGGTCCTAATGCCCTTCCCTTGGACAACATCGGTGGCGTGGAGAGGGGAGACTTGCAGCATGGGCATCTGCTGGTCTTCCACACAACCTTGCCCAGGCCTGTGCCCTGGAAACTTTCCAAGGCGCAAATCCATGGTCTCATGAGACTAACGGATGCCTATAAATAAATAAAATGACCACAAGATTACAGAGAAAACATACATGATAAAATTAAGTGAAGATGGGCAGGAAAATCAGCATGAGGGGCAGAAACAAATAGTTTACTTACATGTAAATTAAAATTGATTAGACAATTTAAAATCGATTTTCAGGTGGAATTACTCTAATTGCATTTAATTATTGGTTTTCCGTTTTGTTACATGAATAAAATATTATAATTGAAATATTGTTGTAGGCCATCTTATTGTTGCTTGTAAAAGTTGCGTATAGAACTTCAATTTGCAAGTTACTGAGTTTGTTCTTGGGTTTGCCCGTTCATTGAAATGCTGAAACTGATGGTGTTTATTTCAGTGTAGTGTTCTCTGTTGACATGTGGCAGTTTTGTAAAAGTACAGAAACCTGTTTTTAATGGGGTGCAACACTCTACAAGGAATACTCTTCCAGCTACTGGGAAAGTATTGCAACTTAAATACTTTGTAAATGCTACAAGGACGGAGGGAGGGAGCAGTAACTAGGGGGAGAGACTGAATTCATAGAAGGATTATACCATTCCTTTTTTCTCCCCACCTTTTGGAAAAATCTTTGAAGATTAGATGTCCAAAATACTGAGTGTACTGTGGAATAGAACCCCCTAGGTGTCAGTTTGCGTTGTGCTCTAGACCTGGAAGTGATAGTTGCAGCACTTTGATCATCTGAAGTTCTGACTGCACTTCTAAAGGGGTCACAATTCTTCGGCCAAGAAGGAAATCAGGTATTCTGCCTGGAATCATTTTGTTTTCACACTGACTTGCTAATAATAAATAAATAGGTCCGTGTGTGTGTGTGTGTGTGTGGTGTGTGTATGTTTTGCTGTTGTTGTTTTGTTGCTTGTTATGTTGTGTGTTGTTCTGTTGAACATTGTGGGTGTACTATGTCGACGCTGGAATGTGTAGTGACACTCGTGGGCTGCTTCAGCACATCCCCAGCTGTGCTGGTTCTTAATGCAAACAACGCATTTCACTGTATAATTTGATGTACACATGATAAATAAATCTGAATTTGAACCTGAATCAAAAAACAGTTGAAAGACTTCTTGGAAAATAAATTTTATGGTAGAAAGTGTATATCTTCAGACTTCTGCCATTTCTAAGTAGGACCACCTGGTGAACCAACATCTTTGACTGTTGATGAGAAACCAGTCTTAGTCAAACCTGAATGAAAACTCAAAGATTCAAGCAATGAATGAACGGTTTTTGGTATTTGATCATTCTGTTAGACAGTGTTTGATCAGTATATTCAGATTGGATCTACACTCAGAGATATTTTAGTTATCCAAATAGCTGTACTGATTAAGATCTGCCTCCTGTTCTGCCAGTAATCTGCATCTCACATCTTATTCTGCAAGACCTTGCACAAATGAATCAGCCTGCTACAGAACCATAATTTAGTTTTATAAATATAAAAATAGAAGGCACCATTGTAGAGAATATTGAGTTGAATATCCCATTCATCTTTAAACCTATTACATTTTTTCATCAGTATTTCTGCTTTCTTTCTATCCCTACTCACATCGCACAGACTGTCAAGCAAGTTCTCTAATTCCTTTCCAATTCTAGCTAGCAATTTCTCTTTGATCTCACTTTGCCTATTTTACACACTTCCTTCAATCTCTGACTCTTTGTGTTAAGATGCTAACTGATTGTGACATTACCTTTTGTACCGCAAGACTGAAACAATTCTGCTCAGAAAATTCCCCTTGCGTAGCCCAAGTATAAGTATGCCACGCACGGATAGGACATGATTTCATTTATTTTCAATTGAGTGGCAGTTTTCTTGCACTAAAGACAAAACCAATTATTCCACGATGAGTTCAGTTTATTACAAAATTATCGAGAATGCGCTCTACAAACACATCATCTCATTTTCGTATGAGAACAGTTGCTGACAGTGCAAAGGCTTGATTAAGTTTAATTGTATTCTGTAAACTCACTCGGGTCTATAGGGTTTCTAACCTAAATCTATGTGTTGAGTACTGAATGGTCCTGACAGCTATTAAAAAATGCACATGTTTCACATTACACAGCATCTGCAGAGATTATGTGGTATAAATTTTTAATGTTAAATATTATAATGTAGGATTTGAGAAACGTGAAGAGAGACAGACAGCATTTCATTGATTGCATAGCTTGTTTTGAAGCCTGACTATTGTCACAGTCCCTGATGTCAGAATTATCTTTTTTTATTCAGTGGAAATGGGATTATTAGACCTTGATTTTTGTGGGAAGGAACAGCAGCAACAGCTGAAATTTATGCTGCATCCTTAAAATAGCAAAATTTGCTTACAAAAGGCGTATTACAAAACAAGCATCTCTTGCCAAGTTAAATAATGCAGTACTAGAATAGGTGAATAAAAACTGGGACAAAAAAGTAAGTTCATAAAAGCATCTTCAAGGAGGAATGAAAGTTGGGAAGCTGTCAGGAAAAGTTTACCGATATTGGGTCTCTGGGACTTGGCAGATGAGACAAGTCCTCCACCCAGTTGTGCTGGTGGTGAAATGGTTCTGATGAAGGGTCATTGACCTGAAACATAAGTTGTGTCTGCCTTTCCGTAGATGCTGCCTGACCTGCCGAGCATGTCCACCAGTTACTCATTTTGTTTCAGATTACCAGCACCCATATTTCTCAAAGTTCAAAGTTCAAACTAAATTTATTATTCAGCTCCATATATGTCACCATATACAACCCTGAGATTCATTTTCTTGCAGGCATTCACCGTAGATACAACGAAACGCAATAGAATAAAGAGTTACACCCAAACAAAGACAGACAAATCTCTTTCTTGTGGACATACTCAATAAATCTACAGAATAATAACCATAACAGAATCAATGAAAGAACACACCAACTAGGGTGTTTAATCAGAGTGCAGGAGTCAATGAACTGTGCCAATACAAAAAGAATAAATAATAATAATAATAATGAATAAATAAGCAGTAAATATCAAGAACATGAGATGAAGAGCCTTTGAAAGTGAGTCCATAAGTTGTGAGAACATTTCAATGATGGCGCAAGTGAAGTTGAGTGAAGTTATCCCTTTGGTTCCCGAGCCTGATGGTTGAGGGGTAGTAACTGTTCCTGATCCTGCTGGTGTGAGTCTTGTGGCTCTTGTACCTTCTTCCTGAGGGCAGCAGCGAGAAGAGAGCATGTCCTGGATGGTGGGGGTCTTTGATGATGGATGCTACTTTCCTGTGACAGTGTTTCATGTAGATGTGCTCGGTGTTTGGGGACTGCTCTAGCTATGATGGACTGGGCCATATCAACTACTTTTTGTGGATTTTCTGTTCAAGGGCATTGGCATTTCCATACCAGGCGGTGATGCAGCCAGTCAATATACTCTCCACTACACATCTATAGAAGTTTGTCAAAGTTTTAGATGTCATGCTGAATCTCCACAAACTCCTAAGGAAGTAGAGGCACTGCCGTGTTTTCTTCGTAACTGCACTTACGTGCTGGGCCCAGGACAGATCTTCCAAAATAATAACACCAAGGAACATAAAGTTGTTAACCCTCTTCACCTCTGATCCTCCGATCAGGACTGGCTCATGGACTTGTGATTTCGTTCTCCTGAAGTCTTTAGTCAGCTCCTTGGTCTGGCTCCCACTACCTATAAAGTGCTCCAAATGGTGTATGTCACTAACAGCCTTGGACAACCAAAGTTATGGAAGGAAATGCTGTGGATTCCGCAAATCTGAAACAGAAAATATTCTGCTGATCATGTATTTCTGATGAGGGAGCAAATTTCTACAACCTATAGACTCACTTGCAAAGACTCTACAACTCATGTTCGCAGTACAAGTTGAGTACCCCCTATCTGAAATCCAAATCTCCGAGACCCAAAATTTGTTTTGAGCACTGACATGACATCACAAATGAAAAATTTCACAAGGTGCTGGGAAGGTTCCCAGGTGATGTGTAGGTCTCTGCATCTCACAGACAGTTCTGAGAAGTGACCAAACATATATAATGGACAGAAGTTAATGAAAAGTAGAAAAACATCGCATAAAGTAAATCATGAAGATCTGGACATCTATTGAAAGAGTGGATTCATCAGTGTCAGAGTGAACATTTGCTGCTTATTGGTATGCTGATCATAAAACAAGCAAAGTTCTATCATGATGGACTGAAAATTGAAGGTAATTGTAAATATTCAGCAGACAGGTTACAGAATTTTTTTAAAAACGACACCACATTACTTTTTTAAAGATTTGTAGTGATGATGCATTTGCTGATCTCGAAGCAACAGAGACATTCATTGATGAGTTTGCCAACATCGTCGCTGTTGAAAATCTAACATGCTGTACAGCTGTATCAGTTCATGTGTGTGATGAACAAGTCTAAGACAAAGACTGCTTACCTGTAGCGCATAAATTCAGAGTCAGAAATGGTGACGATCTCAAGCTATCTCATTATATATTCGAAAACCCCCCCAAAAAATCCAAAATCCCAAACACTTCTGACCCCAAGCATTTCAGATGAGGGGTACACAACTTGTATCATTTATGTACTTATTAATTTAATTTTTGATTTGCCGTTTGACTTCCTTTACATTTTTCAGTCTTTGTGTGTAGTTTTTCATTTATCCTATGTTCTTCTGTAAATGTCAGCAAGAAAATCAATCTCAAGGTAGTATATAGTGGCATACACGTACTTTGATAATAAATTTATTTTGAACTTAGAACTTTGAACTTCCTAAGATCCAGATGAAATATTTGAAATAGAGCAAGGTCATACTTTTTACTGTTCAGCTGCCTGGTCATGCCTTGTTGTTAAAGCCATTACTTCAGTGCGTGCAGCATTCCCTCGCTCACTAGTTGAGCGACAGCACCAAATAAATTCAAGTGCACAACCTTCCGACAGCAAGGCATGAACAACCACTGAGCCCACACTTACTTCCTGCCGTACCTTCCTTTAAAAGATGTTTTCAAAATGAAATTTAAAAATTCTAATAATCATCTGATCGCTGTTACCTTCTACTATTTTAGAGTGTGCATATACTGTCTAACCCCGGAATTCCCCTACTGGGAAGTTCTTTTTTTTAAAATTGTGCTTCATAACATGGGCAACCTTTGGACTTACTGCCCATCACCAACTGCAGATGGCATATTAGTGTAGCAGCTTAACAGTGCCAGCTGTAAGATTGGGGTTCAATTCCCACCACTGTCTGTAAAGAGCTTGAATCTTCTCCCCTTAAGCTCGTGGGTTTCTTCCGGGTGTTCTGGTTTCCTCCCACAACTAAAAAAGGTACGAGTAGGTTTAATGAGTTGTGGGCATTCTATGTTTGTGTCAGAAGCATGGCAACATTTGCCAGCTGCCTCCAGCATGCCTTGATGCCAATGAGTCATTACCGATGCATTTCACAAGTAAAGCTAACCTTCATCTTAAAATTGCCCCTGAATTAAACAAGCAAACCCATAACTATATAGTTGCTTTTGAACCAGACTGGGTAAAAATGGTCAATTCCTTCCTTTTCTTGTGTTCATTAGTAAACCAGAAGAATTTTTCACAAATGTACTAACACTACTTTTCTTAAATGCTAGGCTTATTAATTATTTGAACATATTCTTCTCAGATGCTGTAGGAAGGTCGTGGGTGGGGGAAAGATACTGAATTCTAAATGTGAGTATAGTAACTTAACTATAATTCTACCATACTCTGTATTTACAATTGTACACTGGTTTACTATTCTGTGTCATTAAACATAACTCAAGGTGTTAGATGCTCAGTGGGTATATTTTTATTTTATTCCATATATATGGTAAGATAAAGTAGACACACCCTCTTCTCGCTACTACCTTCAGGGAAGTTGGAAACCATTGGGTTTTTAACAATAGCCCTTATAAGATTTGTACTTCTTAACAAACTCGTGTATTTTTCACACACTGGCCGAAAGCGGTATAGTAGCCAAACTAACGTTTTATCACCTTTCTCATATTTCATTGGCTAAGTATTAGCACATGACCCACATGATGTAATTGTTTTAATTATGTAGCCTATTAACTCATTCACCCCTATCTAAGGAACTTTGCTTGTCTTATTATAAAAGTGATAGATTTTTCAGAGGCACCATCTTGGCTTCTTTATTCCTTTGCCTTCACATCCACACACCTCTTGTCATCGTTTCTCAGCTCTTTATTTAGTTTGCTTGGTATTCGTATGTTTGCTTGTACTCTAAAATAAACTGAAATCTTAGAATTAAGACTGCTCGTCATTCCCAACTCTAAGGATCAGAAATTAAACAGAGATCCAACACAGAGGAGATTCAGGAGCCTAAAGACTTACACTCACTGATTTTGGACAGTGGTTCCCAATTTTTTAATGCCATATACCAATACCATTAAGCAAGGGATCCATGGATCCCAGGTAGGAATCCTTGCTTGAAGAGCATCCTCTAGCTTTCCACCCATAATTTTATGAATGAACCCACAACATTAATTTGTTATTGCTTTTTTGCACTATTTATTTATTTTGTAACTTTTTAGATTATGAGGACGCTTAGTCCTCATTTATTGTCATTTAGAAATGCATGCATTAAGAAAAGATACAATGTTCCTCCAGAGTGATATCACAAAAAAAAACAGGACAAACTGAAGACTAACACTGACAAAACCACATAATTATAGCGTATACAACAGGAATTCTGCAGATGCTGGAAATTCAAGCAACACACATCAAAGTTGCTGGTGAACACAGCAGGCCAGGCAGCATCTCTAGGAAGAGGTGCAGTCGACGTTTCAGGCCGAGACCCTTCGGCAGGACTAAGTGAAGCATATAGTTACAGAGGTGCAAAGCAATACCATAATTTGATAAAGAGCAGACCATGGGCATGGTAAAAAAAAAAGTCTCAAAGTTCCGATTGACTCCCGATAGTCCCCGATAGCAGGCTGCAAAAGGGAGAAAATCCCCCTGCCATAAGCCTCCAGGCGCCGACATCTGCCGATGCATTGGAGCACTTGACTACAGCCGACTCTGAGTCCGTCCGAAAACTTCGATCCTCCGACCAGCCCCTCCTGAGCACCATCCTCTGCCCAGCACTTCGACCTCGTCCCAGCCACCGAGCAACAAGCAAAGCCGAGGACTCGAGGCCTTCTCCTCCGGAGATTTTGGATCGCACAGTAGCAGCGGCAGCGAAGCAGGCATTTCAGAAGTTTCTCCAGATGTTCCTCCGTGTTCTCATGTCTGTCTCCATCAAATCAGGATTGTGCAGGACACCCTACTTGACAGATAACAGATATCATTCACCGGAGTGGCCGCTGCGAGCTGCGTCGCGCCACCATCTTCTCCTCCTCCTCATTAACTTATAAAAACTTCACGTCTTTGCAGTGTACTGCTACCACAAAACAGCTGATTTCATGATACATAAGTCAGTGATAAAAAACCTGATTCTGATTTGTCTAAGTGTGTTATTATAAGATATGTGTAAACTTCCACATTTATCTTTTTCCTGCGTTTCTTACACGGGTCTTCCAGTTGGTAGAAGGTTACCGAGGGAAGAACAGGTGATGGATGTTGTCTCTGTTAGTAAAAGGGCTCAGAGGGTTCATGATGCCCAGGAAAAAGTTTCTCTTTGCAACAATATCAGAGCTTGTCTCTTGGAATGTATATTTGCACGCTCATTTCAATTTTAGAATCTCTCCCGCTTTTGAAAAGAAACCCAAATTCTTTCTGCCGTCAGACACTAATCCAGATTGCTGCAACGTTCATGACCAAACATCTACGTCCACTGTTGCTGAGCAACCACCAATGGCACTTCTGTTCCAGGAGTGAACGGACTTGGAACATGTGGACCAACCGCAAGGCCAGGTTGCGGCGGATCGGTGATCATTTACAGCCATGAAAGAGATGAACCAAGCTTGTCACACCAGAAGGGTGAACGTGGCCTCAGAGGAAGTGATTTTTCAACAACATAAAGCCGTCTATCAACTTCTAGGTGTGTCTTTCCTTTCAAGTTTCGGAGGCTCTGAGGTTTATGAGAATGTGGTATGCTTTGTAATTGCTAGGAAGCATCACTTACCAAGCTGTACCTGTTCAGGAAGCCCACAAAATGTTTTCTATATTAGTCATCACAGAGAATCCAGCAAGGCCAACCATCCAGCACCAAATGGTTCAATTCAATTGGTTCAACTTAATATCAGAGAATGTATACAGTATACAACCCAAAATTCTTACTCTTCACAGACATCCACAAAACAAGAACCCCAATAGAGTGAAGGATTGAAGCATCACGACTCCCTCTCCCCTCCACTTGCTCCAGACCCCACTACCCCCCACCATGCAAGCAGTAGCAAAAGCCCGCCATTCCCACTAATCCCAGTTTATTCCTTGCACAGATCCCACCACCCACCTACGGGCTAGGGGCAATTAACGGAGGCCAATTCACCTTCCATTCACACGTTTCCGGATCTTTTGAGGAAAACAGAGCACCTGGAGGAAATGTGTTGTATATTCCACACAGGCAGCACCTAGGCCACCTAGTCAGGGTCAAACCTAGGCCTCTGAGGCTGTGAGGTAATTGACGATTGGTTTACTTTTGTCACATGCGCGAAGGTATAGCCAGCCAGAAAGCTCGTTCCAAACACTGTGGTATCACAAAAGAAACTGTTATGTTTTTTAACTTCGAAACACTAAAATAATTCCAAGGAAGTCGCAAGAGTCCAGGAATGCAACTTTACCTTCGTCTTTAAGTGAGGTGTGCCTGTATCACAAGGTAACATGATGATGTATGCAATTAATGTATTTTTATATATAGCCCATAATTAATTATTTAAATGAACGAGAATGCTTGATCAACAAAATTACTCCAATCTTATTGAAACATTAAATACACAACAGAAACAATAACAGAATTCAGAAGGTAGTATTACCGTCACAGAGAAAGTGCAGTGCAGGTAAACGGTAAAGCATAAGTCACGATGAGGTAGATTGAGAGTTCTACCTGCGTCCCCATTGCATTTCTGTCAACAAAATTCAGTCAATGAAAGTTAATGTCAGATTAGAAATCCATCAGACATAGTATGGATTAGGTGAAATTACACAGAATTTACAATCCATCTCTGCATATACTTGACGTACAATGAGTATTCCTAAAGGGGAGGGTGTTACCCTCAAGAAGATGCCCACAAGAAAATGAATTGTATGTGGTGGCATATATGTACTCTGATAATAATAAATTGACTTTGAACTTTGAACTTTCACCTATAAGTGAATGACACACCATTCAATTTTCCGGTTCCGGATCAAAGTCTCAATCCAGAGGTTCAAGACCAAAGCTCCAAGATGCCTTTGGCGCCCCACTCCCAATCCAACCTGGAGTCAGAGAGTCATGGAACACGACAGGACAGAAACAGGGCCTACGGACTATACTGAACCATTATTCTGCCTAGTCCCATCACCCTGCACTTGCAACATAGCCCACTGTACCCCTCCCGTCCATGTACCTATCCAAATTTCTCGTAAATGCTGAAATCGATCCCACATCCACCACTTCTGCGGGCAAAGTCTTTGGTCTCTTTACACTGTTCAAACAGAGCCCAGTGTCAGCTCAAAGAACCATGCCTCACTTTCTGCCCAGACATGTTACAGCCTTCAGGGCTCAGCAATTTCATATAATTGGCCTTCCCGGTTAGTGGTAGCACACGGTTCCGGTGTAAGAATAGAAAATGCTAGGGGTGGCTCAAAGGATTTGTGTGGGGGAGGGGCAGTTGCGATATCTCAGTGGATGATCTTTCAATGATGGGAATAATCTGTCTGAAGCATTACTTGTGTTTCACTCTTCGTGGGTGCGGCCTGCTGAGTAGTTTCACCATTGTCTGTTTTTATCGCAAGGTTTTCACCAGGTTTGTCACCGAGGAAGTGCCAGATTGTCAGAAGGGCTATCTTTTGAATTAACTGTTAAATCAAGGCCCTGTCTGCTCTCTCCAGTGCACCCCAGGGCACTATTTTGTAGAAGAACAAGGAAGTTACGCCAGTGTTCTGACAATGTTTATTCCTCACTCACCATGATGGAATAAAAGGATTATTTGATTATTCACATAATGCTGCCTAAGTGGGTTTGTTACACATCCTCTTTCCTGCTTTATCACAGTGAGTACACTTCAGCACACTTCATAGGCTTGAAAGATCTTTGCAATGTACCGGAAGGGACACCATTCGTTTGGTATGTGTTGTGTCGTGTAACGTGGGCAATCACGGTCTTTCTGTGACCATGGCTGTTCTGGGCAAATTTTTCTACAGAAGTGGTTTGCCATTCCCTTCTTCTGGGCAGTGTCTTTACAAGACAGGTGACCCCAGTCATTATCAATACTCCTCAGAGATTGCTGTCTGGCGTCAGTGGTTGCATAACCAGGACTTGTGATATGCATCAACTGCTCGTACAGCCATCCAGCACCTGTTCCCATGGCTTCACGTGACCCTGATTGGGGGGGGGGGTGTGTAAGGAGTTGCTACACCTTGATCAATGGTGACCCGCAGGCTAGTGGAGGAAAGGAGCACCTTACACCTCCTTTGGTAGAGACATATCTCCATCCTTCACCGAAAGGGGCATAAATGCCCCAATTATAAACTTGAGTCTTTTTAAAAATCTATTACTTGAAAGATCGTGAACATGGCGCAGCACATCACACAAACCAATCTTCCATCCATGGACTCACTTTACACCGCACGCTGTCAGAGCAGTGCTGCCAGGATAATCAAGGACATGACCCACCCAGCCAACACACTTTTCGTCCCTCTTCCCTCCGGGAGAAGGCTCAGGAGCTTGAAGACTCATACGGCCAGATTTGGGAACGGCTTCTTTCCAACTGTGATAAGACTGCTGAACAGATCCTGACTCGGATCTGGGCCGTACCCTCCAAACATCCGGACCTGCCTCTCGGTTTTTTTTGCACTACCTTACTTTCCATTTTTCTATTTTCTATTTATGATTCATAATTTAAATTTTTAATATTTACTAATTTTAACTATTGTTAATATTTTTAATATTTAATATTTGTAATCCAGGGAGTGAGAAGCGCAGATTCAAATATCGCTGTGATGATTGTACGTTCTAGTACCAATTGTTTGGCGACGATGAAGTATAATGTATAATCTGCCGAACAGCTGCAGCTCTACTTGTTAGGGATGTTTGGGGAAGAAGGGGGTAGGGTGAGGTGCCCGATAGATCCGAAGTATTGAGTTACAGTGGCCCCATCGAGTGCTAAGGTATTAAAAACCCGGTCAGCCGAGCAGTGGCCAGCAGCAGTCATTCTTGGCCGCCTCCCCCACCCCGCGGTGCTCGGAAAGGAGCACAGCATGGGGAATGACGTCATCCTTGAAGCAATTGACAAGAGGGAAGAGGGAATCGGTCCTGGAATATGGCCAGTTGAATTTCTGGAGTTGTCCACCTTCTGTTTCCACGGCTTCAGGTGACTCTGATATGGTGGGGGGGCGGGGGGCTAAGGAGTTGCCACACCTTGATCAAAGGTGACCTGCAGGCTAGCGGAGGAAAGGAACCATGTGGAAATCGCCAGGTTACCATTTACACAATGAAGTTGGGGTGGGTGGGATTCTGGGTTCGAGAAGAAGCATGGTTCAATCAAATGTCTGGGCATTACTAATCTCTGGATTATTTCCTTTCCCTGCCCATCAATCCCTTGAGCATTGCTTCCCCTAAAGTTGTATTTTTGTTCAATCTGTTGTTTGTTAGTGCTTTAATTGTTAATTTTTGTGGTCAATGGATTCATTCTATAAAAGGGCTTTATAGCACTACACACAATGTTGAATCACACTACAGCTTACAATGTTGTAAGTTATTTTTGCATTAAAACAGAGAATGACCTTAAAGTTCATTAATTCTAAAATGCTTCGGGACGTCCTAAGATTGGGAAAGACTCTGTAGAAATGTAAGTTCTTTCTTTCTTCAAAGACTTGTAAAAATGATTGGGCCTTACTTACTTGTTATGAAACTTTCAGCAGGCATGTAGCCAGCGGGTAGATGACCTGAAGTTTTTTTTTGTTCTGTAAAGTCTCCCAACTTCTGCTCTAAAGACACAGATGTAGGGACTCCTTAATTTCATTAGGCAGACATCGCCCAGACTGTTAAGGGTTAAGTTCGCCGTGTATATTACATGTTACGTTGTACGTTATTAAGTTTTGGGGTCGGGGTTTTTTCATATATTTATATACGACGTCGCCATTTATTTGCGGTGGGCATAAAGTGTACGTTGGAAGTAGTTACACACGTGTCGATTTTTGTTGATACTGCCACACAGGCAATATTTCTAGGATATACAGCAAGCTGCAGAAACTTTCATTAATTGTTACAATTGATCTGCAATTCTTCTTTCCATATGATAACAAGATATTAATTTGCACAGAAGATCTGTCTGAAGCCATCCCCACTGGAGTCTATTCAGTGGAATCGGAAACCAAGCTTTTCTTATCTCCAGAAAGGAACATTATATTGCACTGGATCTCCCCTTGTTTCCCCTGAGTTTGCACAGATCAAGCATAAAACCTGGACTATTCCAGGAAATTTTATTCCCCCTGTGAGGTGGAAGCCAGACAAGCCACAAGATCAATTGAGATATTTTATTTCTATCCTTCAGCAATCTGTAGTCCATGCCTCCTCCCAAGCAATACAGTTGTACTTGTGTAAGCCATTGCCAGAATCAGGTGGGCAGCACATTAACATATGCTAATCAAGGCTCCCATTCATGAGAAAGCTTAATAGAGGCAATGTGTGGTCACTCAGGCCCAGGGAACATGTCTGACCAAAGACCAGCTCAAAAAAAGGTGCCTTTCCTTTTTGTGATCATGGGAAGAGTGAGAGAATCAGACACAATAGCTTTGTCCTATCATTGGCTGCATTGTTTTCAGTGGCCGGTGGCCTAAATTCTGAAATTCCAACCATAAACCCTTCCAAATCTCCACTTCCTTGAGTTAAAACTCATCTCCTGGGCCAATCCCCCCAATAAAACCTTCTTCACTCCACCACTCAGCTTTGACCAACTGCTCAAAGTGAAGCAGCTTAAGATGCTTTTTATTCTGCATGAAGTCTGTTCACCAATTTGGTCAGATAGGTTTGAGCAGGGATTACGTTTAGACAGGAATGCCCAAAGTACAGTAACTGAAGTGTTGATGCAGCTGATACTGGTGAAATAAAACAAGCCAGCTGTCACAGTTGGATTGGCTGCTAACTATTGTACTGTCCGGAACAGCTGAGGGAATAATTGAGCATGTGATTTGAGAAAAGGAAAATATGCCATTCTCTGATGATTCTTGTAATCATTTCATCTTCCCTGTGATTTTTGTCTCATCGGTTAACTCAAAGTCCAATGTTCAAAGGACATTTATTATCAAAGCATGTATCTAACCTTGGGATTTCTCTCCTTACAGGCAGTCACAAAACAAAGAAACCCGTTAGAACCCATTAAAAAATAGACCGTCAAACAGCCAATGTGCAGGAAAAACAAACACAAATCGGGCAAGCACGTAACATTCAGCACTGAAATTCACGAAAGTGAGTCCGCAGCCACGAGGGCAGTCATCACTGCAGCCGAGCCAGGAGCCCATTGTTTGCAGGCCACGGCCTCAGTTCCGTGCAGAGATGAGTAAACCTCGCTGAGCGGCGAGGTGAACCCCAGCCCCTCCCTCGCCTCCGGCCCTGACAGCGTGACTTTTCAATCTGGCCCGGCACTTCAATCGGCCAAACCCCGGGTCCTTCCGCACTCTCAGACCCAGGCCTAGGCCCCGCCACCTCAAATCTGCCTCGCCTCCACTTGCCTCTCCTCAGTTCGGCTGCATTGAATCAGTTCCAGGTCTGCTCCAGCAATGGCCAAACTTTGGCTCATTACTTATTCATACATTACATTCTTTGTCACACTTAATAGTGCGATGGTTGAATCTGAAGCTCTCCTTCTAAATGAGATGTATTACATCATACATTAACTGCACAAGCCATTACACCTCGTTTCCATCTGCCTCTCTGTTAGTCATTAGAAAATCCCATGGTACAGTTTTAGCAGAATTCCTTTCAGTCCATAAAACAATATTAATAAGCCCATAAGAATAGGAGCAGGAATAAGTTATTTGCCCATCAGATCTGTTCTACTCAACTCCATTCTCCTGCCTTCTCCCCAAAACCTTTGACTCCCTGTGTGACCTATCAACCTCCACTTTAAATATACCCAATGACTCGGCCTCCACTGCCATCTGAACCAATGAATTCCACAGACCCACCACCCTCTGGATAAAGAAGTTCCTCCTCATCTCTTTTCTAAAGCTGTGTTTCCTGGTCCTAGGCTTCCTCACTATTGGAAACATCCTCTCCACATCCACTCTAACTAGGCTTTTCAATATTCAGTACAGTTCAAGAAGAATCCCACCACCCCCCCCCCCATCTTTCTAAACTCCAGTAAGTACAGGCCCAGAATCATCAAACGCTTCTCATACATTAAACCTTCTCTGAACGCTCTCCAATGCCAGCCTATCCTTTCTCAGATGGGGGACATAAAACTACTCGCAATAGTCCAGATGTAGCCTGACCAATGTCTTATAAAGTCTCAGCTTTATGTCTATGCTTTTCTATGAAGTCTAGCATTGTATTTGCCTTCCTATTATAATATTAAACATTAGTTTACGCAATAATTGTCACATAGAACTTTTAGTAATCTTGCTGTGTGGAAATTAGCTGTCATGTTCCCTCCATTACAAAATTACCTGATTGGCTGTGAAAGCAATTCAAAATCATGAAAGATGCTATAAGAGCAGTTGCTGAAACAAGAGGTAATACTGGCCTCAAGTGGAAGAAGATGAACAGAACAGCAACAGTTACTAGTGGTTAAATTGGAAACAAAATCCATCACAAAACTTCCAGGGCTTCCACATACTGGTGAAATTGAATTCTGGCTTCAACGAATGCACAGAATTAAACCAATTTTCAAAAATAAACATTATTTTGATTGAATCAAGTTGATCATTGTGGACTTCAGACATGCTAGGAGCCACACTCACGTCCCCATCTACATCAACAGAACTGTAGTGGAGCATGTATCAAGCTTCAGATTCCTTGATGTCCACATTTCCGAGGATCTCACCTGGTCCCTGAACTCCTCCATCCTGATCAAAAAGGTGCAACAGCGCCTTTATTTCCTGCGGAGCATGAAGAAAGCTCACCTCTGTCCCAGGATACTGACGGACTTTTACTGCTGTACCATTAAGAGCGTACTCACCAACTGCATCTCAGTGTGGTATGGCAATTGTCCCGTATCGGACCGCAAAGCACTCCAGCGTGTGGCGAAAACTGCTCAGCAGATTATCGGCACCGAATTGCCAACCATTGAGAACATCTACCATAAACGCTGCCTGGGCAGGGTGAAAAGCATTATCAAGGATGCATCTCACCCTAACCATGGACTTTTTACTCTCCTCCCATCCGGTAGGCGCTACAGAAGCCTCCACTCCCGCACCAGCAGGCACAGGAAGAGCTTCTTCCCTGAGGCTGTGACCCTGCTGAACCTCACATCACAGCGCTAAGCAGTATTTCACCCATATTGTACTGTCTCAGTACTTTTATATTTATGTGCTGTAGCATTTACTTTTTATTTGCAGTTATTTTGTAAATAACACTATTCTTTGCATTTCTGGTTAGATGCTAACTGCATTTCATTGGCTTTGTATCTGTACTCGGCAAAATGACAATAAAATTGAATCTAATCATCTAACTTACAACATTCCACAATTTTATCACAAGATTTATTGTAACATTTAATGACATCTTGGAAAGTCTCTAATTATGACTGATCATGGTGAATACAAATTTAATTGAATACTATTTTAAGTGGACTTTGATAAGTGAACAAATACTTTGATGCTGAAGCTGTGGAACTGTTTTTTCAGTTTGAAGCATTTTCGTGGGTCTGTTATATTGTGTGGTATTTTGTCATTCGGGTGGCGGGGTGGCGAAACGTCTCTACCAAAGTAGGTGTAAGGCGCTCCTTCACTCCACCAGCCTACAGGTCACCCTTGGGCAAGGTGTAGCACCCGCTTAACCCCCTGATCATGGGAGCAGGTGGTGGATGGTCGTGTGAGCAGCTGGTGCAGATCACAAGCCCTGGTTATGCGACCACTGACGCCAAGCAGACAATCTCTGCAGAGTATTGATAATGGCTGGGGCCACCTGTTTTGTAAAGACACTGCCCAGAAGAAGGGAATGGCAAATGACTTCTGTAGAACAAGTTGCCAAGAACAATGATGGTCAAGACCATGATCACCCACATCATATGACACGACAGATAATGAATGAATGATTTTGGGGTGCAAGCATTCTCAGCCCCAGTAATTCTGACCCCAGTGATCTCTGCTGTTACAACCTAAGCCATGTAGCCCTTGGAATTCATTTTAGCTTTCCGCATGCTTCATGAATCACAACAGGTTGCACAAAGCCTCACAAAATTGACAGAGTGATGTAAACAGCCTTTGTTTTTTTAAACAAAAAGAAGCATCAATCAGCATGTGAATGCCAGGTGGCAAAGTTATTGGAACAAGACTCTATCACGTTTATTTGAATACCTCTCCGTCCAGGTACAGCAACTGACAAAGGAAGCTGAGGGAAGTAGTGTCCAGGTCCCCTTCCAGGTTGCACAGCCTGGGAGGAGCCAACCTACCAAGCTAACAAAGTGGAAAATGAGGTCTCTGTACAACTCAGCAGAATGCAGAACCACCGACTATTCCATTTCCTCATTTAACAAGTCGTAGTTATGCAGTAATGGATCCTTATTCCCAAGGGCATTCATTTGCTAAAACCTTGGACACCTGGATATATCTAAAGTCAGGTACTTTTTCCTAATTTATTGAGAATCAGTACAGAATAGGCCCTCTGACTCTCGAGCCACGCTGCCCAGCAATCCCCTGATTTAATCCTAGCCTAATCACAGGACAATTTACAATGACCAATTGACCTATGAACTGGTACGTCTTTGGGCTGTGGGAGGATACCAGAGCACCCGGAGAAAACCCACGTGGTCACGGAGAGAGCGTGCAAACGCCTTACAGGCAGCGGTGGGAATTAAACTCAGGTTGCCCGTACTGTAAAGCGCTGTGCTGACCGCCACGCTACCATGTCACCCCAAAATGATTACTCTCATCATTTTTACGTAAGACCATGCGACCAGAAGACAGGGGAGCAGAGTTAGGCCATTCAGCCCATCGAGTCTGCTCCACCATTCTATTATGCAGATTTATTTTCCCTTTCAGCACGATTCTCCTGTCTTCTCCCCATAACCTTTGATGCCCTTACTAACTACCTATCAAACTGTGCTTTAAATATACCCAATGATTTTGCCTCTACAGCCATCTGCGTCTATGAATTCCACAGATTCAACATCAATTCCCAACCAGTACCATCACCATCACTCTGATGCTTGAAATCATTTTCTAACGCACTCCAAAGTATATGGAACTTTTATTTTTTTTCTGCTTACGGAGTAAATTGCCCTCCAATACTGATGGCTTTCTCTTACTTCACTCTTGATCAGAGAGGTAGTTATTTATTGGCGTTGTGCAGCTAGTTTGGGCAACGTAGGAGCTGAGGATGGAGCCAGAGTGGTGGTGGAGTCACTGGTGCAGATGGGGATGTGGCATGGGATGCTGGTTCAGGAGATGTTGTGGAGTGACGTGTGGAGAGAAGATAGCCGCGATGTTGGGTGATACAGTGGTAGGATCAAGGTGATGGATGATGAGATGGCAGATAATGGCAGAAGAGGTGGTACGGGTGTGAGCATGATGGTGGGATGCGAGGAAGTGGTGTAGAATGAAGCTGATTCTTATTGTGGACTGGGTTTTCAGGATTGCAACAGTGTCCAAGTCAAGCCCAATTCCCATATCTCCCAACCCTTTCGTATATACATTGAGAGCGGAACTCTGGCTGATGTTTCCCTCATTAGCCTGGAGCTTCTGTGCCAAGAGTACAACCCTACAGCCAGCCAAGTTAAGGCCACAGAGCTCCCTGGTTTGTAGAGCAAGTTCCTATCTAGTTTGGTAGCCTGCTGACCTTGGCATATAAACTCCAGAAGCATATCTCTGTCAAACAAACTTCTCCACCAAAAGTTCAACTCATAAAATAACTCCTACTGGTTACACTCTCCCCTGCTTCTTCATTACAGCTAAAAGTGAGGAGTACCCCTTTGGTCTACAACATCAGTAGTATTTTATTAGGAGCAGTGAACAATAGGAATATATTTCATGAGGTGTTAAATCTCTTAAGTGATTTCTATCCTAGTAAACTGCACAGTGTGATATTGCCATAATAATAATGAAATAAGCACATCGTAATTAAAGGTAATAATGGGTTTAGTAAATGACTAAAAGTAATGGGCATAAGATTTTAGAGGATTATATTATATATTTAACATGCTTAACGTATTCCTATAATAATCCAATGTTCATTACACCCCCCCCCCCCCGCAACACTGCCTTATCATTTCCTGTCAGAGTCAACTTATGTACAGACACACCCATGCCTGGCATCACTTTATTTATTGTTTCAGCAGAAGAGGTCCTTCCAGCCCTTTGAACCAACCCCTAATTTAACCCTAGCCTAAACAATTAACCTACCAACTGGTACGTGTTTGGAATGTGGGAGGGAACTGAAGCACCCAGAGGAAGCGCACGGGGAGAACGTACCAATTCCTTACGGGCAGAGGGGGAAATTGAACCTGTACTATAAAGCCTTGTCCTAACCACACTACCGTGCCGCCCCAGTGGGTATGAATGTATAAAAGCTATCTTATGCATTTATAGTAACTTTGTTACTTTTATTACTGTTTTTTTTGTCTTACTCTGTTTTTTTAAGCTTTATTGGATTCATAGTAACAACTATTTCATTTTCCTTTACACTTGTGTACTGGAAATGACATTAAACAGCCCTGATCTTGATCTTGTCACTTACTCAACCCATCATTGCCTTTAATTCCAATATGTTTATCACCCTGTTATTCCCGAGCATTACTACATCTCACAGGTACAAGTGTGTAATGTGACTGCTTATGCAAACAGATGAAAAGATGAATTATTTCTAAAGTTGCTCTTAAGGCCCACCACTCAATCTAAAACACTTTTCCAGCCTTACATACTCTGTCTTTTTAATTCTCATTATCCAGTATACATCACCGATGCATTATAAGCTTAAATAAATTCCTTTCTGACATTCCAATACTATGCGGCAGAGTGAGGAAGTGGAGGAAAGAGCTGTTTAGAGAATCCCTGACAGGGCGACACACTTATACACTATGCCAGACCATTAAAGAATGAAAATCTTTATTTTCCATGAGTGATTTATGAGTTCTTAGATAAATAGTCAATCAAACAGTCTTTAAAGTCTGCTAAAATTATACATTTCAGAAAAAAATCATTTGTGGTCATTCACTTGAGGGCAATTTACTTATCTTGGGTTATAACTTGATAATTTTGTTCTCAAGGTTTGGGGAAATCCCATGTCACTGGCTGGTCAATGTGCAAGGCTGTTCTGTGAAGATTTCCTTTGATAAAGAGCACTCACAAAGATCAGCTTATGATCTCAAGATTTTTCATCCAATCCCAGAATGTTCTGACAGCAAAATCACTCGGCAAACCCTGCAGATGGGTCTGTGCTACCTTAGGGAGCAGGCATGAATCATTGATATTACATACCTAAATAGATTCAAGTGATTATTTCAAATTTGTGCATTTGACTATCATGTTGCTTAGTTTTACTCATAAGGATTACAAATGCTGTCAGTCCATATATGCAAGATTATTTATTATTTCATCTCATAACATTCAAGAATGTGGAAAGTCATACTGGGATGTAATGATATCGATGAGGGAAAACTTCTTCACTCAGAGGGTCGTGAGGGTGTGAAATGAGCTGCCAGCACAAGTGGTGTATGCAAGCCCAATTTCAATGTTTTAGGAGAAGTTTGGGTAGATACATGTATCATAGAGATATGGTCCCAGTGCAAGTTGATTGGGTGCAGGTTAAACAGTTTTGGCATAGGCTAGATGGGCTGAAGGGCCTGTTTCTGTGCTGTACTCCTATAACTCTATCTACAAATAGGATTTCTCATGTTTACCAACAGGATTGCTGTTTTGCATTACATTCAATGGAAATGCCATTTGAAACAAATCCCAGCGAATCTTTGTTCACTTTCTCTTCACGGTCGTGTAATATGTTTCAGTTTAAACATTTCTTTGAAGTTACTGAGCGAACAACAATACGAGAAGGTAGCAGAGCGTTCAGCTTGTAGAGATTCTGCCTCATAGTGCCAGCAATTTGGGTTCAGTTCTGGCTTCTGGTGCTTCTGTGTGAAGGTTGCATTTTCTCTCTATCACAATGTGGGCTCCTCCAGGAACTTCAGCTTCCTCTCACATCCCAAAGACAAGAGGATAGGTAGGTAGCATTCTAGAGCAAGGTTTCCCATCCTTTTTTATGCCAACAACCAATTGTATTAAGCAAGGGGTTCATGGATCCCAGGTTGGGAACCTCTGGTCTAGGGAGAGTTAAGAGAATAGGTCACAAGGAAAATTAGTAAGAGGGTAGGATTGTTCTGTGAGCTTGCATTGACACATTGGGCCGAATTGCACCCGTCTAAGTTGCAATACGAGATAGAGCCTAATTTTACCTGCTAATTCGAATTGGCATGTCCTTCAGAGGAAGATCTACTACCCTTGGCCCCCTTCCCATCCAGGAAGAAAGGGACTATGTTTTATACATATTTCAACCCACCATCAGGGAGGAGGTACAAGAGCCTGAAGGCACACTCTCAACAATTCAGGAACAGCTTCTTCCCCTCTGCCATCAGATTTCTGAACGGACATTGAATCCATGAACGCTAGCTCGTTATTTTTATTTCTATTTTTGCACTGCTTATTTCCTCTATTATCATTTTTTTTCCCTCTGTTATCATGTATTGCATTGTACTGCTGCTGCACAGTCTACAAATATCACGACATATGCCGGTGATGTTAAACTTGATTCTGATTCTGATTCTGAACCAAGTTACAGTCAACGGCCCGAACAGAGATCATCTTTATTCTACTTTGCTTCAGAGCTTTAGGAACAAGTGGACTTGTGTGTGGTCGGAAACCTAATTTTGGAGCAACAAAAAAATGACAAAGGAAAAGTACATGTAACTAATTAAAGGCAACTTTCATGAGTAGTAAAATAGTGAACAATTGGAAACTGAGGAAGGATTTATAGGAAGATTATATATATAAAATAGTTAAATAAGTAATTGAAAAATAGTGAGGTAGTGTTCATGGGTTCAATGTCCATTCAGAGGGGAAGAAACTGTTCCTGAATCATCGACTGTGTACCCCTCAACGGAAGACAGAATGACAATGCCTAAGTGCCAGATCTTTGGAATACGCATTACTTGCTTTTTTTCAAACTTTTTAATTACTGTGAGTCATAAGAAACTATTGTACAAATCTAGTATTTGATACTAAAACAGAAATGTCATGATACTGAGTATAACAAAAAGACTTAACATTTAGAAAGTTTTCAGAACAGCTCTGGGAAGAAAGATTGATCTCTGATTTTCAGTTGCTTTCTTCCCCAAACACATCAACAAATTCCTGCTTAATGTGTGCAACAAAAGGCTTCACATCCAGCAGGCAGCAACAAGATACTGTCCCTATGGGGCATGTGGAGTGATGGTCGAGGTATCACCACTCCAGCAAGTGGGAGAAGCTCACCAGCTCCCCTGGCTGCTAAGATTGATGCCAATGGTTCAGCAGCCTTGATCACATTCAACTTCTGCCAGTGAGGCCAATGACTTGTTTCATCAAAATTGTTTAATTTTTAAGAATCACAAGTTGTGGAATTTTTTAGAGGCCTCTCTGTTTTTTTTTTGAAGTAACTTAATTTGGTTTTTCGGCCCCAAACGCCGACTGCTTACTCTTTTCCATAGACGCTGCCCGAGCTGCTGAGTTCCTCCAGCATTTTGTGTGTGAAGTTAGATGGTTGTTTGGTGTTGCATAATAGGCCATTGTTCCAAACAACTGCGTTGCCAAAAACATCCTGGTGGCAGCTTTCAGTATCACCTGGAAACCATTGGAGCGTGAACCTCATGGCTTTTCTTGAAAAGTAGTGCCTATTTCTTCAGGAGACTTGGCAACACTGCCCTCTTCCTTTTGCATCGCACTTTTACAGGCCCAGAAATGATCTATATCCAACTCTGAACACAGCAAACTTGCCACGCTCCTCCATTTGGGGGAGGAAACAATGAATAGGTGACTAGATATACATTGGTCAGCAGAACGCTAAAACCAGGAGAAGCACTCACACCGTCCCAGTGACAGCCCCAGTTAAAACAACTCCTTTATTTTAGCTAAAATATTCATTTCAAGAAGACTAGAATACAGTATAAGAGCAGAAATGTGATGCTGAGGCTTTGTAAGGCGTTGGTCAGACCACATTTGGAGTACTGTGAGCATTTTTGGACCACTTATCGAAGGAAGGATGTGCTGGCATTGGAGAGGGTTCAGAGAAGGTTCACAAGAATGATTCTGGGAATAAAAGGGTTGATGGCTGTGTACCTGTACTCACTGGAGCTTGGAAGAATGAGGGGGGATCTCATTGTCTGTCTGTCTGTCTAGGTACCATATCCGACGCGGACTTTGGTGACCATAGTTTTCCATATAGATCTATCCTTCGTTTTTTGGATGACTTCCATTTCCTCGATGTGTAGCCACCTGGCTATGCTTTTGATGTACATAAGCCAAGATCTTCCTCTAGGCTTACTCCCCTCAATCTTTCCAGAGAGTATGAGTTTTTCTAGTCCATCTTTCCGCATGAAATTGAAATTGAAGATCTCATTGAAATCTACCAAGTATTGAAAGATCTAGACAGAGTGAATGTGGAGAGGATGTTTCCTATGTTAGATGAGTCTAGGACCAGAGGACACAGCCTCAGAATAGAATGAAGTCCATTTAGAACAGAGATGAGAAGGAATTTCTTTAGCCAGAAGGTAGTGAATCTGTGGAATTCATTGCCATAGATGGCTGTGGAGGCCAAGTCGTTGAGTATAATTAAAGCAGAGGTTGATAGGTTCTTGATTAGTTGGGGCGTCAAAGGTTATGGGGAGAAGGCAGGAAAATGGGGTTGAGAAGGATAATAAATCAGGCATGATGGAATGGTGGAGCAGGTTTGATGGGCTGAATGGCCTAATTCTGTCCCTATGTCTTATGGTTTTATGGCCTAAAGAAATAGAACACCGATGTAAGTTGCTGGACCACTAATCCTGAGAACTGATTTCAAATTTTATCGTCACAACTATGGAATTCCAATTCAGTTAATAATCTGCATTAAAAGGCTCGGCTACCCAACCATTGTAAAAGTCAATCTGGTTCGCCAATGGTCTTCAGGGGAGATAATCTTCCATCATTGCCTGGTCTAGCCTCTGTGACTGCAGACCCACCAGTGTGGTTGGCTGTTAAATGCCCTCTGAAATACACTCTCAAGCCATTCATTTCAAGGGCAGTTAGGGATGGGCAACAAATCCCAGCCTTTCCCACAACACTCAGATCCTTAAAACTCTGAGAATTAAGGGAGAAAATTACGTCCTTACAGAGAATGTAGGAGCCATGTATCCATACTCTATTTGCCTTGTAATCTGTGTTGTGTATTTAATATGCTTACTATGGTAACTAGTCACATGAGTAGGGTGTGGTAAAAGCAAACCACATAAGTTACATGTTTGCTTATTTTGTGGCAGTTTGTAGATTGGGACTGGCGGAGGTGTATCTTTTGCTAACCGCTGAGATAACGCTTAATATCGCTGAATAGTGCTTAGCTTATACTTGGGTACGCTTAAGTTTCGTCGCTTCAAGTTTGTAAGTTTGCTGATTGCTAACAATGGATTGAATAAAGGGTTCGACTTTTGGTGCAATCATTGAAGCTGTGATCACGTCATGCAAGTATAATTGCTAGTGCCAGTTGGTCTGTTCTGATTTTGGATTAGTTTTGCCACTACAGAGGAGGTCTATCATCTGTTTCAGAGAAGTCAACAGGGTACCTTTGGTGGAGCAAACTTCGAAGAATGAGTACACACTCAACCGTCAGTTATCACCAACATGTTGCTTCTCAAAGCCAGACTTTCAACTCTAACTCTAAGCCACCTTCATCCAAAGCCAAGCATTCTTGCATTCTAATCAGTATGTACAACTTTAAAAGTCTATCGACCTGGTTAAAAATATTGTTAAGTAACCTTACTTTTCCCTAGACAATGGCCTTCATTATCAACTTAGCTAAACACACATTAAACAGACTAATCGGCAAGGTCATAAAGAACCGGGGCTTATTACTAAGCCCTTGATTTGTGCAATAAAATTCTAATTTGCTGACTACGGTCTTTAGTTTGCCCTCACCTGTAAATTCCATTTACTGAGCACCTTATCAAAATCCTCCTTTCACGGTCAGTGAGGTTGGCAAGATGTGAGGTGATCCACAGGAAGGAAGGTTATAATATGAAAGGTGGGACATTAGGAAAAGAGGAGTGCCTTTGTACACTAGTTGATAAAAGTAAGCAACACACACAAAGTGCTGGAGGAACTCAGCAGGTCAGGTAGCATCTATGGAAAAAAGTACAGTCGATATTTCGGGCCGAATTATTGTCTGTACCTTTTTCCATAGATGCTGCCTGGCCTTCTGAGTTCCTCCAGCATTTTTGTGTGTTGTTTGGATTTTCTCTTGCTTGCGGTAGAAGTAAGCATGCAGCTACAGCAAGTACTTAAAAAAATAGTAGATTTAATAGTGAGAGGATTTGAATAGAGAAGCCCTCAGTTACACCACACTTTATGGATTGTGTGCAGTTTTGGTCTCTCTATCTGAGAAAGGAGAATCTTTTGCCAGAAAAAGTGCAGCAAAGATTTACCAGAGTGATTGGCAGAATGGCAAGACTGAAACATGAAACGATTCAAGATTCAAGGTCGCTTATCGTCATTCTTCAGTACAAGGAGAACAAAATGATTGTTACTTCAGATTCACGAAACATAGATGATTGGGCTTATGTGCAAAAGATTAAAAGGAGGCCCTTGTGAAGCTGGTAAAATCATTGTGGGACAGGACTGACTATAGGGAGAAATATGCTCCTGGTGGAGAAATCCTCAAATAGGCCTCATGGCCTAAGGATATGAAATAGGTCACTTAAGGCTAAGATGAAGAAAGCTTTCTTCACCTAAGGAGTGCTGAAGAAGAAAGCTAAGATGAAGAAAGCTTTCTTCCCCTAAGGAATGCTGAACCTGTGGAACTCGCTGTTCTGGAGGCCAAATTATTGCATATATTCCAAAATCAGTTAAGTATACTTCTAAATCAAGAGATATATGGAGAAAGCAAGATAATGGATCTGAATGAGCAGTCTGACATATTGAACGAAACAGCAGGTCCCAAGGGCCAAACAGTGTTCTTGTTGTGTTTTACTGTGCTTCCACATCCCCAGAAAGTTCTCTTGAAGTAGGTGAACTACACAAATACCGGAATACAGCAAATAACATGTGCACAGCAAGCCTCCACAAAGAATAATGCAGTAATGATCTGAATTTAAAACTGATGATTCAAGAAAAATATTGGTAACAACACAATCCTCTTCTTTGGAATGGTACCAAGGGCAATGGATTATACTCCCTCTGAGATGCCTGTTGTGGAATGCGGTATTCGTTTGTTGTTTTGGCAAAATATTTTCTGATTTATATCCCACTGTTAAACGCAAGCACCCCCATAATACTTTCAAAGTTCAAAGTAAATTTTACTATCAAAGGGCTTTATCCATGATGGACGGAGCCATATGTAAGGTTTTCTGTTCAAGGCCATTGGTGTTTCCATGCCAGGCTGTGATGCAATCTGTCAGTTTACTCTCTACCACACATTTATAGAAGTTTGTCAAAGTTTTAGATGTTGTGCCAAATCTTCTCAAACTGTTAAGGAAGTAGAGGAGCTGCTGTGCTTTCTTTGTAATTGCACTTACGTACTGGGCCCAGGTCAGGTCTTCCAAAATAATAACACCGAGGAATTTGAAGTTGCTGACCCTCTCCACTTCCGATCCTCCAATGATGACTAGCTCATGGACCCCTGCTTCCCTTCTCCTGTAGTCAATAATCAGCTCTTTTGTCTTGCTGACATTGTGTAAGAGGTCGTGGTTATGACAGATTTTCAATCTTCCTCCACCTGCCTGTTCTCTGACAATCCGTATTGATCGACTGTTAAACTTCAGAGAGATGTACTAACATGGTCCTTTGTGTTTTCTGACAACACATTCCACAATTGAATGCAACTTCCAGTAATTTGCTGTGTGATAATCTGAGAAGAATATCAGAGGATGACACACTCCCCTTGTGGACTAGACATCATCAGTGTGCTGTAAGGATGAAAGGGAGAGGCTGTGTGGGGAGACGATGGGACCAATATAGCTAGTGGAAGATCAAGGATATTCTCTTCAGCAGGATAACTTCCAGCGTGGGTGATGGGAATGGTCAGAACACGCGCTAGGAACTCCGTAGGAAGAACCTAGCTGGTGGTGTTCTGAACAGTTGACTCCCCCTGTGGGAATCCTCACCTAATTGAGCAACATACAGAAAAAAAACCTTGCCTGCAGGATAGCTAAATGCTCCTCTGCAGGATGTGGGACTGTAGGGAGACGTCCAGCGTCCCTGACGACTACACCTGCAAGAAGCGCACCCCGCTGCAGCTTTTAACACTCATGGTTAAGGAGATGGAGTGGAACTGGATGAACTCCAGAAAATTCAGAAGGCCCAGGGGGTGATAGACAGGACGTGCAGAGAGGTAGTTACACCCAAGGGGGCAGAATGACTGTCCAGAGGGTGAAGGGGTTAAACGGCCAGAGCAGAGTACCCCAGTGGCCATCCCACTCAACAACAGGTATATCACTTTGGACACTGTTGGTGGGGAATGACCTGGTAGAGGGAAGTCACAATGGCCAGGTCTCTGGCACTGAGTCTGGCTCTGTGGTTCAGAAGGGAAGGAGGAAGAAAAGGCGAATTGTGGTGATAGGAAATTTGTTAGCTGGGGGAACAGAAAAGAGGTTCTGTGGATGAGAACGAGATTCCCGGATGGTACATTGCCTCCCGGTTACTGAGGTCTGGGACATCTTGAATCAAGTCCCCAGCGCTCTTAAGTGGGAAGGTGAGCAAGAAGTCGTGGTCCATGTAGCCACCAATGACATAGGTGGGAAGAGGGATGAGGCTCTACAAAGTGACTTCAGGGAGTTAGGTGCTAAGTTAAAGGACAGGACCTCCAGCATTGTGATCTCAGGATTGGTACCTGTGCCAGATGCTAGTGAGGCCTGAAACAGGAAGATCATACACAATAGGAAGTTTAACATGTGGCTAAGGAGTTGGTGTATCAAGAAGGGCCTCAGATTTTGGAACTTTTGGGTCTCTTCCAGAGAAGGTGGGAACTGGACAGAAGAGACTGCTTGCACCTTAACTGGAGGGGGACTAATATCCTAACGGGAAGGTTTGCTATTGCTGCACTGGGAGGGGTTTAAACTAGAGTTGCAGGGGAATGGGAACCAGAGTACCAGAACAGATAGTGGACAGGTTGTAGAGACAGATGTTGGTAAGACCACAGACAAACTCAGGAAGCAAAACATTGAGCACGGTGGGACTAATGTTGTGAATCTGTCAATGTAAGAAGTATTGGATCAACACATGGAATTAAGATATTGTGGCCATTAGCGAGATTTGGTTTCAGGAGGACTGACAGCTCAATATTCTGGGGTTCCCTTGATGTAGATGTGATAGAGTGGGAGAGATTAAAGGAATAGGGGCAGCATTACTAATGCCTTATGGGTGGAACAGAGGAATAAGAAAAGTTCAATGACATTAATGGGCCAATATTACAGACACCCAGCAGTTTGCAGGATTTCGAGGAACAAATTTGTAGAGAGATCACAGACTGTTGTAAGAAACGCAACAGTGATTGTAGGTGATTTTAACTTTCCACATATTGATTGGGAATCCCATACTGTAAAAGGACTACATGGAGTAGAGTTTGTCAAATGTGTTCAGGAAAGTTTCCTTAATCAGTACATAGAAGTCCCAACGGGGGAGTGTACAATACTTGATCTCCTATTAGAGAATGAGACAGGGCAAGTGACAGAAGTCTGTGTAGGGGAACACTTTACATCTAGTGATCATAATGTCATCAGTTTCAAGGTAATTATGGAAAAAGTTAGCTCTGGTCCTCGGGTTGAGATTCTAAATTGGAGAAAAGCCAGTATTGATGGTATCAGAAAGGATCTGGCAAGTGTGGATTTGGGACAGGCTGTTTTCTGGAAAGGAGTACCTTGTAAGTGGGAGGCCTTCCAAAGTGAAATTTTGAGAATGCAAAGCTTGTATGAGCCTGTCAGAATAAAAGGTAAGGGTAACAGGTTTAGGCAGCCTTGATTTTCAAGAGATACTGAGGCCCTAGTTAAGAAAAAAAAGATGTATAGCAGGTACAGGCAGGTAGGAATGAAGAAGCCACTAGAGGGGTATAAGAAATGCAAGAGAACACTTAAGAATGAAATCAGGAGGGCTAAAAGAAGGTATGAGGTTGCCTTAGCAGACAAGGTGAAGGAGAATTCTGAGGGGTTCTACAGATTTGTTAAGAGCGAAAGGACTGCAAGGAACCAAACTGGTCCTCTGGAAGATCAAAATAGCAATCTATGCATGGAGCTAAAAGAGATGGGAGAGATCTTAAATGGACTTTTTTGCATTTATGTTTTCTCAGGAGATGGATACAGAGTCTATAGAAGGGAGGCAAAGCAGCAGTGAGGTTATGGACCCTATACAGATTACGGAGGAGGAGATGTTTGCTGTCTTGGCGCCTGACAAGGTGTTCCCCTGGGACCCTGTGAGAGGCAGGTGCAGAAATTGCAGGGGCCTTAGCAGAGATATTGCTCCAGAGTATATAGCCCCAGCTGAGATTAGCCATTCAAGTCCAACTTGAACTCTTATCTCCTGTAGGATATTACCATACCAGAAAGTGGCTTCACAACAAGCTTATCAGCATGTCTGTTTAATTGGCCAATGCGTCCTGATAGACAAATAGTATGCTGTTTCTATTTAATTAGTATAATTGAGATACAATTAACTAGATCAAAAGGAAAGGAAATATTTATACTAACTTATTTGAACATTGTTATGAGTGCTCCGATGATAACAAAAGTGAGTTTTCATTTCATGCATTTTTTTTAACAAAAGTAAAACATTTCTCCATGAGCTTTCTCATAATATTAACCATATAATATAACCATATAACAATTACAGCACAGAAACAGGCCATCTTGGCCCTTCTAGCCTGTGCCAAACTCTTACTCTCACCTTGTCCCACTGACCTGCACTCAGCCCATAACCCTTTCCTGTCCATATATCTATCCAATTTAACTTTAAACGACAACATCGAACCTGCCTCAACCACTTCTGCTGGAAGCTCGTTCCACACAGCTACCACTCTCTGAGTAAAGATGTTCCCCCTCATGTTACCCCTAAATGTTTGCCCTTTAAAAGCCTATCCACATCAACTCTGTCTGTCCCCCTCATAATTTTAAATACCTCTATCAAATTCCCCCTCAACCTTCTACGTTCCAAAGAATGAAGACCCAACTTGTTCAACCTTTCTCTGTAACTTAGGTGATGAAACCCAGGTAACATTTTAGTAAACCTTCTCTGTACTCTCTCTATTTTGTTGACATCTTTCCTATAATTCGGTGACCAAAACTGTACACAATACTCCAAATTTGGCCTCACCAGTGCCTTGTACAATTTCAACATTTCAACATCTCAATATTGCATTGAGCTGTGACATTTAAGGGGAACACTTGCATTTATATTGTTTTTCTTGATCTTGGGATATTCCAAAGTCCTCTACAACCAATGAAATGCTTCATATGTGTAATCACTGTTGTGCTACAAGGAAATACGCAATTGATTGCACATCCCAATGTGATAAATCAGATGATCTGTTTCACTCTAGTGTTGAGTAATGAGCAACTCTTCCATAATATTTTTATGTTGCATGGGACTCAGTTTCAGGTCCTCATCTGAAAGTCAGCATCTCCAACACCACGGCACTTCCTCAGACCTGCATTGGAATATCAGTCCATATTTTGTGCCTAGAGGTGAAAACTGAATCCATAAACTTCAAAGGCAGAGACAAGAGTAGAGGCGCATGTAGAAATAGTTTTTTTTTGATGCAACAACCTTTTGAAGTGAGGTACCTACGAGAAGGTCGAATGTGAACATGTTGTGGAATTGGTTCAGATTATATCCATTTGCTATCTTAACCAAACATTTAATTCAACAGCTGTAGTTACCTTTTGAAAGGTAAACAGCCAGTTAAATTTGAAATCAGTTTGAAGTCTTGAGAGCACAGTGATGTCTCTTGAGTAATATAAATAATATGCTCCAAATATCTGCATAATGGGTGATCTCAGTACATGAATCTGATTGAAAGTTTTGCAAAGGTGATAAAAGCAATAGACAACAGAATGTAATTTATATAAACACTTTGAGAAAGCTTCTTGGGAGGACGCTTATAACAGATAACCAAGTTAGAAGTTTATGGAATTGAAGGCAGCTTGCTGACGTGGGAATGAAATTGGCCTGCCATCAGGAAGTAGAGGAGGAATGAAGGAAGGCTGCTCACTTTGACAGGATATGACTCAAGGGACCCTGCAGGGAAGTGTGTATTTGTAGCAACTACTCATCAAATACTAATAGTTGGCTTAGATGATGGGTTAGTCAGCTATATATCCCAGTCTGCCAAAGACACAACAATTAAATACATTGCACATGGAAGGAGTAAATTACAAAGGAAAATTAGTTGATGAAACATATGAATAAAACTGTTGCTAAGGGACTTCAAGGTAGATAAAACTAAGGTCAGCCACTTTGCACCTAAAAAGGATAGAGTGGAATGATGAAAAAGCTCAAAACAGTGATGGTTGATAGAGACAGAACTCCATCATTTTAGTATCATCACCATCATCATCATTAATTGTCGTGTCATATGACATCATCATTATGTGCCGTGTTATATGACATGTGGGTGTTGGCGCGTGGCCAAATGGTTAAGGCGTTTGTCTAGTGATCTGAAGGTCGCTAGTTTGAGGCTTGGCTGAGGCAGTGTGTTGTGTCCTTGAGCAAGGCACTTAACTACACATTGCTCTGCGACGACACCATAGCCAAACTGTATGGGTCCTCATGCCCTTCCCTTGGACAACATCGGTGGCATGGAGAGGGGAGACATGCAGCATGGGCAACTGCTGGTCTTCCATACAACCTTGCCCAGACCTGCGCCCTGGAAACCTCCCAAGGAGCAAATCCATGGTCTCATAAGTGATCATGACATGGGTGATCATGGTCCCATGACCATGATTGTTCTTGGCAAATTTTTCCACAGAAGTGGATTGCCATTGCTTTCTTCTAGGGTTGGGTCCTTACAAGACGGGTGACACCCCCCCCCAGCCATTATCAATACCCTTCAGAGACTGCCTGCCTGCCACCAGTGGTCACACAACCAGGACTTGTGATATGCACCAGCTGTTAATGCGACCATCCACCACCTGCTCCCCTGACTTCACGTGGCCCTGATCGTGACCTATTAGGGTATAGTGCACAGAAAAGGCCGACAGAGTTTACTTCATCCCCTATTAGACATCAGGAATAACTTATTTCCACTCTGGTTTTATGGGTTCCCAGATGAGGTGAGTCTGGGAACTGAAGACACTTTCAAAGAAGTGACAGCATGGTGGCCGATGGGAAAAGCTGCTTGCTCCATCCACTGCTTACACATAACTTCTGTATGCTCCCTGTGTACGGGCTCGAGGTCCTGAATATCATCTAAATGTTTCTTCCCCACTTTAACAAGCAGAGACCAGAGATTCCCAGGAATCACTGGGGGAGGTGATGCATTTCTTCAAGGAAGCTTTTGAGCACATCCTTTGCCTGCATGGCAATCTCTTTCTGTGACAAGAATATAGCAAAGACACAAGAGACTGCTGAGCTTGGAACTAGAGAAAAAAAACAAAAAATGACTGGAGAAACTCAACGGGTAAGGCATCACCTCTAGAGGTAGAGGGATGGTGACCTCCATCAGGTTGTCAGCCTGAAACATCGACGTCCCTCCGTCTCCTCAGATGCTGACAGACCCACCAAGTCCCTCGGGCAGTTTGCTTTTCGCTCTTGTGGAATACACCGTCCATTCCAGGGGTCTGGTGTGAGGGATAGAAATGATATAGCTTACCTTAGCTAACAAGGTGTGGTTGGTGCCTCAATCCTGTGGGAAGACAATGACATTAAGTTGCTCCCCTTTCAAAGAATTTGTTGAGCTTTGCAGTGACAGCATTGGAGGATTTTCCACAGATGTCTCCTGTAGGTAGTCCAGGTCTCAGAAGCATATACAATGGCTTTGATCAATGCTGCCCAGTAACCACAAGTTTTGTGCCTGATCTGAGGTCTTTAAATACTTCACCTACAGTCGACCAAAGGTTGGCACATTGAAGGCAGAGTGGTGAATTTCATCTTAGAGTTCAAGTTTATTGTACATATATATAAACACACAAAACAACAGTGCACCCACAATACATATATATCACACACCGCATGTAAAACAAAATATTACCACAAATAAATTAATAAACTATCATTCAAAATTCATGTAACGTGCACAGCACAGGATGCTAGAATGCCAGTTGATTGGTCTTCAAGGAGTGAGAGTTAGGCTCCAAAGTAAACAGTAACATTCTGGCACCAAATCTGACAAGGGCTGTATCAATCTTGCACCTTGTACATTTGCCTTCTGTAGTGGGTTTAATAGAATGATACCTATAATCCAAAGGTTAAGTGTATTCTAGTTACCCGGGTTGCATTCCTGGGAATTTGTGGAACTTTGATAATTTGGGAAAATTTCAAGATATGAAGATATGGGATAATCCAGCATGAAGTCTTGGACCAAGGCCATTTTCTGAAAGTTACCACCAGACCTTTCAAGGATAATGTTGGGAAAGTATTCTGTTTGGAGAGAATAGTTACAAATTTGGAACTCTATTTCACAAAAGGCAATTAAGACGAGGCCACTTAATTTCAATGCTCAGATAGACGGAGTTCATTTCACAACCAAAGGTATTAAGGAATTTGTACAAAAGACAGATAACAAAACAGGCTTGGGGTTGGTATAAGCCAATTCCTTTACTGTTTTCTCATATGCTGGTCCTTATTTGGTATACACAACACCAAGGATCTCACCTGGACTGTACATACCGGCTGTGTGGTCAGTAAGGCACAACAGCGCCTCTTTCACCTCAGATGGCCGAAGAAGTTTGGCATGAGTCCCCAAATCCTCAGGACTTTCTACAGGGGCACCATCAACAACATCCCGACTGTCACCTCCTGGTATGGGAACTGTACTACCCTCAGTCGCAGGGCGATGCAGAGCAGATCTGTGAATGTGAACTGTCCTATATTCCGGATATCTACAGCAGCCAAAAAGGGGCCTGGGGGATCATCAGGGATTCCAGCCACCCCAACCACAAACTGCTTCAAGCAAATGGTACCACAGCATTAAGGCCAGAGCCAACAGGCTCCAGGACAGCTTCTTTCACCAGCTCATCATATTTATCAATACACATTGATCTGATTGCATATCTAACTGTACGTTGTATCTGACTGAACATACACAAAACAATTATGTATACAATCTTAGTGTTTGGCCAATATCCTCCCACATTTCCCTTCCTTATTGATTGTACGTTGCAACGGAGACACAACATAAAGATTTTTACACCCTCATGTTGTGAGATGGATGTAAGAAATAAAATAAATTCGAATTCTAATTATTCATCCCTACTTGTGCCACTCTATGGATGGCAGCCATGTCTTCAGCTGCCAAGGGTCTAGGTTCTGATATTCCCTCTTTAACCAAGATTTTGATTATCTGCACTAAATTCTTTGCACAGGAGGCAATTTGTCTCCTTGCTTCTGGACAGGCTCACTGTAGAGTAATCTATTCAGTCACATTTTCAACGTAGGAAATCTTTTCTTCAGATCCTTTCTGCACCTTTCATCCTTCACTTTAAATCTTCCTCTCTGTTTCTGCTAATGGAAACAACTCTCTGTACATGTCCTATCTAAATCTGCCATTGCCCTGAACCCGTCTACCAAATCTTCTTGTGGCTTTGTGTTAGTGTTTATTTACTAACATTCACATGAGGTGCTTTGGGACATTTGGGTGACATTACATAAATGGAATGCTTTGAGGTGGCTGATTCGAAACTCAACACCGGGACCTCTATAGCTTGTGGCATCAACAACAGCTGAAATAAGTTTTTTAACTGAAAGCCAACAACTTGAAATTTATTGTTAATTTTTGTCCAGTTATAAACTAAAGGTACCTTAACAAAGTCTTGAGAGAAACCTCAAGGCTCTATTAACATATAATGCTGGAAAAGCTTGAAATAATTAAAACACAGCATGAAGCGAGGCAAATAACAATTTTTCCTTTTCTTTTATGGACCTCAGCATTTCCAAGCCCAACAGCCATATGGATCACATTAGCTTGGGAACTGAATGTTGGGAAACAAATTGGAGCCAGAAAATTCACTTATTTTCAATTAGAGAATGCCAGAATACTGATAAAGTTAAAAAAAATAAGGATAAAAGTTAAAAATGCAGATGTCAATCATGTACCACAGAAAGTAGTCAATTGAATGTTGTTTAAAACTAACTGTTAAAGAGCCACATGGACAAACTCTATTGAACCTCTGTTGTTTGATTAGACTTTACTGGAAGGTTATTAAATGGAGTGTTAACTCTTATTTTAACTTCCTGAAATTAGTCCTTACTTACCACTAGAATTCAAGGGACTATGGAAAGGAAGTGGCTCAGAATGTGGGATTTTTGTTTTTGGGTGCGTGTGGAAAAACGACTAGTCGTACACTTAATTCTACAGAAATGCTCATACGTTTTGGGCTTACCACTTCGACTATTAGAAGTATCTGTAATGTCAGATCATTCATTTGGGCAGTCATTTTTCAGGGGTTTTTTTTACTGTCTGTTATGTCTTTGGCATTTAGGGCGGCAATGAATGTCCTCCATTTCTTGTGGTGTTCATAGCTTCCTTCATCATGTCAGTCACCTCCTCTCAGTTTTCACTTCTGTTCAGTCATGCAAGTCCCAGGTGGAGACTCAGATGTGGAAGGTTTCTTCATTGCTGTTTCCATAACAATTTTATTTTACCAGTCAGAGCTTTATCACCCCGAGTTGAACCCGTGAACGTGGAGGATTGGTGGACCACTCTTACTCTAGTCTCTACCCTTTGACCTGTCTGGCATGGTTGACCCTACCAAAGGCAAAGAATAAAGCTCTGACTTCCAGCCAATTTAGCTCACCAGGACATTGGAGCATGCAAGCCTCTAAACCACGACAATGTTGTGGTCCTCTTTTTGAGATGGACAAATTACTTAATCTTGCAAGAATTTGTGCATTTCTTATTTGAATGTAAGACTGCCTACAGAAATGTAAGCATTAACATACAAGCTGTTCAACACACACACACAAAATGATGGAGGAACTCAGCAGACCAGGCAGCATCTATGGAAAAAAAAGTGCAGTCAACATTTCAGGCCGAAACCTGACTGTACTTTTTTCCGTAGATGCTGCCTGGCCTGCAGAATTCCTCCAGCATTTTGTGTGTGTTGCTCAGATTTCCAGCATCTACAGATTTTCTCTTGTTTGTGACATAAAAGCTGTCATTAATTTCCATTTATCTAGAGTCTATTTTAATGGAGATTAAAGTACTCAATGGTAAGATTCAGTGAAGTTTCCCTGATTGAATAATAGGTTAACTATGAGAGTTAACTGCTCAATTAGAGAATTGGATAAAATAATTTTATATTCATGACTCCAGCACTGTTCAACTGAGATTACTAATCATTAGAATAGAAATGATAATTACAATTAATTTTTTAAAGCATATAGATTATAGTTGATCATTATGTGCTATCATTGGTTAATTTATTAAAATTATAAAAGTTGCATGTTAATTCTATCTTGAAAAGGAATTACATTTAAGTATAATTATGGATTAATTATATCAGTGTCACTGATATAAATTTTCATAGTGCCATCTATTGTCACTTACATTTCCAACCAAACATGGTTTCCTAGCAAAGAAATGTCTGTGTGGTTAGAATTCAGACCAGGTACCTATAAAAAGATGAGCAGGAAGTAATGAGTGTGTCACTGTCAATATTGAATCTATTGTTCCAGACGTTGCTAAACTGCTCCATGATGTAGTACTTTCTGGGCATTGCAACACAAATCTTAAGCAACATACACAAAATTTTAAGGAACTTTGCACGTCAAGCAGCATCTATAGAGAGTAATAAACAGTCAACGTTTCAGATTGAATCAGCATTATGGCCCAGAACGGAGACTGTTTTCCATGGCTGCTGCCTGACTTGCTGAGTTCATCCAGGATTACGTCTGTTTGGGTGAATCACATGACTCTTTATCTCAGGACACACTGTCTCACCATGGAAAACAAAGACAGCTGTTCTTACAGCTTACTACAACCTTCCACGTTGGCAGGATGCCACTTGTTGGATTGGTCTAATTTGACTATTAACATGCAATAGCTAAACTTCTGAAAATGCAAACAGAAAGTACTGTAAATGGTCAGCAGGTCAAACAATCCCTGCAGTGAAATAAATAAAGCAGATTCTGGCACGCCCCTTTTCTTTCCAGTACTGTGGAAGGGTGTCGGCCTGAAACATTGACTGCTGTTTATTCCCTCCCCTAGGTGCTGTCTGACCTGCTGAGTTCCTCCAGGATAACGTGGGGATCAGTGTTTTGATCCTAGTTATTCACAATATGGATGAAAGAACAAAATCTCATAATTCGCAGCATCTATCGAGAGAAATAAACAGTTGACATTTTAGATCAAATCAGGGTCTAATAAAGTGTCATGGGCCAAAACTATGACTGCTTATTTCCCACCATAGATGCTGCCTGGCTTTCTGAGTTCCTCCAGCATTATGTCTGTGCTGCTCAAAATTTCCAGCATCTGCAGAATCTCTTGCGTCACTGAAGTCTTAAATTAAGCCAATAAAAAGGGACTAAAAATATTCAAAGATTCAAATTCATAGCAAAGATTTAATGATTCAAACTCTTCAAGATTGAATCTTTGAATCTTGAATTAAGCCAATAAAAGGGACTAAAAATATTGCCTGTAGACACTCAGTTTGTGATTTCTTACAATCCCATTTCTTACGTGATGTTGTGGACCCCTCTTGGTACATCATGGAAGCCAGTCTCCACTCCATGGACAGTGTCTATACTTCTCACTGCCTTAGTGAAGCAGCCAGCATAATCCAAAATCCCACACACCATAGACGTTCTCTCTTCTCTCAAAATCCCAAGAGCATGTGTCACAGAAGTCACAAGGCTCAAGTATAGCTTCTGTCCCAATGTTATAAGACTATTGAATGGTTCCCTAGTACAGGACACTGGAGCAGGGATCTAAATCACAGACCCAGTACTGTGCACACAGTGATACTAATTGAGCAACAGATCCTGAGGTGCAAACAAAGTTGGTGTCAAAGTTTAGGCAGAGATCAAAACATCTAGAGAAATCCAAAAACCAGAATCGGGAAACAGGCAGAGTCAATATTCAGTCAGACAGAAAAAGTACAGATACAAATCTGGAAAGGCTCAGGAAAATTCACTGGTACAATCTAGCAACAACCAGGTGAAAACACAGGACTGAAATACACTGAGCAGTAAACAGAGAGGCAGATGATAGGTGGAGCACAATGAGACACAGGTGGCAGCAATACAGGTAATAATGAGAAACAGGTGAGAGACAGAGTACTCAGTAATACAGGGGCCGGAGTAGAGCAGGATTGGGGACACGAGCACATGGCAATACAAAACCACCCACTGACAGCAAGTGGGAAACACACAAAAAGACAAGAGTTCAACTGCAGGTACTGACACAATAAGGTGGACTCTTGACCTCACAATCTACCTTGTTATGATCCTGCACCTAATTGTTTACCTGCACTGTGCTTTCTCTGTAGCAATTGCTCTTTATTATGCATTCTGTTATTGTTTTACCTTGTACTACTTAATGTACTGCAGTACATGCAACAATAACAAAACAATTCCAATTCCAATTCCAATAAAGGAACTGAGAATCATATGCAACACACATAAAAATTACTGGTGAACGCAGCAGGCCAGGCAGCATCTATAGGAAGAGGTACAGTCGACGTTTCGGGCCGAGACCCTTCGTCAGGACTAACTGAAAGAAGAGATGGTAAGAGATCTGAAAGTGGGAGGGGGAGGGGGAGATCCAAAATGATGGAAGAAGACAGGAGGGGGAGGGATGGCGCCAAGAGCTGGGCAGTTTATTGGCAAAAGGTATATGAGAGGATCATGGGACGGACGGAAGGCCTAAGGAGAAAGAAAGGAGGAGGGGGGAAGCCCAGAGGATGGGTAAGGAAAATAGTGAGAAGGACAGAGGAAGAAAAAGGAGAGAGAGAGAGAGACAGAGAGAGAGAAATAAATAAATAATGGATGGGGTACGAAGGGGAGGTGGGGCATTAGCAGAAGTTTGAGAAGTCAATGCAGCCTTCAATATATTGGCAAGACCTGACGCAGGCTGGGAGACCAATTCGCTGAACACCTATGCTCTGTCCGCTAGAGAAAGCAGGATCTCCCAGAGGCCACACATTTTAATTCCACGTCCCATTCCCATTCTGATATGTCTATCCACGGCCTCCTCTATTGTAAAGATAAAGCCACACTAAGGTTGGAGGAACAACACCTTATATTGCATCTGGGTAGCCTCCAATCTGATGGCATGAACACTGACTTCTCTAACTTCTGTTAATACCCCACCTCCCCTTTGTACCCCATCCATTATTTTTTTTCTCTCTCTCTCTCTCTCTCTCTCTCTCTCTCTCTCTCTCTCTCTCTCTCCTTTTTCTCCCTCTGTCCCTCTCACTATACTCCTTGCCCATCCTCTGGGCTTCCCCCCTCCCCCTTTCTTTCTCCCTCGACCTCCCATCCCATGATCCTCTCATATCCCTTTTGCCAATCAACTTTCCAGCTCATAGCTCCATCCCTCCCCCTCCTCTCTTCTTCCATCATTTTGAATCTCCTCCCCCTCGCACTTTCAAATCTCTTATTATCTCTTCTTTCAGTTAGTCCTGACCAAGGGTCTCGGCCCAAAACATTGACTGTACCTCTTCCTAGAGATGCTGCCTGGCCTGCTACGTTCACCAGCAATTTTTATGTGTGTTGCTTGAAATTCCAGCATCTGCGGGTTTCCCCGTGTTTGAGAATCATATGCACAGGTTTGCCAATCGCACTTGGTCAAATGCTGGAATAGGCCATGAAGACCGGAGCAAAACATTGCAAATAATAATTAAGTGAATGTATGAACTTGTGACAGAAATCCCTTTCTAAACAGCCATGTTGTATTGTAATGTCCTTTAAGCTCCTGTTTGTGACATATCTAGCATGCCTATAATTGTAGCATTGTTCACCTGGTGTGTTTAGAGCTGCAGGTGGTTTCATGGAAACTAAAGCGGAATTTAATTTGGAATTTATTTAAATATTTAAATTTCAATTCCTCACCTGCAATGGTTGAATTTGAACTCACATCTCTAGGTCACTGGTTCAGGGCTCAAGCTGCCAATCTAATAAATTAACCGTTGAAGAATGTACTTCTGATCTGTTCTACTTGTATTGACTTCAATGTCACAAGTTCATACATTCACTTAATTATTATTTGCAATGTTTTGCTCTGGTCTTCATGGCCTATTCCAGCATTTGACCAAGTGCGATTGGCAAACCTATGCATATGATTCTCAAACACGAGGAAATCTGCAGATGCTGGAATTTCAAGCAACACACATAAAACTTGCTGGTGAACGGAGCAGGCCAGGCGGCATCTCTAGGAAGAGGTACAGTCGACGTTTCGGGCCAAGACCCTTCATCAGGACTAACTGAAAGAAGAGATAGTAAGAGATTTGAAAGTGGGAGGGGCAGGGGGAGTTCCAAAATGATAGAAGACAGGAGGGGGAGGGATGGAGCCAAGAGCTGGACAGTTGATTGGCAAAAGGGATATGAGAGGATCATGGGACAGGAGGCCTAGGGAGAAAGAAAGGGGGAGGGGGGAAACCCAGAGGATGGGCAAGGAGAATAGTGAGAGGGACAGAGAGAGAGAGAGAGAGAGAGAGAGAGATAGATAGAGAGAGAGAGAGAGAGAGAGAGAGAGAGAGAGAAAAAAAAAACGGATGGGGTATGAAGGGGAGGTGGGGCATTAACTGAAGTTAGAGAAGTCAATGTTCATGCCATCAGGTTGGAGGCTACCCAGATGGAATATAAGGTGTTGTTCCTCCAACCTGAGTGTGGCTTCATCTTGACAGTAGAGGAAGCCGTGTGTAGCCCCCCTGGCCAGCCTCAGGGTTGCTCGGCTCGTTGTCGTCTAGGGAAACAGCCCTCGGCCCCAGCAAACTGGGTAATTAGTTTGTGTGGATGCTGTGTGATGTACCCACCCCGTCCAAATAGCAGACAATACACCAGGTATGATTAAATAATTTACAGTTTATAGATATTACTTGAACTATATAATTCATAGAGAATAAAATATAAAAGGAAAATAAAAGGCGCCACACTTATCAAAGTTCAATCTCTTCGTGCACAAACAGTTGGAGCTCAGGACCCTTCTTCACCCTGCGACCCCTTGGACCACCTCGACCGGCCGCCTGGGACCAACAACGGTGGTCGACCAGATGCTCCACACGAGTCCATCTCCATCTCCTCTCCTCACCGAACGCCACACTCCGGGTCCGACCCCGTTAGCGGACTCAGCACCTGGTCCATCCTCTGTCTCTCTCTCCCACCTTCTCCCTCGAAAAACCCCACGCATACAACATCTTACAGATACACCAAAAGCATAACAACTATCCCAATTGGTTCGTAACATCTTATCACAGTCTAACCCAAAACAAGCTGCTAGCGCAAGACTTTCTCAACGTTTAACATAACAAAGAAGCATTCCCAAGTATAACATAACAAAGAAGCCATTTTAGTTAGCCTACGCAGTAACATAAAAGACGAAACCCCCTTACATGTGGATAGACATATTTGAATGGGAATGGGACATGGAATTATAATGTGTGGCCACTGGGAGATCTTGCTTTCTCTGGTGGACAGAGTGTAGGTGTTCAGCGAAATGGTCTCCCAGCCTGCGTCAGGTCTTGCCAATATATTGATGGCTGCATTGGGAGCACTGGACGCAGCCTCGGGGTCCAACATAAAATTCTCTGTAACTTCTGCCACCTCCAATGGGATCCCACCACTAAGCACATCTTTCTCTCCCCACCCCCTGCTTTCCACAGGGATCGCTCCCTACATGACTTCCTTGTCCATTCGTTCCCCCCAATCCTTCCCACCGATCTCCCTCCTGGCACTTTTCCTTGCAAGCGGAACAAGTGCTACACATGCCCTTACACCTCCTCCCTTACCACCATTCAGGGCCCCAGACAGTCCTTCCAGGTGAGGCGACACTTCACCTGTGAGTCAGCTGGGGTGATATACTGTGTCCGGTGCTCCCAATGCAGCCTTCTATATATTGGCGAGACCCGACGCAGGCTGGGAGACCGTTTCGCTGAACACCTACACTCTATCCGCCAGAGAAAGCAGGATCTCCCAGTAGCCACACGTTTTAATTCCACGTCCCATTCCCATTCTGATATGTCTATCCACGGCCTCCTCTACGGTCAAGATAAAGCCACACTCAGGTTGGAGGAACAACACCTTATATTCCCTCGGGGTAGCCTCCAACCTGATGGCATGAACATTGACTTCTCAAACTTCCACTAATGCTCTACCTCCCCTTCGTACCCCATCTGTTATTTATTTATTTATTTCTCCCCTTCTCTCTCTCTCTCTCTCTCTCTCTCTCTCTCTCTCTCCTTTTTGTCCCTCTCACTATACCCCTTGCCCATCCTCTGGGCTTCCCCCCTCCCCCTTTCTTTCTCCCTAGGCCTCCTGTCCGTCCCATGATCCTTTCATATCCCTTTTGCCAATCAACTTCCCTGCTCTTAGCTCCATCCCTCCCCCTCCTGTCGGACAAACTGACTGCGCTTGTCAGGAGTCAGAGAACATTTCGAGAGAGCAGTGTCATGTGCTTCACTGAGACGTGGCTGCATGAGGACGTACCCGATCAAAGTATTTCCATAGAGGGCTTCCAGACCGTTCGAGCTGACTGGAATTGCACTGAGAGCGGTTAGCGTAAAGGAGGGGGGCTGGCGGTCCTGGTAAATAACAGATGGTGCAATCCTGGGCATATTACGATCAAGGAACGTGTCTGTAGCCTGGATAATGAACTTTTTGCTTTTGGACTCCGGCCATATTATTTGCTAAGGGAAATTTCGCATGCAATTGTGGTTGTTGTGTACATCCCTCCCTCTGCCAACCCGACGTCGGTGTGTAACATCATCTACACCGGCATAGCCAGATTACAAACCCAGCACCCGAGTGCCCTCATTACCATCTCGGGTGACTTCAACCAGGTTACCATGGCTAGAACACTGCCCAACTTCATACAGTATGTGAGCTGTACAACCAGAGGGGAGAGGACTCTGGATTTGATGTACGCTAACGTTAAGGATGCATACAGCTCCTCTCTCCTCCCCCCACTGGGAAGGTCAGATCACAACCTGGTGCATCTAAAACCCTGCTACGTGCCTCTGGTGAAGAATAAACCTGCAACCTCAAGGACAGTGAGGAAGTGGTCGGAGGAGGCTTATGAGGCGCTCCAGGGTTGTTTTAAGGTGACAGACTGGCAGGCACTCTGTGAGCCACATGGAGAGGATATTGATGGTCTCACAGAGTGCATCACTGATTACATCAACTCCTGTGTGGACGGCAATGTTCCGACAAGAACTGTCCTTTGTTATTCAAATAACAAGCCATGGGTAACAAAGGACATTAAGGACATCCTGAACGCAAAAAAGAGGGCGTTTAGAGATGGAAATAGGGAGGAGCTGAGGGCAATACAAATGACCTGAAAGCCAGGATCAGGGAGGCTAAAGACAGGTACAGGAGGAAGCTTGAGTGGAAACTCCAGGAGATCAACATGAGAGAGGTCTGGAGGGGGATGAGGACCATCACTGGGTTCCGGCAAACTAGCAACAGAGGAGCTGAAGGCAGTGTGGACAGGGCCAATGAACTTAACCTGTTCTTTAACAGATTTGACATTGTGGCCCCTGTCCATCCCCCACATGAGTCACCTGTTGTCGACCCCCAACCAACACATATTCCACTCTCCCCTCTTACCCCTCCTCACAGTCCCCCACCCTGCTCTCATGACTATACCACTTCCCCACACGAAACCACCATGGTGGGCTTCACAGCTGAACAGGTGAGAAGACAGCTGAAACGTCTCAACCCAAGCAAGGCTGCAGGACCAGATGGTGTCAGTACCAGGGTGCTCAAAGCCTGTGCCCCTCAGCTATGTGGAGTACTTTGCCACGTATTCAACCGAGCCTGAGGCTCCGGAGGGTTCCTGTACTGCAGAAGACGTCCTGCCTCGTCCCTGTGCCAAAGACACCGCGCGCTAGCGGCCTCAATGACTACAGACCGGTGGCATTGACCTCCCACATCATGAAGACCCTGGAGAGATTTGTTCTGGAGCTGCTCCGGCCTATGGTCAGGCCACACTTAGATCCCCTCTAATTCGCCTACCAGCCCCGACTAGGAGTTGAGGATACCATCGTCTTCCAGCTGAACCGTGTCTATGCCCACCTGGACAAGCCAGCGAGCACTGTGAGGGTCATGTTTTTTGACTTCTCCAGTGCGTTCAACACCATCCACCCTGCTCTGCTGGGGGAGAAGCTGACAGCGATGCAGGTGGATGTTTCCCTGGTGTCATGGATTCGTGATTACCTGACTGGCAGACCACAGTACATGTGCTTGCAACACTGTGTGTCCGACAGAGTGATCAGCAGCACTGGGACTCCACAGGGGCTGTCTTGTCTCCCTTTCTCTTCACCATTTACATCTCGGACTTCAACTATTGCACAGAGTCTTGTCATCTTCAGAAGTTTTCGGATGACTCTGCCATAGTTGGATGCATCAGCAAGGGAGATGAGGCTGAGTACAAGACTAAGGTAGGAAACTTTGTCACATGGTGTGAGCAGAATTATCTGAAGCTTAATGTGAAACAGACTAAGGAGCTGGTGGTAGACCTGAGGAGAGCTAAGGTACCGGTGACCCCTGTTTCTATCCAGGGGGTCAGTGTGGACATGGTGGAGGATTACAAATACCTGGGGATACGAATTGACAATAAACTGGACTGGTCAAAGAACACTGAGGCTGTCTACAAGAAGGGTCAGAGTCATCTCTATTTCCTGAGGAGACTGAGGTCCTTTAACATCTGCCGGATGATGCTGAGGATGTTCTACGAGTCTGTGGTGGCCAGTGCTATCATGTTTGCTGTTGTGTGCTGGGGCAGCAGGCTGAGTGGAGCAGACACCAACAGAATCAACAAACTGATTCGTAAGGCCAGTGATGTTGTGGGGATGGAACTGGACTCTCTCACGGTGGTGTCTGAAAAGAGGATGCTGTCTAAGTTGCATGCCATCTTGGTCAATGTCTCCCATCCACTACATAATGTACTGGGTGGGTACAGGAGTACATTCAGCCAGAGACTCATTCCACCGAGATGCAGCACTGAGCGTCATAGGAAGTCATTCCTGCTTGTGGCCATCAAACTTTACAACTCCTCCCTTGGAGGGTCAGACACCCTGAGCCAATAGGCTGGTCCTGGACTTATTTCCTAATTTACTGGCATAATTTACATATTACTATTTAACTATTTATGGTTCTATTACTATTTATTATTTATGGAGCAACTGTAAGGAAAACCAATTTCCGCCGGGATCAATAAAGTATGACTATGACTATGACTTCTATCATTTTGGATCTCCCCCTCCCCCTCCCACTTTCAAATCTCTTACTATCTCTTCTTTCAGTTAGTCCTGACGAAGGGTCTCGGCCCGAAACGTCGACTGTACCTCTTCCTAGAGATACTGCCTGGCCTGCAACGTTCACCAGCAATTTTTATGTGTGTTGCTTGAAATTCCAGCATCTGCAGGTTTCCTCATGTTTGAGAATCATATGCACAGGTTTGCCAATCGCACTTGGTCAAATGCTGGAATAGGCCATGAAGACCAGAGCAAAACATTGCAAATAATAATTAAGTGAATGTATGAACTTGTGACATTGGAACCAATACAAGTAGAACAGATCAGAAGTACATTCTTCAATGGTTAATCTATTAGATTGGCAGCTTGAGCCCTGAACCAGTGACCGAGAGATGTGAGTTCAAATTCAACCATTGCAGGTGAGGAATTAAAATTAAAATATTTAAATAAATTCCAAATTAAATTCGGCTTTAGTGTCCATTAAACTACCAAATTGTTGTAAAATCAAGATATTGGCATGTTAAATATTTTGCATAAATGCATTCTTAAAACTTATCAATTTTTCTTTCCTTTTAATCACATGACGGCAGAATACTCCCAGTGCTCAGCAGTTGCAGAGGGCCTCAAGGGCACTGACAAATATCATAGAACTTCCATTTGCACAATACCAAGAAACGTATCACATGGTTGAAAATCTCACCAATAGGCAGTGAAATAATATTGTGTAATTTGCTGGATAGCTAATAATGGTCATTTTTGGATATTTTCCATGTTCGATACAATTGCTTTTCTTGTGTCAGACACAGCCCCACCATGACCACAATGGCAGTTCAATGCCCAGAATTTTTCGATAGCATGGTCTCCATCACATCGACTGATCTCTTGTAGACGACTGTCTACCCACGGTTGAACCAGGTTTCAACTATGTTTTCCCAACATGCACTTGGGGAATTTTAACAATGGTCAGAATTAGGTAGTCTGGCAGCTCCCATGATTCATTCATTTTTTGCCAGTCACAGCTGACTCTCATCTTATCCATCTCATATACAAGGATGAATTCTTGTAGACTAAGAGTGGACCTTTTCCCAAATGTTTGATTACACCGCTGCAGCTCTAAACACACCAGGTGAACAATGCTACAATTATAGACATTGTTAGATATGTCACAAACAGGAGCTTAAGGGACATTACAATATAATATGGCTGTTTAGAAAGGGATTTCCCTGTCTGCACCCCTCTGGTGACACTCTGCCATATATAACAGCAGGGCACTATTCACTGCTCTGCACTGCATAACTTGATGATTAAATGAGCTCAAGATTGGGTCAAGGCAAGATCAGGAGCCAAGACACCAGGAGCAGCAAGGTGAAGACAGACAGCAGGAGGACCTGTTCCTAGCCTTGCTGAGAATGATTTTTTTTTTGCTCAACAATTATCTTTTGACTGACGGACATTTTCCAGATGGTAAACCTGTTCCATTGGCAACTGGTGTCCTGCAACATTGCCACCATTCATGGGCTTCCAGAGGCAGCTCAGTTTTGCACCAATGAGAGTGGGCCCAAACATGACATTGCATTACTGTAGAACCATTGAGTGAACACACCTCCGCAGTTAGTCACATTCCTTTAAACCATATTCATGCATCCACTTCTGTTGCAAATATTAAAGATTGCTCCGTCTTCTTCTTTTCCTTGAGATGTCTCTTGGGATCAACAACGAACTGTTCCCAGGTTATTGGGTTCTGAGGCAGCCATGAGACCAATGTAGGAATGAAGACGCTCCCTCCAATGGGGCAGGAGGTGGCTGACGGGGCGGGGGGGGGGTTGGTCTGGGTGGTAGAAGTGGACTGATGGGACGTCTTCCTGCTGCATCAGCAGGACTTCTGTGTGCTCCTGGTGCACGGCCTCAAGGTTCAGAAGACCACTCTGATTGCTTCTTCCCTCTTTGAACAGTCAGAAGCCCCAAGAGTTTTTGAACCCTTTTCTCTATCTGCTTGGTAATCTCCTCCCAAGACAGAGCCCAGGACAAAAGTGTACGTGTTGGGGGTCTGGTATTGGGCATGGGAATGATATGGCCAGCCTAGCATAGTCATCTGAGAGTAATGAGGTATTGGGGATGCTGGCTTGAAAGATGGTCACCCACTGAGCTGGCGTATCAAAGGTGGTGAACATTCTCATCCCTTTTTGCCCAGAGGTGATTTCCAAGGAATGAGAACAGATCCACATTTCCCAGAGTCTTGTCATCAGTCTTTGTGTAACCCTCCGGTTCTGTCAGCTGCATAAGTCTAGGGAAGACGATCTCTGGCCCCACCAAACGTGTGAAATTGCAAAACCTCCCGTTTGTGTGGATGCTGTGTGGTTTGTTACACTGCTACAAACCAGTACCACAAAATAACATACCATATGCAATTAAACCATTTAGCTTTATAATTCTTAACTTGACTGAAGGGTTAGTAAGGAAAAACAAGAAGAAAAGGGCCCATTTTAATGAAACAGTCTAATGTGCACAAGATGGAGCTCATGGCTTCCCCTTCGCCGATCCTCCTTCGATCTCCCAGCCTTGGTCAGTTCATGGCTCCAGGGTCTTCTCTCTTCATCTTCCACCGAACAAAAGCCCCAGGTCTTCTCAGTGTCAGGCTCACGGCACAAAAGCACACTCCCCTCATTGGACAGCTCACATTGCAGAGCACCCGTTATCTCTAACCATAACCCAAACACTGCTTCCACAGAAAGACCATTATATTAGCAGTAATCCTACTGAAAGACCTTCACATTGGCAGTGAAATCTTCCCCAGGGTGGTACATTTGTTATTAGAGGGCAGTATGGTAAAACAGGGCTAGGATGGTAGAGCGCTTTGAGCTTGAGCATATTGAGTGTAACATCTAGCTTCTCATATGCTTTGGCGAATAAATCAACGGTCTAGCCCTTCTGTCCACCTCCTTAGTCTGGTTTCTGTGCCCTTCCATTCTAGTCCTGATGAAGGGTCATGGCCCGAAACGTCAACTTTTTATTCCCTGCCGTAGATGCTGCCAGACTTACTAAGTTCCTCCAGCAGCTTGTATGTGTTGTTCAACACTTGAAGCTTAACCTCCGAGCATGCGCAATTCAAGCCTCGTCTGCATACTGCAGCTCAAGTAATGAGGACTGCACGGCTCCTCTGTCATAGGCAAAATCACAAACACGAGAAAATCTGCTGGAAATCCAAGCAACACACACACACACACACACACACACACACACACACAAAATGCTGGAGGAGCTCAGCAGGACAGGCAGCATCGATGGAAAGGAGCAAAGAGTCGACGTTTCGGGCCGAGACTCTTCATCAGGACTGGTGAGAGAGGGAAACAGGAATAGTGGAATAATGAAGGGGAGGGGGCAATTACCAGAAGTTAGAGGAATCGGTGGACATCCCCATTCCTGTTTCCCTCTCTCACTTTATCTCCTGACCCGCCAATAACCTCCCTCTGGTGCTCCTCCCCTTTCCTTTTCTTCTATGGTCTTCTACCCTCTCCCCTTCTCCAGCCCTTTATCTCTTTCACTAATCAACTATCCCAGCTTCTTACTTCACCCTCCCCCTCTCCCGGTTCCACCTATCACCTATCACCTAGCACCTTGTATTTCTTCCTCCCATCCCCCATCTTCTTACTCTAACTTCTTATGTTTTTTTCCCAGCCCTGATGAAGGGTCTCGGCCGGAAACGTCAACTGTTCATTTTTTTTCCATAGATGCTGCCTGGTCTGCTGAGTTCCTCCAGCATTTTGTGCGTGTTGCTTTTCATAGGCGGACATTAGTTGTAAAGCTCCTCCCCTGCGGGAGGAGGGGCACAACATTGTGAGGAGGACTGAGAAGTATGGTGGGCAATGGCAGACTCTTACTTGCATCGTTGATTATTCTATGATGATAGACTCCATAAAGTAGTTCCACATGGTCAAATGACATGACACTCTGGATCAGTGGTCCACAACCTCCGGGCCGTGAAGCATGCAGGGATGCAGCGGTAGCCAGGACGCGCCCAGCACATCTTTAAGAAAAAAGCCGAAATAAACAAACTTATTAATTAGGTGCCACCCAGAAGCCGGTCTTCATTAGAGGAACTGAGGTGGAGGAGGTCAATAACTTTAAATTCTTCGGCATTAAGGATCGACGTTTCTCTCTCTGAAAAGTGTCAGAGGATCTGTCCTGGGACCAGCACATAACTGTCATTACAAAGAAAGCATGGCAGCGCCTGTACTTTATTAGAAGTTTGTGTAGATTCAACATGTCACCTCGATCCTGACAGCCCTGTCTTTTCAGCCTGTCTGAGCTGGCGTTTAAATTGACCAAACAATGGAACAGCTAAAGGCTCCAGCGTCCTGGAAAGAGGAGTGAACATCGCGTAGAGCAAGCGAAATCGGCAATCGCCTCTGACCTGGGCCGACATTTACGTGCCGGGCGGCACATAATTAATTAGTTTGTTTATTTCGGCTTTTTTCTTAAAGATGTGCTGGGTGCGCTCCGGCTACCGCTGTACCCCTGCATGCTTCGCGGCCCGGAGGTTGGGGACCACTGTCCTAGAGTACCCAGGTATGTCTGAGCTCATTGTCCCCTCCTTTGACAGACATTGTGAGATGGCACAGTAGCATAGTGGTTAGCATAACGCTAATACAGTACCATCAACCCTGGTTCAATTCCGCTGCTTATGGTGAGGAGTTTGTACATTCTCCCCGTGACCTCACTGGCTTTCTCCGGGTGCTCCAGTTTCCTCCCACACTACAAAGACGTTCAGGTTAAAAGGTCACACGGGTGTGATTGGGCTGTGTGGGTTTGTTGGGCCTGAAGAGTAGGTCACTGCACTACATCTCTAAATAAAATACAAATTAAAAATATGCTAATGTGGTCAGCCACTTTAATCATAGACACAAAGAATTCTGCAGATGCTGGAATCTTGAGCAGCCTCTACAGAATGCTGGAGAAACTCAGCAGGTCAGGCAGCATCTACAAAGGGAAATAAACAGACTGTAGGGACTCCTTAGTACATGAGCATGTTTTGGGCCAAGACTCCTCATCAGGACCCCTCCCTTCACAGATGCTGCCTGACCTGCTGAGTTTTTCCAGCATTTTAGACATGTTAGCCAACTTAGCTTAGTTAAGTGAAGGTAAGGAATTGAGTGAGGGAGCAGCAAAGGAAGAATTTACATGGAACGGCTTCACACTGCTTGAGCTCCACAAAGTATCAACAACAGTTCTAATGATACAACGTGGCTGGTTGCAGAAAAATACTTACTGAAATAATGAACACAAATTTACATGCTCCTAATATCTCTTAGATAATCCTGCTTGGAGCACCTGCACAAAGGTCAGTTCTCACTCATAGCAGCTATTACCCCTCAACCATCATGCTCTTGAGCCAGAGGGGATAACTTCACCTAACTTCACTCACCCTAGCACCGAACTTTTCCTGCAACCTATGGACTCACTTTCAAGGACTTTTCATCCCACGTTCTCAATAGTTATTGCTTTATTTATTTTTTTTTATTATTTTGTGTGTGTTTTTTTCCTTTGCAATTACTATGTATGCCCGCAAGGGTTTACATATGATGACATAAGTGTTCGTTGATATAAAATATCACTTTGAACTTTGTGGAAGCTGGAATACAGGAAGTAAAGAGGAAAGGAGAATCTGAAAAATCAAGAACTATTGGTCCTACCACATCGCTACACCTGTCACCTGCGTAAAAGGAACCATCAAGCCCAGGGTGGTTTAACCAGCCATCTCCCTTCACCTTGCAATACTCTGGATCAGATGTTAGGTGCTACATTTGCAATGTAAGGTTGGAAGCCCTACTATTGCTTCCCCCTTCGGCTCCCCATGGCCGTTGGAAAATTGGTTTTCATCTTAGCACCAAGATACACATTTCTTCTTAATTTGCTTAATATTTCAAGCCCTTGTTGGGCTGGCTCCAGTCAGTGAGGATAGTATCTCAGAGTCTGAGGCTGCTGGAAAGATCTTTTCACACCCTGTGAGCAGACGGGAGTCCCAGCCCTTTCTGCTGGCACAGAGCAGATAAGGCCAGCTGCATCTGGTGCCATTAGCCTCTACAAGCCCGCTGAGGCTAGCAAGTGGATCTGGGGGTGCGAAGCATGTTGGTGCTGCTATCAGGAAGTTGCTCCTGCCCATTACACTCACCCTGCTGTTGCTACTTGTGAGGGCTTGAGGAAAATTGAGTTCTCTGCACACCGTGCTTCTTTGGATTTTCCAGTACCCAGTACAGAAGGGCTGATCACTTGCAAAGCAGAAGTAAGATTCAACCGATTCTGTGAAAGTTTCTTAAGGAATGCGAGCATGATTCTTCATTGCTTCCTTCCATTATTATTCTCATATGGGAAACTGAGGAGATGATGGGTAGTCACCCTGAAGCTTCAGGAGACAGGTAAACAGGTGACTGTCTGGAGAGGGAAGGGAAGTGGGCAGCTAGTAGAGAGTGCCCCTGTGGCCATTCCCCTCAATAATAAGCATTTTTGGGTACCATTGAAGGGGAATGATCTACCAAGGGGGGAACCGCCATGACTGGGGCTCTGGCACTGTGGCCCAGAAGGGAAGTGGGGAGAAGAGGACTACAATAGTGATAGTTAGAGGCGTGGATATGAGATTCTGTGGATGTGACAGAGACACTCGGATGGTATATTGCTTCTCAAGTGCCAGGGAGAGGGACGTCTTGGATCAGGTCCACGGCATTCTGAAGGGGGAGGGTGAGCAGCCAGAAATTTTGGTACATATTGGCATTGATAACATAGGTAGGAAAAGTGAGGAGGTCCAGAAGAGAGAATTTAGGGAGCAAGGTAGAAAGCTGATAAGCAGGACCTCCAGTGTAGCAATTCCTGGATTGCTGCCAGTGAGGATAAGAATAGGATGATTTGGCAGATGAATGTATGGCTGAGAAACTAGCACAGGCAGCAGGGCTTCAGTTTTCTGAATCATTAGGATCTCTTCTATGGAAAATATGATCTGTACAAGAGGGTGGGGTTACACCTAAACTAAAGGGGAACCAATATCTTTGCAGGTAGAGCTGCTGGGTGGGGGGGGGGCGGGGGCGGGATTAAACTAATTTGGCAAAGGGGTGGGAACTTGACAGATAGGGCTGAGGATAGGGTTGTTGGTTTACAAGCAGAGGCCGTCTCTAGTGAGACTGTCAGGAAGGACAGGCAGATGATAGGGCAAAATTGCAGTCAGTGGGATACGATGCAGTGTAACAGGGGACAAGGTTGAAAAGGGTGATGAATGCAGGTTGAAGATGTTATATTTGAATGCACACAGTATATGGAATAAGGTAGATGATCTTGTAGCACAGTTAGAGATTAGCAGTTATGATGTCGTGGGCATCATTGAATCATGACTGAAAGAAGATTATAGTTGGGAGTTTAACGTCCAAAGATACACATTGCTTCAAAAGGACAGGCAGGTGGGCGGAGGGGGTGGGATGGCTCTTTGTAAAGAATGAAATCAAATCGTTAGAAAGAGGTGACATTGGTTCAGAAAACATAGAATCCTTGTAGAGATAAGAAACTGTAAGAGTAAAAAGACCCTGATGGGAGTTATATACAGGCCTCTGAATGTTAGACAGCATGTCAGCTACAAATTACAATGGGAGATAGAAAATGCATGTTAAATGTATGTTGGGGATTTCAATAAAAAGACGCTGTAGAGGTAGTAATGGAGGACAAGGAAATGACAAACAAACATTGGAGCAGTCTTCACTGTGAAAGACACTAGCAATATGCTGGAAGTTCAAGAGTGCCAGAGGGGCAAAAGTGAGTGCAGTTGTCTTTACTAGGGAGAAGGTGCTTGGGAAACTGAACTGAAGGTAGATAAGTCACTTGAACCAGTTGGATTACATCTGAGGAAGCTGAAGAGATTGAGGAGGCATTAGTAATGATCCTTCAAGAGCCAATAGATTCTGTCATGGTTCCAGAGGACTGGAAAAATGCAAATGTCACTCCACTCTTCATGAAGGGAGAGTGGAAGAAGAAAGGAAATTATAGGCCAGTAAGCCTCACCTCGATGGTTGGGAAGATATTGGAATCGATCATTAAAGATGGTTTCAGGGTACTTCGAGCCACACCATAAAATAGGCCAAAGTCAGCATGGTTTCCTTAAGGGAAAACCTTGCCTGATAAATGTGTTGGAACTCCTTGAGGAAATAGCAAGCAGGATAGACAACAGAGAATCAATGGATGTTGTGCTTGGATATTCAGAAGGCCTTTGACAAGGTGCCACACATGAGGCTGTTTAACAAGAGCCATGGTATTACAGGAAAGATTCTAGCATCGATAGAGGATTGGCTGATTAGCAGGAGGCAAAGAGTGGGAATAAAGGGACCCTTTTGTGATTGACTACAGGTGACCTGTAGTGTTCTGCAGAGGTTGGTGTTGATAGTATGTCAATGAATTGGATGACAGAATTGAAGGCTTGTAGCCAAGTCTGCAGATTATACGGAGATAGGTGGAGGGGTAGGTAGTGTTGAGGAAGCAGGAAGGCTGCTGAAGAACTTCCAGACATATTAGGAGAATGGGCAAAGAAGCAGAGGATGGAATACAGTGTCAGGAAGTGTATGGTCATGTACTTTGGTAGGAGGAATAACAAAAGAGATGTATTTCTAAATGGGGAGAAAATACAAAAATATGAGGTGCAGAGGGACTTGGGAGTTCTTGTGTAGGACTCCCTAAAGGTTAACTTGCAGGTTGATTTGGTACTGAGGAAGGCAAATGCAATTTTAGCATTCATTTCAAGAGGACTCGAATATCAGGGCAAGGATGTAATACCAAGGCCTTAGAAGGCACTGGTGAGGCCTCACATGGAGTATTGTGAGCAGTTTTGGGCCTCCTATTTAAGAAAGGATGTACAGAAATTGGAGATGGTTTAGAGGAGATTCACAAGAATGATTTTGGGGATGAAAGGTTTATTGTATGAGGAGAGATTGATAGGTCTGTACTCCTGAGTTCTTGTACTCACTAGAATTTAGAAGAATAGGGGAGTGGGGGATCTCATTGAAACATATCGAATGTTGAAAGGTCTAGATGGAGTGGGTGTGGAGAGAATGTTTCCTATGGTGAGGAAATTTTGAACCAGAGGACACAGCCTCAAAATGATAATGAATATATGGAATTTGTTGCCACACGTGGCTTAGGGGGCCAGGTCATTGGAAGCATTTGGGGTGGAGGATGATAGGTTCTTGATTAGTCAGGGTGTCAACAGTTGCTGGGAGAAGGCAGGAGAATGGGGTTGAGAGGGAAATGAATCAGCCATGGTGAAATGATGGAACAGATGAATGGCCTTATTCTGCTCCAATGTCTTATATGGTATAGATATGGCCTTACAAAAGGCATTTTGATAAGGTGTCAGGCTTGGAATATTGTGTTCAATTCTGTATGGATATGGAAACTCTCGAGAAGGTGCAGAGGAAATTCACCAGTGTGCTGAGTGCACTAGAGAGCATGTCCTATGAGGAAAGGTTGGGCTTTTCTCTGGATTGAAGGGGGATGAGAGGCAACTTGATGACAGGCATACATCGAGTGCCTGGCTTCTGCCCCCTTCCTCTCCAATCCTGCTGAGAGGTCTCGACCCTCAATCTCGGCTCTTTATTCCCCTCCACAGATGCTGCCCGCCCTGCCGAGTTCCTCCAGGATTTTACGCGCCTTGTCCAAGATTTCCAGCAGCCAGCGGGCTCTCTCGTGTGTCCATGATTCACCTACGTGCTATTGGGAGCTGACGACGTAAATGAAGGCGGGGTGGGGGGAAAGGCAGGGCTTCGGTAAAAGCTGTCATTTCCGTTGCAGGCTGAATCTGGTCAGCGGTTGCTAGGGCTGGCCGTCAGAATGGCACTGCCGGATCTCAGCTCCTTGAGTCTCCAGCAACTCAACGAACTGCTGGAGGACGAGGAGAAGCTGAATAAGATGGCGGAGCAGCTGGAGGAGGTGGGTGCGGGTAAGGGGTGGGAAGCGGGCGCTAACAAAGAGAAGAGGGAGAGAAAGGAGCCGGTGGTCCGGGTTAGGCCCTGCCGGGGGTGGGGGCAGTTTGCCGGGAGTTGAGCGCCGGGAGGGCAGCGTGAAGTGGCCGGGGGTTGGGATCTATCGGCTGGGGTGGGGAGAGGTTGTTGTCATCGGCGAGGCGGCGGCGAGATGAAGCCAGCTGTTCAACGTCAGCCACCGCAAGTTTCCAGAGGGTTAAAAATCCACTTCGCGAATAGTCAGTAGGTTAGCTGTGTTCACTGGGTGAGTGATTGATAAACGGTTGCTGTGAGTAACCTCTGCTGAATTTGTGCAGAGTCCAAGAACCAGGAAACCAAAAGCAGGAAAACTGGGGTGGGTGGAGTCGGTATCGAGTTTTCACCTGAACTTGCAAAGGTGCACCTCGTTTAACATTTGCATTTAGCTTATAATGTCAGTGCTCCTGAACAGGCACTTGACTAACTGCTGTATTGTTGTCTTATAGAAAGTAGTTCACGGATTTGGGGTATTTGCTGTTAATCGAAGTTTTTTGAAGTCGTTTGCACTTCCCAATAAAAATAAGCTTTGATCAAAGATCAATATTAATGTGATAATGGCTAAAACGGGGGGGGGGGGGAAATAAAACCTCAGATGGCTATTTATGTTCAATGTTGCCCTGATTTGCATTCTTTGTGTCAAGTTAGTTGTGTGTTTAAGAAGGCTTGCAAATGGTTTGCCTTGTCTTTTAATCTGCACTGGTCTCACCCACCCCAACCTTGATTTAAAGGTGAAGCAACAGTACAGGTGGTTGTGGCAGTTCCTTGTTTCTTGGAAGTTGTTCCATTGTCTTGGCTTTTGACAGAGTACATTACAGCAGCTAAGTATTGAGTTTATTTTGTTTCTGCATTGTGGGTGGAGTGGTATTCTCTCGTGGTCCTGGAAACTGGTGGGGGGCAGGGGAGGGTGTAATTTGAACTGGAGCTTCAGGTCAATTAATGAATAAAGGAAACGAATGAGAGAACTTGGTATTGAAGCAAGGTGTTTTCTTGAAACCATTCAGTATTTCAGACATAAAATGATATTATAGAGCAGATTTCACTTAGAGTACTACCGTTTCCCTGTTGAATGGCCAGTGGCACTTTTGTGTAAGTGGCGGGGTGGAAAGCTGTACACATTTGAAGGCAAAGCTGAGAAAGAGAATAAACTCTTAAATTCTCTACTCAATGGAAGGTGGGAAAAGTGGTTTCTACAGTACTGTTAGATTTGTATTTGAAACACAAGTTTCGAAATCTATGATTATTCTGTTCAAAAACTGACCATTGCAAAAGTTAATTTTTTTTCTTGCTATGGAACCTAAATAATTGCATGAGCTGTAAGGTTGAAACCGTGGTAACAAATGGTCAGAGTACAATGATAACAGTATGTAGAAATATTATCTTTATCTTCAGCCTCTCACTACAGTTGGAGGTTGCTATCTTCTAGTTAATTAATCATACAGGAGAACAGGATTATTTGAAATATTATAGGAATATTTCTGTTCACCTGATTATAGGAGTTGAATGGAAGCTTTAGAGAGGGTTCAGAGGAGATGTACCAGGATGTTGCTTGGATTAAAGAGCACATCTTGTGAGGAATGGTGAGTGAGCATGGATTTTTCCTTTGAAGCAAAGGAGGATGAGCATCGTCTAAGATGATAAAAGTGGACAGCCTTGATAAGGGTGACAGTGGCTAATATGAGGGGGCATCATTTTAAGGTGATTGGTGGAACGTACAGGGGGGGATGTCAGTGTTTTTTGCACAGTGGATCGCTGCCTGATCGTGGGGTTGGGGATGATGAAGGCATATACAGTAAGGACTCTGATAAGCTCATGGATGAAGTAAGAGGAGTGTGCTGTGCGAGGGAAGAGTTAGATAGACCTTGGAGGAGGTTAAAATGTCAGCATATCATTGTGAGCTGAAGAGCTTGTACAATCCTATGTTCTAATATGGCTTCTAGAATTATTAGTTCTTCCATGAACCATCAAGACTAACTTTGTCAAAACCTTTCAAAGGCCTGACATCTGTGCTAATGAAGTATTGAGTAAGTACTGTTCCCTCTTGTTAGCTAGTAATTTTTCTTTAAAATAACTTTTCTTCCACAGATGCTACTTGATATGTTATTTAAATCATTTTCTGTTTCTAATCAAACAAATTTGTACATCATTTGTGTTTATAGTACCTTTAACTCAATAAAATGCCTCAAAGTACTTCCAGGAATATTAGTAAACCAAATGACAATCACATGGGGCATGAAACCAAAAGCTTAGTCAAATTAGGTTTTTGAGTAGCATCATATGACAGGTGAAAGAGTGAATTGTTGTGGGTAAATATAACTGGTGGGCACGTGGCCAAGTGGTTAAGGCATTGGACTGGCGACCGGAAGGTCGTGAGTTCGAGCCCCAGCCGAGGCAGCATGTTATGTCCTTGAGCGAGGCACTTAACCACACAGTGCTCTGCGACGACACTGGTGCCAAGCTGTATCGGCTCTTGCCCTTCCCTTGGACAACATTGGTGTCATGGAGAGGGGAGACCTGCAGCATAGGCAACTGTCGGTCTTCCATACAACCTTGCCCAGGCCTGTGCCCTGGAGAGTGAAGACTTTCCAGGCGCAGATCCATGGTCACGTAAGACTAAAGGATGCCTTGAATATAACTGGTATTTACTTTCCACTTGCAATAATTTTTTTCTCTTTTAACAGTAAACGTACTCAGTCTTTCTGCCTATTAGGTTAGTTGGCTTATTGGATAAGTCGATTTACTTGTTGCTTAATGTGTCACTTTGTTTATGTGACACTATTGTGAATATAACTTCAACATTTTTCTTAGACTGTTAATTTACTACATGTAAATAAAGCGGGAAGAAAAGGTCAGATGCCCCAATAAGTCTTTCCCAAATAGTCTTTGTGTTTAGAATGACCCTATAAAAGTGTATTTAAAATGTGAGCAATTTAGGCTAGAGATTTCCTTGGCAAGAGCTGTTTTAGACTTTATTTTGAATACTTAATTTTCACTGCTTTTACTTTAGAATTGTAGTACCTGCCCATTATGCCATTGGCACTTAGGGCAGCAATGAAGGTCCTCAATCTCTGTCTGTGCAGAAAGATTCTTCATTGCTGTTTCCATAACAGTTGTTTTTTGACCAGTCAGGGTTGTTGGCCCTTGAGCTGAACCCCTGAACCTGGAGGACTGGTGGACCACTCTTAGTCTGGCCTCTACTCTTTGATCTGTTTGGCATAGTTGACCCTACCAAGAGCCAAAACACAAGGCCCTGGCTCCAGCCAACATTCTTCAGCTCTCAGGGTCATTGAGGCATGCAAACCTCCAAACCCTACAAGGTTGTGGTCCTCAGAAGACGTTAGATGATTTAAACGATTTCTCAATCATTTCTGCTACTTGAAAATTGTATCCATTAGTTCTATTTTGTGAATTGGCTTAGCTTGGGTTTATTTAAAAAAAAAACAACTTTTTGTTTTCTTGAAGTACATTTATGCTAGTTATGTGCCAGCACATATTTACATTTAAGCCTGACGCATCACCAATTGGTTGTTGGTATGACGGAATTTCACTTTGGGTGTGGGCCACACTTCGTTTCCATTTTTTTTCCTTCAACCATCCTGCGCTCAACCCCAAAAATCAAAACAACCAAACCTTTCAGCAGTTGATCTTATGCAGCTTATTATTTTTAAAACTGAAATTTTTACAGGCAGAAAAACATTCCTAATTTTTATATGTTCACAGATGTATGCCCATAGAATTGGGCTCAGCTCTTTAGCTTGTCGGGGAGAAAAAACACATGCATGAAGTTCTGTTTAAAGCACTGTTTTGACAAAAGTATAGGAACTGGTAAAAATTCATTGATATGTCAGCAGAGAGAACTAGCCTTTCAGGAAAATTTGAGAGAAACTTTAAAATCATGAGGGGTTTTGACAGGTTGGATGCAAGCTGGAAGTTTTTCTTTCTGGGAAAAGTTCCAAACCAGAAATGATAAAAGATGGTCACTAATCTAAGTAGAACATTCAGAAGAAACTTGTGTATTCAGTTGGCAAGATTGTGGAATGTGAATGAAGCAATTTACAATTCAGCGATTCATTTAGAGCACGATGAAGGAATAAGCTTTGCTGATGGATGAAGCATTTGAGAGCAAGCTTGTGAACAAACACCAGCACAGATCAATTCAGGTTGAGCAAATTACCATTTTCTCTAGCAACCCTATGTAAATTGTGGTCTGACGGTTTCAAGCCGATCTTCATAAAATTAGTATATTAGGAAACTGGCTTTTGACCTGCAGAGGAATTTGAACTGGGAGGGGAGAGATCCAGATGTTAATGATCTGGATAACAGAATTATTGGCTTTGAGACCAAGTTTGTGCACGATGTAAAGATAGGTGGAGGGCCAGTCAGTTTTGAAGAAACAGGGAGTCCTCAAAAATATTTGAACAGATTAGGAAAATGGACAAAATGGCAGATAGAATACAGTGTAGAGAAGTGTATGGCCATGCACTTTGGTAGAAGGAATAAAGGCATAAACTATTTTCTAAATGGGGAGCAAATTCAGAAATTGGAGCTGCAAAGGGACTTGAGAATCCTGCTGCAAAGGTTAGCTTGCAGATTGAGTTGATATATTTCATTTCCAGAGCACTAGAATATGAAACTTATATTATGCTGAGACTATACCCTATATAAGACATTGGTCAGACTGTTTTGGTCTGTATATCTTTTTTAAAAAAAAAATGATATGCTGGCATTGGAGAGGGTCCAGAGGAGGTTTAAGAGATGATCTTTGGAATGAAGGGGTTAATATATGAGAAACGTTTGACTATGAGCCTGTACTTCCTTTTGCATTTAGAAGAATGATGGGGTGATCCCATTGAAACCTACCAAATATTGAAAGTCCTAGATACTGTGGATGTGTAGAGGATGTTGCCTAAAGCAGTGGGGTCTTGGAGCAGAGGGCACATCCTCAGACTAGAAAAAATATCTCTTTAAAACTGAGATGGGAAGGAAATTCTTTAGCTGGAGCGTGGTGAACCTGTGTAATTCATTGCCACAGATCGCTATGGAGGCCAAGTCAATGGGTATATTTAAAGGTCTCGCATGCCAGGATGCTGTTTATTGATCAGCTTGGCATTTAATATGAATATCCCTGAGAAGCTAATAGGGAAACTGTCCTCGTTGGATCTTAACAGCTCTCTGTAATTAGATCTTGGACCTCTTGTCAGAAAGGCCACAGTGAGTCAGTGTTGGCAGAAAATCTCTAGCTGCATCTCGCTGAGCACTGGGCTCCATGCTCAGCCCGCTGCTGTTCACGCTGCTGATGCATGACTGCATTCCTTGACTGAACTTTGATCCGGTTCAAACTAAGTCTTCAAATTCACTGATGGCACAACAGATTAGTCTCATTAACGACGATGACGAGATGGTGTACAGAAGAGTGGTGGCGTGCCTGGCAGAATGTGCAGGCACAACAACTTGAGTCTCAATGTATGCAGGACCAAAGGGATGACTTTAGGAATTTAGGAAGGTGCAGGCTGACCACTCCTCACAGCATGTAAATAGCTCCTCTGTGGCAAGAGTTAGGACTGAATTTCTGGGAGTGCACATAGCGGACGATCTCACCTGGTCCCTCAACTCTACTCTTTGGTCAAGAAAGTTCAAAAAAGCCAGCAGCATCTCCACTTCCTGAGGAGAATGTGGCAAACAAGGCTCCCCACCCCCCCGACCCTATTCTAACAATTTTTTACAGGAGCACCATTAGGAGTGTCCTGACTAGCTGCATCCATGTCTGGTAAGGGATTGCAAGGCACCTGACCGTGTCCATAAAAGATTGTGAGGGCTGCTGAGAGGATCAGCAGGATCTGTCTTCCATCCATCAGATATTTATGAGGAGTGCTGCATATGCAGGGCCATTAGCAATGTTAATGCTACCTCCTACCTATCCAACAATCTCTTTTGACAGGAGATACAAGAACTGTTAGGATAGGGAAAAAGCTTCTTTCCCAGGCTGTAAGACTACTGATCTTCCTGCCACCACCCAGGTTTCATCATGTACTGTATGAAGCACCAGTAGTGTTACACTGTTCACTTTTTAACCTTCATTGTAAATTCAACTTATCATCTGTTAATTTATTTGTGGTAATATTGTTCTATGTTATGTGTATGAGATATATGTACTGTGTTGTGCACCTTAGTCTGGAAAGTTGGTTTCGTTTGGCTGTATATGGTTGAATTACAACAAACTGAGCTTGAACTTGATTTTGCATGTTTCCTCTTTAGTCTTTGTCCTTTTACAGCCTTTCTGTACAAAAATGCTGAGCAAGATTAGATATCGTGTTAAATGTAGAAGCTTTTCAATCTTTTGTTTGCTCCTGCTTCCTATTTCATAGTCACATGGGCCATCACCCTTTGTAGTCGTACAGATGCCCTTAACAGTTGAGGCTTTTCTTCTTCTATCTTCTGTGTGGGTGTGTGTGTGTGTGTGTGGTCATAATTCCATTAGTTTCCATGTCGAGTTGAGATTCTAAATTGGAGAAAGGCTAATTTTGATGATATCAGAAGAGATCTGGCAGGATAAGATAGATTGTTTCCTGGAAAATAGATGCTTGGAAGTGGGAGGCCTTCGAAAGGGAAACATTGAGAGTTCAGAGTTTTTAATGTTCTTGTTAGGATTAAAAAAAAAGCAGGGCTAATAGATTTAGAGAACCTTGGATTTAGTCATAGTCATACTTTATTGATCCCGAGGGAAATTGGGTTTCGCTAAATAGTAATAAAACCATAAGTAATTAAATGGTAATATGTAAATTATGCCAGGAAATAAGTCCAGGACCAGCCTATTGGCTCAGGGTGTCTGACACTCCAACGGAGGAGTTGTAAAGTTTGATGGCCACAGGCAGGAATGATTTCCTATGACGCTCAGTGTTGCATCTCGGTGGAATGAGTCTCTGGCTGAATGTAATCCTGTGCCCAACCAGTCCATTATGTAGTGGATGGGAGACATTGTCTAAGATGGCATGCAACTTGGACAGCATCCTCTTTTCAGACACCACCGTCAGAGAGTCCAGTTCCATCCCCACAACATCACTGGACTTACGAATGAGTTTGTTGATTCTGTTGGTGTCTGCTACCCTCAGCCTGCTGCCCCAGCACACAACAGCAAACATGATAGCACTGGCCACCACAGACTCATAGAACATCAAGAGGTCATCGTAGAATTTCAAGGGTTATTGAGGCTCTGGTTAAGAAGAAGGAGGTGGACATCAGCTATAGGTAGGTAGGATTAAATGAGGTGATTGTGGAGTATGGGAAATGCAAGAGAACGCTTGGGAGAAAAATCAGAAATGCTAACAGAGGGCATGAGTTTGTTCTGGCAGACAAGGTGAAAGAATCCCAAGGGTTTTTGATATATTAAGGGAAAAGAATTGGTTTTCTTGAAGATCAGTGTGGTCATTTATGCATGGAGCCAAAAGAGATGGTGGAGATGGGGACACAGAATCTATAGACTGAGACAAAAGAGTAGTGAGATTGTAGACCAAATCCTGATGACAGAAAAAGAAGTGTTTGCTGTCTTGAGGCAAATTAGGGTGGATAAAGCCCTAGGGCCTGGCAAGGTGTTCCCTCGGACCTTGCAAGAGGCTAGTGCAAAATTGCAGAGTCATTTAGAATGTCCTTAGCCATGGGTGAGTGCTGGAGGACTCTAGAAAGGCCCTAAGAATAATCCAGAAAATTGCAGGCCAATGCGTCTGATATCAGTCATGGGTAATTTATTAGAAGATATTCTGAGGGAGAAGATTTATACTTATTTGGATATACAGGGCCTGATTACAGATCGTCATTGCGTGTGGTAAGTTATGTCTAATCAATCTTACAGAGCTTAAAGAGGTCATGAGGAAAGTTGATGAAGGATAGGAAGTGGACATGACCTGGTGAAGGGTCTCGGTCCGAAACATCAACTATTTGCTCTTTTCCATTGATGCTGCCTGGTGTGCTGAGTTTCTGCAGCATTTTCTGTGTTTTGCTTTGGATTTCCAGCATCTGCAAACTTTCTCCTGTTAATGAGAAAGAAGTGTCAATTTTGCTGAGTGAATTGGGTTTAAAGGCATATCGTTTGCTTCGAAGTTTAACTGCTCCAACTCAACCAGCAGAAATTACTTTTGCTGATATTGTTAAAGTAATGCAAGAATATTTAGAACCAAAGCCATTGTTGATTGCAGAACGCTTTAGGTTTCAAAAGCGGAATCAAAAGGAAGGGGAATCTATTTTGGCATATGTGGTTCAATTGGAAGAAGTTGTAAGCATTGTCAGTTTGGTAATGATCTTAATGATGCACTGAGAGATTGTTAAGTTTGTGGAATCTTACATGAAAGCATTTTTTTAAAAAAACAGCTCCTAACTGAGGCACAACTTACATTTAAAAGAGCAGTTGAAATCGTTGTTTCAATGGAAATCACAGACAAAGACACAGTTGAGTTGCAGTCGGGAATGAAAGTAAGCATGAACACAATTACAATGTCTAAACAGAAACTGACCTGGCCAAACAAATTGTGTTACTGTTGTGGCACAGATACACCAGACCAATGCAGGTTTAAGGGTGAAACATGGAGAAAATGTAACAATGTAGGATACATACTAAGAGCATGTCAGACAGATAAAAAGAAATGGACTACACAGAGAAGAGAAAAAGACGAAAAAGTCAAGTTGCATTGTCAAAAAGAGCACTAATCTGCATGCATTTGATGAAAAATCTGATAATGATGAGAATAACGCAGGACTGTGTATCCTTGAGATTAACAGTGTGAAAATTAACAATAGATATGTAATATGGCTTGTGACAGAGTGAATGGCAAATTAATTAAAATTGAATTGGACACCAGCTCAGATGTTTCAGCCATTCCAAAAAAAGTTTGAACGACATTTCAAAGATACTAAACTGAAGCCTGCTGATATCCAACTAAGAACTAATACTGGAGGAAAAAAACTCTTTTGGGAATGATGTTCCTGATGATAAAATACAACAATGAACAAGCCACATTGAACTTGTTTGTGGTAAAAACAGGAGGACCAGCATTGTCGGGGGAGGGGGGGCAGGTGGGTGATTGGCTGAGACAACTATAACTTGATTGGAGATCCATCCCCCCCTTTGCATGCCAATCCCCTACAATACATTCAACTGAAGGCGATTAAGAAGGGTACTGGATAATGTCACAACTATTTCCATGCTGAACGCCATGAACCATTGCGCACTGGAGGATGGATAGGTGTTGATGCCAACCTCTGGTTGGAAAGCATATTGGACCAAGGAAGGACCATGCTGCTCAGAGAAATCATGAAAGTGATGAAAACAGTGGTCCGACTGCAACAGTCTTCGTTGGCAGCATATCTGAGAAAGCTTCTGATATGTTAATCAGACAGTTATTTCTAAAATGTGGCTTGGTTTTAAGCTGGAAGAAGGATCAAGGAGTTTAAGGAAAGTTACAAGCATTCAGTATTTTTGCATATAAAGACCAGAATCAACTCTGCGTGCATTAAGGTTATTGCATGAATTTAAAGTGGGAGATAAAAAGCTACTTGTAAAAGTGGACACAAAGAACAAAGCCCAGCTGAATGAATGGAAGGTCAAAAAGAACGAAGTCAATGGAGATACAAAAAGAGGATTCATCAGATGATGTTGTGGATGAAGAAATAAAGAGGAGAGATCAGATCATAAAGGGAGCAATAGAAGGATCGATAAGAGAATGCTCCAGTGATCTAAGTGCACCTTTCCATGATTAGGATACACAAACTAGAACAAGAAAAAGGAAGGAGAAAAAAGGTGTCCAGGGCTGTCAGAACTACCTGCAGTCCCAAAGTCATCTTCTGCAACCACCACGGAGGAGGCTGCAGAACCTGAGGTTGTTTTCACAGCCACAAGTCACACCTGCCAAGCAGAGTGACCTCCCTTGGTCGTTATCCCACAAGGATAGTAATTCCTCCAGGGTGATGAATGGGACAATTTAAAATTTACTATGCTGTAGATATCTGTACTATGTACCAGTCGTATACTGCGTATATAGTTGAGGTGCATTCTCTATTGAGTTGAAGTTTGTTGCTAAGCAGGGAGGAGCGTTGTGTATTTAATATTTAAGTTATATTTAATCGTGTGTGTGTATGTGTGTATAACATTAATGAAGCATTCTTCATTTAAATAATTCATTATAGTTTCTATGTAAAATGCATGAATTGCATGTGTCATCACGCTACCACATGATACAGGCACGCCTCGCTTAAAGTAAGCTTGATGTTAGACCCACGTTCCTAGACTCCTGTGTCTTCCTTTGAATTAGTTTAATGTTTTGACGTTATGAAACATAACATCTATATTGACAATAGAAGTTGAATGGCAGTCTGTTCAGGCTTTTAATGATGTTTACTTGTAAATCACTCTTGCTTAAATTCCATCTAATTTTTCTATTTGAATTTTGAATGATTAGAGCTTCAAAAGGGAACTAATGAGATCTGTATCAATAGCCATTTCAGCTTTAAGACAAAAACAAGTCTTTTTCTATCGCTGGCATTGTAATTAACAATAGGAGGTCTGCAGCAGTTGCAGCAAGGTCAGCAGGCTCGGTACTAGTGAGGATTTGGACATCGGAGAACATAATCGGTGCTTTCATATTCTTTTCAGTGAACAGTGCTGCTGTTGTCAGAGTTTGTTCTTATGAAGTGTATCTGATCTGTATAGTTAAGTTGTCTTTTCTGTTTTTTAATCTATAAAGTACATCACACGGTCAATGCTGCAGAACTTTACCACAGATCTAATCATCAGACATTTCATGATTAATTTTAGTGTAGATAAGGAAAGAAGTATGATTTGTAAATACTATGCCCCTATGTTAAAGTCCTTGCATCAACTATGCCAAGAGCTTGACCTTCAGGATGGCAAAGTAGTAAGGGTTGTTCTTGAATTTTTGCAGTTTAGGAATTCCCACTGTGATTGGAAAAACAGACATCTGTACACCTCAAAGCGAATTGTATTTGGTGATCTGGTCAGAGAATGTCACTCCTAAGAAATTCACGAAGTGCCTTGCAAATAAAAACTATTTCCCCCTTTTTTTTCCTTCTAGTTCTGCATAAAATAATTGAATCTTAACTATTCAGTAAGTTTGACTGGCTCCTAATATCCTACATGATAATTGAACTTGTATCCCAAATATGGCAGCTTTCTGATAAGGCGGCTCAGAATAGCTAAGTCATGTTACCAGTGCCAAATAGTGATTTCATTCCTATATTCCTGTTATTTACTCAACCCTTATTGTTCTTGGCCTTCTGAGATTTTAAAATGGTGTTAAAAGCAAATTGGTGTTGGAGCATATGTTGTTAAAATAAGAGCTGAATTGTATAAAATTGAGTATCTTTTTGTATCTTCATTAAGTGTCTGGTCCTGCTATGTTTCTGATCAGAGAGACTAGGATGTTCATGGTGGGAAACAATGGCTAAAGCTGCTTATGATTTAATCATGACTTGCTCAAGTGTAATCTGAGATTGTGATAGAAAACTTTGAATTTGTCAGGCTTTTTGGTCAACTTGTCTGACCCAATTTAGACACCAGCCATCAGATGTCTGTGAGAATTTTGCAAGTTCAATTGGATTGAGAGTGACTTTGTTACTGAGCCGTGCCAGGCAGACGTTCAGGTTTATTCTTTGTTTCAGTTTGATATAATCAAAGTGCATTTGAGTCAGGCACATTGATGGGTTTGGCATCCCATTGATCAGACAGGGTATGAATGCTTCCCTGGAAGACATTGGTTAACCAGGTTTTATAAGAATTCAGCTTGTAATTTTATTATCTTCATTACTCGTGCCTGTCTTCTTTGCGTTTTAATTCCAGATTACTGACTGAATTTTAATTCCACAGCTACTTTGGGATTTGAACTCTGGTCACTGGGTAATTAGTCTGATAATTTAACCACCATCCTAGGGACAAACATTCTTCAAGTCTTCAAATTCTGTTATGTACCCAGTGTGTGATCTTTGTAAGTAGAATATCTTGACATAATATCTGTTGCCATAATATTTGCAAAATTAGTTTCCATGACGGTACTCCATAAATGAAAACATTTTAGTACTATGTGTAGTACCTTTTAAAACCCAAGCAAAAAGTACAAATGTGGGCACAGTAGGATTCCGGTCAACAAATTGGCACCTTGGGTGATTTGATAATTCAAATGTATTTGTGCAGTATACTATCAGAATTTTCTTGTTTTTCAGGTACAGAATATACAACCAAATAAAGAAATGAGTCTTGCTAGTAACCATAGTCTAGCAGAACAGAATCTACAGTTTCATCCCAAATTGGACAGCCTGAAACTTCAATTGACTAGGAAATACCAAGAGCTCCAGACACTGTTTGAAGCATATCAAGTGAGGAAATCGAGATTAGGTAACCTACTGAGTTTTCTTTAGATATAACATTTTCTGATACCTGCTTCAATGTGTTATTTTATAAATGCACAATTTAAAAAAAACTCATATGGTGTGCAGTTCCTGGACCAGAATCAGGTTCAGGAATTTGAACATGTTCTAACGATTCTAAATCTTGAAATTTGCATCTAACGTATGTAGCAGATCTCTCATGTTTCGCTTTACAACCATGTCATAATATGCTAATTGTTTTTAGCTCCTAAACGGAGGATTTAGCTGCATTTTTTTTAACTTCCTTTTTAATAAAAAGTTGAAATCAATGTGGGAATTCGCTCATTGGTGAGGCTGTGCAAGGTTTAAAAAGAGCTCGAGCTTTCAGAACTTTTTGGTGCACTGCAATTATTGCAATCTTTTAGGCACTCAGCAGGGGCCAATAGAAAATGAGGTGTAAGTGGAGCGGGCATTATGTGACTGGACCAGTTTTAAAGTGGTCAGGATTTGCTCAACAGGCTTAGGCGAGAACGGGTACAGGTTAGAAGTTAAGCTTGAGAAGTTAGAGTTATAACAAGTGTAGGCAGGATCGTAGTTAAGGCAGTAAAACACTCCTGTGAGATGTGGGATTTTTGGGTACTTGGTGGTCTCCCTGATGACTACACCTGCGGGAAGTACACCCAACTTCAGTTTCTGACAGACAAGGTCAAGGAACTGGAGCTGGATGTACTCGGGACCAATGGGAGGCTGGAAACCTCACAGATGAGACTTTTACTGAGGTGGTCACATCCAGAGTGCAGGCTTCAGACAGTAGATAAATGACAACTGGAAAATGTAGGGAGCAAGCAGTCAGTGCAGGGTTCCCCTTAGCAGCAAGTATACCCCTTTGGATACTGTTGGGGGGGGGTGGGAATGACCTATCAAGGTGCAGAAGCAGCTAGGCCAGTGGCACTGTGGTCGGTCTGAGACTCAGCAGGAAAGGATAAAGTCGGTTAGGGTGATGGACAGGAGCTTCTGTAACCGTGAAAGAGAAGCCAGGGTGAAGTGTGGCTTCCCAGATGCTAGGGTCCAGGATATGTCAGAGTGCCTGCGGAAGTGTCTTAAGAGGGAGAATGAACAGCCAGAGGTCAGGGTGCACATCGGCACCGATAGCATATGTAGGAAGGGTGGGTGGAGGTCCTGCTCAGTGAGTATAGGGAGTTAGGGAAGAGACTGAAGAGCAAGACTGCCAAGGTAGAGATTTCTGGATTACTCCCAGTACCACGTGCCAGTCAGGGCAGAAAGAGGATGACAGTGCAGATGAGTGAGTGGCTGAGGAATCGGTGCAGGGGATAGTTTCAGTTTTTGGGTCATTGTGATCTCTTCTAGGGAAGGTATGACCTCTACAAAGGAAGGGTTACACCTGAACCCAAGGAGGACTTGTGGACAGGTTTGCTAGAGCTGTTGGGGAGGGTGTCAACTAATTTGGCAGAGGGATGGAAACTGGAGTGACAGGGCTGAGGATGTAGCAGTTGGTGTAGAAGTTGATGCAGTGTGTAGTGAAACTACAAGGAAGGACAAGCAGATGATGGAGCATAATCAAACAGGGTGATGAATACAGGACTGAAGGTGTTATATTTGAATGTACACTGTTTATGGAATAAGGTAGATGGTCCTTGGGGGTGACATAGGATCGGAAGATGTAGCATCACTGTGGGTAGAGTTAAGAAATTGTAAGGGTATGACACATGGGAGTTATTTACAGTAGCCAGGATGTGGGAAATAAATTGCAATGGGAAATAGAAATATATGTAATGAGGACATTGTTACAATAGTCATTGTGGATTTTAATATGCAGGTAGATTGGAAGTATCAGGTTGGTGCTGGATCCCAAGAGAGGGAATTTGTAGAATATTTGAGATGGCTTTTTGGAACAGCTTGTGGTTGGAGTCTACTAGGGGAAAGGCAATTCTTTATTGGATGTTGTGTACTGAATGGGATTTGATTAAGAATTTTAAGGTTAAGGAACCCTGTGAAAACAGTGATTATAATATTATTCACCCTGCAGTTTGGGAGGGTGAAGATAAAGTCAAATGTATCAGTATTACAGTGGAGTAAAGGAAATTAGAGGCATGAGAGAGGAGCTGGCAAAAGTTCATTGCAATGAGACACGATCGGGGATGGCGGCAGAACAGCAGTGGCTGGAGTTTCTGGAGGCGCAGGATAGATGCATGCCAAATATGAAGTAGTATTCTAAAAGCAGAATGAGGCAACGTGGCTGAGGGAAGTCAAAGACAGCATAATAGCAAAAGAGAAGGCATACAAAATAACAAAAAAAAAGTGGGATATTAGAGAATTGGGAAGCTTTTTTCAAAAAAAACGCAACAGAAAGCACCTTTTTTAAACAAAAGCTATAAGGAGAGAAGAGATGAAATAGATGTAAGCTAGCCAATAATATAAAAGAGGATACCAAAAGTTTTATCAGATACAGTATATAAAGAGTAAAAGAGGCAAGAGTGGAGAACTGACCATGGGAAAATGTCGATGGAGTGATAGTAATTTGAGACAAAGAAATGGCAGACGAACTTGAGTATTTTGACTCAGTCTTCACTGTGGAAGATACTAGCAGTATGCCAGAAATTCAAGGGTGTCAGGGAGCTGAAGTGATTGTTGTTGCTATTACTAAGGAGAAGGTGCTTGAGAAGCTGAAAGATCTGAAGATAGATAAGTCACCTTGACCAGGTGAAAGAGATGGCTGAAGAGATTTTGGAGGCATTTGTAGTGACCTTTCAAGAATCACTAGATTCTGTAAGGTTCTGGAGGACTGGAAGTTTTAAAATGTCACTCCATTCTTCAAGAATGGAGGGAGGCAAAAGAAAGGGAAAAATAGGCCAGTTAGCTTGACTTCAGTGGTTGGTAAGATGTTGGAGTCCAGTTTTTTAAGAATGAGGTTTCAGGGTAACTGGAGGCACATGATAAAGTAGGCCAAAGTCAGTATGTTTCCTTAAGGAGAAATCTTTCCTGGCAGATTTGTTGGAATTCTTTGAGGAAATAACTGGCAGGGTAGACAAAGGCAAATTAGTAGATATTAACATGGTCCTAAGCAGGGGGTTGCTTAACAAAATAACAGCCCATGGCATTAAGGAAGGATGCTAGCATGGAAAGAAGATTGGCTGATTGGCAGGAGGCAAAGAGCAGGAATACAGGAGACCTTTTCTGGTTGGCTGCCGGTGACTAGTGGTATTCTGCAGGGGTCAGTATTGGGACTGATTCTTTTCATGTCATGTGTCAACGATTTGGATGACGGCATTGTTGGCTTTGTGGCCAAGTTTTCAGACAATACAAAGATGGGAGGAGGAGCAGGTAGAGTTGAAGAAGCAGTGAGTCTACAGAAGGACTTGAATTTGGAGAATGTGCAAAAGAAGTGGTAGATGGAATATAGTGTAGGGAAGTGTATGGTACTGCAATTTGGTAGAATGAGTAAAGATGTAGTATATTTTCAAAATGGAGAAAATTCAAAATTCCTAGGTGGAAAGGGACTTCAGAGTCCTTTCGCAGGATTCTCTAAGGGTGTTGACTTGCAGGTTGAAATTGTGTTAAGAAAGACAAATACAATGTTAGCATTCATTTCAAGAGGCGTAGAATATAAGAGCAAGCATGTGATGCTGAGCCTTTATGAGGCACTGGTCAGAATGAACTTGGAATATTGTGAGCAGTTTTTGGCTCCTTATCTAAGAAAAGATGTGTTGGCATTGGAGAGGATCTGAGGAGGTTCATGAGAATGATGCCAGAAATGAAAGGGTTAATATGAGGAGCATTTCATGGCTCTGGGTCTGTACTCGCTGGAGTTTTGAAGAATGAGGGGGAGTTTTATTGAAACTTTATTGAATATTAAAAGGCCCAGATAAAGTGAATGTGGAGAGGGTGTTTCCTGTAGTGGGTGAGTTTAGGAACACAGGATAGAGGGACATCCATTTAGAACATGGGTGAGAAGGAATTTCTCTATCCAGAGGATGGTGAGCCTGGAATTCATTGCCACAGATAGCCATGGAGGCCAAGTCATTGAGTATATTTAAAGCAGAGATTTAAATATACAGTTGCAAGAAAAAGTTTGTAAACCCTTTGTACTTACCTGGTTTTGTGCATTAATTACTCATAAAATCTTTATCTAAGTCACAATAATAGGCAGAATCTACCAAAACTAATAACACACAAACAATTGTACTTTACACGCCTTTATTGAACACATTTTTTAATTAATCACAGTCCTGGCTGGAAAACGTATCTGATCCCTTGTATCTAATAACTGGTAGAACCTCCTTTAACAGCAATAACCTCCATCAAACTTTTCCTGTAGCTGCTGATCAGACTTGAACAATGGTGAGAAGGAATTTTAGACCATTCCTCCATACAGAACCGTTTCAGTTCATCAATACTTCTGGGATACCTTGCAGGAACAACCCTCTTCAGGTCATGCCACAGCATCTCCATTGGGTTAAGATCTGGACTCTGACTTAGCCATTCCAAAACATGAATGTTCTTCTTAATAAATCATTCTGCTGTTGATTTACTCTTGTGTTTCTGATCATTGTCTTGTTGCATCATCCAACTTCTATTAAGCTTCAGGTGATAAATTGCTACCCTGAAATTCTCCTGTAAAATGTCGATACAATTTTGAATTCATTGTTCCCTCAACATTTGCAGCTGTCCAGGCTCCAGGACAGCAAACCAGCTCCAAACCATGATGCTCTATCCACCATGCTTCACAGTTGGGATGAGGTTTTGGTATTGGTGTGCAGTTTCCTTTTTTCTCCAAACATAGCAATGTGTATTTCTGCCAAAAAAGTTCAACTTCGGTCTCATCTGTCCACAGAACAGTGTCCCAGAAGCATTGTGGAACATCCAGGAGGTCTTTTGCAAAATTGAGATGTGCAGCAATTTTTTTTTTTCTTTTTTTTTTGGAGAGCAGTTGTGTCCTTCCATGAACACGATTCATGTTCAGTGTTTTTTTTTATAGTGGACACATGAACAGAGTCTTTAGCAAGTTCCAGAGATTTCTGCAGATCTGTTGCTGTTACCCTTGGGTTCTTTTTCACCATCTTCAGCGTTGCCCATTGTGCTCGGTATGGTCTTTGTCGGACACCCACTCCTAGGGAGAGTAGCAACGGTACTGAATTTCCTCCATTTGTAGACAATTTCTATTACTGTGGACAATTTCTATTACTGTGGACTGATGAACACTCAGGTGTTTAGAAATACTTTTATAGCCTTTTCCAGCTTTATACATCTCTGCAATTATTCTTCTAAGGGCCTCTGAAAGTTGTTTTGATTGAGCCATGGTGCACATAAACAGATCTTTCTTGAGAAGAGTAGGCTCTATCAGTAACCTGACGTTGTTTGTCTTTTTCATAAGGCAGGGCACCTTTGCAACTCACAGCTCCAATATCATTTCATTGATTGGACCACCTGACTCCTACAAAAGCTATTTGAAGGCATTACTCCTGAGGTTTATATACTTTTTTGAATCTAGACCGTGATTGTTTAAATGGTATACTCAGTATTAATGAGAAGAAGTATAATTGTTTATGACTTATTAATTTGAGCAGGTTTTGTTAGTCTATTATTATGACTTGGATGAAGATCAGACCACATTTTGTGAGTAATTAATGCAGAAAACCAGGTAATTGCAAAGTCTTCACAAACGTTTACTTTCAACTGCACCTTTTCCCTAGCTTCCGCCATCTCCAGCGGGATCCCACTACCAAGTGCATCTTTCTTTCTTTTCCAGAGATCACTCCCTACATGACTCCCTTGTCCATTCATCCCTCCCCACTGATCTTCCCCGGTACTTACCCTTGCAAGCAGAATAAGTGCCACACCTGCCCCTACACCTCCTCCCTCCCCTCCCTCCCTACCATTCAGGGCCTCAAACAGACCTTCCAGGTGAAACAACTCTTCACCCATGAATCTGTTGGGGTTATCTACTGCATCCAGTGCTCTCAGAGTGGCCTCCCGTATATTGGTGAGACCCGACGTAGATTGGGAGACTGCTTCGCCAAGCACCTATGCTCCATCCACCAGAAAAAGTGGGATCCCCCAGTGGCCACCCATTTCAGTTCTACTTCCCATTCCCATTCTGATATGTCCATCTATGGCCTCCTCTACTGCCACGATGAGGCCACACTCGGGTTGGAGGAACAACACCTTGTATTCTATCTATTTTGATAGCATAAACATCAATTTCTCAAGCTTCTGGTAATTGCCCCCCTTCTCCATTTCCATTCTCCCTTCCCCACCCACCTCATCTCCTTACCTGCCCATCACCTCCCTGTAGTGCTCCTCCCCCTTCCCTTCCTTCCATGGTCTTCTACCCTCTCCTCTCAATTTCCCCTTTCTCCAGCCCTTTATCTCTTTCACCTATCAGCTTTCCCACTCTTTACTTCAACCCTCCCCCTCTGCCGGTTTCACCTATCACCTACTGCCTTGTACTTTTTCCTCCCCTTTCCCCCCCACCACCTTCTTGCTGTAACTTCTTATCTTTTTTTCCCCAGTCCTGTTGAAGTGTTGGCCTGAAACATTGACTGTTTACTCTTTTCCATAGATGCTGCCTGGCCTGCTGAGTTCCTCCAGCATTTTGTGTATGTTGCTTGGATTTCCAGCATCTGCAGATTTTCTTGTCTTTGTTGATAGGTTCTTGATTAATCAGGGTGTCAAAGATTACAGGGAAAAGGCAGGAGAATGGGGCTGGCAGGGATAGTAAATCGGCCCTGATGGCATGGTGTAGCAGACTCAATTGGTCAAGTGGCCTAATTCTGCTCCTGTGTCTTGTGGTTCTAAATAACTTTTTCTGGGGAAATTGCAGATCATGACTCAGAATTCATTGGAGTAATGATATTGGCAACTAATGCCTTAAGTTAGATGACTGTACTCTGTGGCAAATTAAATTTTGATATTTGGCTGAGACACTGTATAGCCAATAGATATACAGTGGATTCCATTTAATCAGGCCATTGGTTAATCGAGGCAGACGCTCAAGAAAATAGCCAGGATACCCTTCATTTATTTGGGACACTATGCTGCTTAACTGGGACTGGAGAATTTTGCCAAACCGTTTCTAACTAACATCAATCACGTGCACCTTTGTGTGGGTATTAGACACATCGTGCTTAGAGCAAACTGTTTTTAAATTACTGCCAGCTGTATGTGTATATGTTCAAAAAGCAGTGATTTTAGTCACTGATATTTGGCAAGAAATAAGCGTTAGGTCAAATTAGAACTGTTTTACTCACTGCAGTTTCAAGCATTCAGACGTCGATGCCTGAAAAAGCTAGGTGTAAAAACGAAATGATTTCACTACTTCCGAGTTAGGAACCATGAAGATTTTGAAGGTATCGACAATCATCTTTAATGTTGCAGGTAAAATGAAGAGAATACGATCATTGAAAGCATTTTATGAAGGCAATCCATTATCACTGATTTTGTTAGTTTACAGTCAATCAAAAGAAAGTAGCAGAGTACAGCAGATAAATTCCAATATCAGTGACTATTAGGAACTAGTACGGTGTTTTTGTAGTATGGCAGTAATATTGATAATGTTCAATTTGTTCTGTATTTCATTCAGGTGCATTTTTTATTCAGTTAAGTGGTAGTTTACCTTTGTTATACTTTTTAAATTATTTCCAGTAAACTTTGGCCCAATTAAGTAGCTGCCCCAATTAGCCAACGTGCACTGGTCCCTGTGTGTCCCAACTAACTGGAACACAATGTATTTGCACTAGCAAAAAACCTACATTCTCTTCCTCACTGCTGTTCTAGGAAAAATTTTGTAGTGGTAGAACTGTTGATTGCTGCAATAAGCCCAATTTAATAAAACAAATTAATGAAAAATCACAGAGTAATTTAATGTAGTGGCTCAGCTCAAACTCATCAGACAGATGTTCCCTTCATCTGTAACAAGGGAATTGTACCAGTATAAAGCAAAGCAACTGGCAAGTCCCTGAATATTTTATAAAGATTAATTAACAACATGGGAACAGTAAGATTCCTTAGTCACCATGATTCATCAGTGTACTGAATGTACTTGTAGATACTGACAATATTCCTTAATCATTTTTGCAATTGACTTTCCTGAACTTTGATCAGTGGCAGAGCTGAATGGAGATCTTGAAGTTGTACAAGGACAAAAAAAAGAGATTTGTGTGCAGTGCCTTGTACAACAAATCCCAGAGCTGAATGGTTAACTTGTCCATTACTGAAGAAGTGTCAGCTTAGATCCTTGTACACCATTTTCAGAAATGGATGTGAACCTGCAGTTAACACACACACAAAATGCTGGAGGAATTCAACAGACCAGGCAGCATCTATGGAAAAGCATCTCAGGCCAAAACCCTTCATCAGGACTAGGAAACAAAAGAGTAAGAAGGTACTTGCTCTGACTTTTCTTTTTTTCCAGCCCTGATGAAGGGTCTCAGCTGGAAACATTGACTGTTTACTCTTTTCCATTGACGCTACTTGATATGCTGAGTTCCTCCAGCATTTTTAGTGTGTTGCTTTGGACTTCCAGCATCTCAGATTTTCTTGTCTTTGTGAACCTGACTCAATAGGATTGTCATAGATGAGCAATGGTACATTATTCTGCTCTTCACTATGATTAAGTTCTCTTCATCTATTTTTAAATTCCTTGAAATGAATTGCTTGGTTAAAGCCTATTTGTTCAGTGTGTACTGTGTCATATGACGAGGGCGGTTGTGGTCTTTCCAGAACCATGATTCATCTTGGCAAACTTTTCTACAGAAGTGATTTGCCATTCCCTTCTGGGCAATGTCTTTACTCCAGCTATTATCAATATTCTTCAAATATTGTCTGACTAGTGTCAGTGGTCACATAACCAAGATTGTGATATGCAACAGCTGCTGATATGCTATCATGTGACCCCGATCAGGGGACTAAGCAGGTGCTACACCTTGCCTATGGGTGAACTCGGGCTAGTGGAGGGAAGGAGTGCCTTACACCTCCGTAGTAGTGACATATCTCCACCTTGCCACCCAAAGCCTATGTCATTCACAGGTTGGAAAAGGGGTAAATATAATGCAATACCATGGAGCTCTGAATTGCAATTAAAACACTTGGGCTGTTTGTGGGATGGGGAGACAAAATACATATGGACATTCAGAAAGCTTCATTGTAGAAGATGTGCCTTTGGCTTCACATGCTTTAATTTTAGTTAAATTCTGGACAGGATTAGCTCTTTTAAAGTACAGAAATATTAAGGACAATATAGAAAGAATTGACCGGAAGTTTTAGCACAGGGATCTATGCTGGGGCTTAACTATCTTAACAGAGCTCAATGTTCAAGGTAATAAAAATTGTTATAACAAGTATAATTAATTTTATTATTTTTGTAATTTTAACCTCTTAAATGGTGAGTAAAAGATCATACCACGACAAGCATTTGGTCCATGACAAACTAGAAAAGCTTGTTTATCTCAATTGCTGTTCCTTTATTGCGACAAGCACAATAACAGACAGACCGCCATAGCTCAGTGAGAACTTCTAATTCAGTCACATACAGATGGACAAGCTGGATTATTATGCATTCAGGTTACATTCAGGGTGGCACACAAACACTAGTTAACAATCTAGATAACCATGCTAAAATGTAACAATAAACGAACTTGAACATTGCACCATAACTCTACTGAACACACACACCACAGAGCCATTTTAAAACCAGAACTATAAGAGATAGGAACAGAATTAGGCCATTCAGCCCATTGAATCCACTCCTCCATTTCATCATGGCTGATCCCGGATCCCATTCAACTCCATACAACTGCCCCGTCACCATATCCCTTAATGCCCCAACCAATCGGGAATCTATCAACTTCTGCCTTGAATATACCCATGGACTTGGCCTCCACCGCAGTCTGTGGCAGAGGTTAAAATTACAAAACTAGTAAAATTATTTATACTTGTTACAACAGTGAGTAGCACTGGCTGCAAGGAATGCTGGGGCGAGCTGTTGACCATGCTCCTGGAGCACCACACGGCCCCCACCTGAGAAACCAGCCATCCTTGGCAACCCCAGCGACAAAAACAAAGTCCAAAAGTCCCGATGGTGGTCGACACCAGTGCTGCCTGGGGTGTAGGGGGGTGCCTGTAGACACCCAGGGGAGGCACTGTTTTGTGAGGTAAGAGGCAGGGCACCCAGTGTGTCACATCCTTCCCTCAGCCTCATTGGGTCAGTGGGGGCTGTCGGCCAATATAGTAGCAGCCGGTCCCGGTGCGTCATGACTGTCTTCCACCGCTCAAGCAGCTACACCCTGCAAGTCACATCGGAGATGCGCTTGAGCACCTCTCCTGAACCTTTCCAGTTGCTTCAAAGCTTAGGGAATAGTCCCTTCTAGGAGGGGCCGTAAATCCATACTCGGTCCCCCACAATAAAGTCCTGTCCCCAGCTGTGGGCATCATAAGCCTGTTTTTGCTAGCAACGAGCTGCGCTTTGGTTCTGCCAAGCCGCATTGTAAACAGCCTGCAGGCACCGCCTGAGGTGCTGCAGGTATTCCAGCCCAGCATCCCCAAGAATTTCTGGCTAAGGGTGGGTGGGGGGAGAACCAAACACCCAGATTCACCAGCGTGCACAGCTCACACCCGAGCATGAGCACAGCCGGCGTACACCTGGTGGTCTCTCGGACCCCAGTACTGGGGGTAGGTGGCCATCCCAATCACGCTGGTGCTGGCTAACAAGGATGGCGAGCTGCGTAGCCAGGGTGTGGTTGAAGCACCCCACCAACCTATCACTTTGCCGATAATGGAGGGTGTTCCGTGTTTTGGTGATTCCCAGCTGCCTGCAGACCTCACTAAACACCTGCACCTAACAGTTGCACAAAATAATCTGCGGATGCTGGGATCAAAGCAACACTCACAATATGCTGGAGGAACTCAGCAGGTCGGGCAGCAGCAGTGTGGAAACGATGAGTCGACATTTCGGGCCGGAACCCTTCGTCAGGACTGAAGAAAGTGGGTGGGGGAGGGTTGGAAGTTATTTTTTACAAAAGAGAATTTATTAAGTGTGAGAACCAGTTCTGCCAACCGGACGAGGGTAGTGGTTGTGGGGAACTGGTGAGGTCTATTATCCAGGAAGTAGCGGAGGGCTTTGAGGCCTTCTTGATGGGGAATGGAGGTGTATAAGGATTGGACATCCATAGTAAAGATGGATCTTCCAATCTTCCAAACCTTCCCCCCTTCTTTCTTCAGTCCTGTCGAAGGGTTCCGGCCGGAAACATCGACTCATCGTTTCCACTGATGCTGCCCGACCTGCTGAGTTCCTCCAGCATATTGTGAGTGTTCCTAACAGTTGCACCCTTGGTCACTGTGGAGTTCCTCCAGAGTGCCAAAACAGCAGAAGAACTCCTCCACAAACCTCTGGCAGTCTGGTCCAGGGCCTCCTACACCTCCGGCCACTTGTAAGGTAATCCACAGCCACAAGAACATAGCAGTTCCCGGCATCGGTGTGGGGGACGGGGCCCAGGATGTCCACCCCTACACGCTCCATTGGGGGGGGGGGGGTGCCCACCAGGTACTGCTGCATTGGTGCCCTAGACTGGCAGCCTGGCCCCTTCTGGGACGTGCAAGTGTCGCAGCAGTGCGCAACTGTTCCATGTCCTGCCTATACCCAGGCCAATAGCTGCATTCCTGCAGCTTGCCCAACGTCTTTGCAACCCTGAAATGGCCAACACCCCCCCCCCCCCACCACCAGCCCGTGCACCAACTGCAGGAGATGTCTGTCGCCGTGGGTCAACTGCCGAAGCCAGAACAGCAACCCATAGCGCATCTCCAGCAAGCCCCACTGTGAGTATAGGGCTTTGGCCCCTGGATCCAGGGCAGAGACCTCTGCCCACTCCAGCCGCTGTCCCTCACTCAGCCATCCCCTCACCCAGGCCAGCACAGGATCACTCTCCTGTTCACTGCTGGTGGTCAATGGTGGGGATGTCTACCTCACTGCCGGCTGCCACCTAAAGCACTGCCCCTGGCTCCGCTCCTTGAGGCAGTGACAGCAGCGACACTCGTTGGCCTCACAGAGACGGCTGGAGAGGGTGTCAGCATTGTCACTTTCTTGGGATCCATTGCCACTCCTCCTGTGCTCACCACGAGGCCCAGGTACTTCTCTGATAGCACAGCAGGCAGCATTTTGTGGGGTTGAGGAGCAGGTTCGCCTGGTGGATGGCGGCAAACACCCCTTCCAAGTTCCGCAGAGCATCAACAAAAACGGCAGCGTGCACTGGGAGATTGTCACAGTGACTCTGCAGAATGTGAGCCAGCATCCTCTCCATCAGTCTCTCGAATGTGGCCAGGCCATTACCCGGCAGTGTCACAGTCGGTGGTGAAGGTAGTCTTGGGCTGAGCTTTCAGGGCCAGTTCGACTTACCAGTAGCCATTACAGAGATCGAGAAAGCTGAACCAGGTTGAACCTACGATACAGTCCAGGGTATCATCAGTTCGGGGCAGCAGGTGAAAGATCTTCTGGGTCACGGCATTGAGAAGTAGTCTACACAGCACCCCCAGGACCTGCCTTTCTTTCTGACCAACAACACTGAGGCTGCCTACTGGTGTCAGAGGACTCTCTGTCTGGCATTTGGCGAGGGTCTGGCTTTGGGGCCTTGGGTGGATTGGCTGGGCGCCCCCAGTGTTAATGTGGTGTTGGACCAGCCCTGAACGTTTGCAGCCCTCGTCCCTGGCTGCAAAGATGTCGAGGTGCTGGTCAGGAGGTCTTTCAGCCACCACTGCGGGTCCTGATCCGAGTCCTCGCTGCTCTGCTGCCACAGCTCCCGCACTGCCTGGGTGGACCGATGCAGTTGCTGATGAAGGGCATGATGTGCTGCGCTGGGGTGGCCAGTGATGGTGCGCTGTGTTCCATCGGGCTGCTGCAGGGTGTGCTGCACTGTGGCAGGCCACTGAGACCAGTGGTGGTGGTTGTGCCCACCTGGTCCGCTTCTTGGAGCTGCCCTGCCAGAGGTTGTGGGACAGGTCAGGTCAGGGCCATATGGCCTGGCGCTGGTTGGACTTGTCTTACGGACTCTACCTCGTCACTTCCCTCTGATCAAGATGGCACCTAGGTTCAGCGCTTCTTCAGCCAACATCTTCTGGATAGTTCATGAAACCTTATGTTTTACTTCTTTTATGTCTTTTACATTTGTTTATCATCTTGAATGTGGTTTTGGAATTGTTGGAGCCTGTGATTTGCAGTTTGGAGAACGCAGTCTCCGGGAGTATTCTGGGAGGCAGAGGCACCGTGAGTGAACCTTTTTGGGAGGAGACTGTGGCTGGCTGCTGAACTTGAGCTGATGGTCAACTCCATTTCACCGGTTAGTTTCCATTGTTCGCCGATTATAGCGACAAGGGAGATTGAAACATGCCAGTGAATGTGGAAGGTGAGGGCCAGCTGCCTGCCTTTTTATCACTGGGGGATCGCTGCTATGGAGAGGGTAGACTGCCTTTTGATTGCTGGTGGGACTGCCCTGCTACGGAGAGGGAAAGGCCTGCCGCTGTGCCCAAAGAATGTGACCCAGGTTTTCTGCGTTTTTGATAATGGACTTGGACTATAGACTTTTTTCCAATCTTACAGTTCTTGTGTTCTGTGTTTTTCGTTCGATCTTTCTTGTATTTTTTGTGTGCAGGGTGGGGGATTTGGGGGTCGATGTGCCTGGCCTGTTTTTTTTGTGCAGGGAGGGGGATTTGGGGGTCGATGTGCCTGGCCTGTTTTTTTTGTGCAGGGAGGGGGATTTGGGGGTTGATGATCGTGCGGCCGTTCTTTCTTGGTTTTGTGGCTATCTGGAGAAGAAGAATTTCAGAGTTGTGTACTTTGATAGTAAAATGAACCTTTGAACATTGTAAGTGGAACTTGTTGATAAACAATAACAACCTCCGTAACAATTCTCAAACTGGACTATTTTTTTGGTAGGTGCATAACCATTATCCTTAGCTATCGAGTTCTCTAAAGCTGGGCATCAATTGCTGCCTGTTGGTGATGTAGATTTGAGGTCTGCAGAGGTTCTTGACTGTCGCTTTATTGCATCTTGTCTGTCTGAGCATCTTACAGGTGTGTGTATTATATATAATTTTGGGATATTGTGATCTTTTTCCTCAAAACTACTATTAACACTAGCGCCCCACTGACAAGCCTGTAAAATGCTGGTTGAATTAAGTTTCAACTGGACACTGCTCTGAACTGCACTACGTTTCCACCAATACAACTGGAGTATTGAGAGTCACCTTGTTATGCAAAGGAGAATTGGTAAGTGTTGCAGGGAGTAGGAGTCATCCACTGAATTTTGTACAACTAAAATTTGATGTACAATTTTGTATAAACTAAGCTAATATTTGTTTATCTTTTAAGTGTATGTGCAGCATTCAGTTCTCAAGTTTTAGAATTTAAAACCGCTATCGCATTCCTGTATGGAGTAGGCACAATAATCTCAATCTTGCAGTGTCCTTCTGGTTAAGGCATTGAGGATGTGCAGTTGAGTTCAGGACAGGTTGTAGGTTTAGTCACATGTATATTGACCTGAGCCATGGAGGTGTAGGAGGGTAGCTCCTGTATACTGCAGCATACTTGTTGGTAGATGGGTTTCCCTCTTACTAGCCAACAGTGCCTGCATACATTTACAAGACTACACTTTGCTGCACAGACAGCTGTGGTGGAATAGTTATGGAAGTGGTTTGGTCTTTTGAGGCTGTGGAATCATCCCCAAGTATGTTGTATTATGTCAAAGGGGAAAAAATTGCAAGGAGAGTTCTGCAATTCTGTTCTGTTTTTGTTTTGAATTTCTGCATTGTAGCATCAGTTGCACCTTGTTCCAATAAAAAAAAATAAAGAAATTTGCTTCCTGGTATTTCTAATTAACAAGAACCTTTCTGCTTGCTCTGCTGCATGACCACTGCCTTGTCTGTGGGCAGAAGGAACCTTAGAACAGTGGAAGTAACCTCAGAGCAGTTTTAACTATCTGAAATGAACTGAACAGGTGCATTTTAATCAGTAATTAAGTGGTATCTCACATTCCAGTGAGATTTCCTTTGCAATTAAAATATGGATCCAAATAGGACACATTTATGGTCATGGTTTAATAGTAATTTTCAAATATGGTTTTGTATTGATTGTACATGTTTAAGCAGAGGATTTAAATGCACCAGATTTTCTTGTTTTAAAAATACTGACTGGAATTGATCCAGACATCTCCATGGTTCTGATGATCAAAATCCCGTTGCTGAGCCACAAATATGAGATGCTAGATTTAGTTGCAAGAGTTTGCTGATCTCGTAGATCTCTTTGTATAATCATTGGAAATGTTTTATTGCAGGACTATAAACAGTAGAATGCAATAAAAATGTGTTCAGTGAGCCTCTGCAGGCTCATTGGTACAAATTGTTCAATAAAAGTCTGCTAAAGATTATTACTGCTTCTCATAATGGTTCTTTTATAAACCGTTCAACTAAAAATCTCAGACCATTTTTCAATCCTTTGAGGTTTTTAAAGTCTTATTTGGTGCTTTAGAAAAGATATACTGTCTCTGGAAGATAAAACTACTTTAGACAACTCTAGTGACCTATAATTTATCAAATTATTTCATCGTTTCAGAGTAAAGTATCAAGTTTAGGAACAAATGGGAGTAGGAGTAGACCATGCAGCCAGTCAAGACTGTTCTGCTTGTTAATGCAATTATGCCTGAACTTCTACTACTTGTTTTATTCTCCAAATGTCATTCTTCTACTAATATCCAAAAATATGTTGATCTGTTTTGAATTGCATTGATGATATTCCACAGTTCTATCTGTTGTCAGTAGAGAATTCTGAGTTACGAAATTTCTTGTCTTGCTCCTCTTTGGCCTATCCCTTGTTTGCGATTGACCCTAGTTTAGATCCCTCTGCCAGGGAAATGTTCCACCTGCATCTATTCTGTTGAGCTCTCTAGGAATTGTATCTTACAATATTTCTTGCATTTCATTCTTAAAATCTTAACATTAGAAGCTTAGTTACCTAACGTAAACACGAGGGAATCTGCAGATGCTGGAATTTCAGGCAACACACATAAGCTGGTGAACGCAGCAGGCCAGGCATCATCTCTAGGAAGAGGTACAGTCAACATTTCAGGCCGAGACGCTTCGTCAGGACTAACTGAAAGAAGAGCTAGTAAGAGATTTGAAAGTGGGAGGGGGAGATCTGAAATCATAGGAGAAGACAGGAGGGGGGAGGGATGGAGCCAAGAGCTGGACAGCTGATTGGCAAAAGGGATATGAGAGGATCATGGGACAGGAGGCCTAGGGAGAAAGAAAGGGGGAGGGGGGAAGCCCAGAGGAGAGGCAAGGGGTATAGTGACCTAATCTCAGACTTGCAATTCCAAGAATCAGCCAGGTGAATCTTCACTGCACTTCCTTTACAGTGGAGTTTTCAATGTGGGGTCCACTGACACTTTGCTAAATAGTATTGGCCCACAAAACATTAAAAAAAAGACTGAGAACCCCTGCTCTATAGCAAGCAGATTTTCAAAATCCAGGTGTGATCGTACCTAGGCTTTGCACAAATGTAGTAAGACGCCTTAATTGTTGTGTTCCATTCCTCTAACATGAAGACCAACCTGCTGTTGGCTTCTGAATTGATTGCTGCACCTACACTAGAACTGTGCCTCTCCAATGTCCCTGCTTTCTCTCCAAGGAAACGAGTGGCCAGGGCTGCACAGCATTGGAAGCAAACCCTTTGACTGAGTGAATACGCACTGACCTGCAAGCACCTATCTGTGTCTCAACTCTGAATACTTGGTTCAGTTTGTTTTCGTTTTCTCCCCCGCCCCTGAATTAGTAACTTCCGATCTTCGTTTTTTTTCAGTGGAAGTGAATTTCTCACTTTACATTTCAAATTTCAAAGTAAATTTATTATCAAAGTACATATATCACAGTATACAATCCTACAGGCATACTCAATATATCCGTAGAATAATAACCATAACGGAATCCATGGAAGTCTGCACCAACTTGGGTGTTCCACCAGAGAGCAAAAGACAGCAAGCTGTGCAAATACAAAAAGAAAGAGATAATAATAATAAATAAACAGTAAATATGGAGAACATGAGATGAAGAGACCTTGGAAAGCGAGTCCATAGATTGTCAAAACAATTCAGTGATGGAGCAAGTGAAGTTATTCAAGAGCCTGATGGTTGAGGGGTAACAACAGTTCCTGAACCTGGTAGTGAGTCCTGAGGCTCCTGTACCACCTTCCTGATGGCAGCAGCAAGAAGAGAGCATATCCTGAATGGTGGAGGTCCCTGATGAAGGATTCTGCTTTCTTGCGACAGCATTTCATGTAGATGTGCTCAGAAGAGCTTTACCCGTGATGGGGAGAGCTTTACACAAGGTTAGTCTCTGCCACTGAACCCCACCTAATTCAGCCACAGAGTATGATGGCATGCAGCATCATCTGTCAGTCAAATGGTAGGAGCAGGTCCACTTAAGATCAGGACTGGCCTACTCCTGCACCTGTTTTCTGTGTTTCTATGTGTTCATTGAAGTAGCTGAAAGCTGTTGGCCTTTTTCAGAACAGGCAGCCACAGTGAAGTTGATTGGGTGAGGAATGTATGCACTTTTGCATTTATTACAGAGATGTATTCTACTTGAGGGCTAGAGGTTGAATTTGTTTTATTTCTGTTGGCTAGAATTTAGAAGTCCTTAATTTGGAGCAGGAAACATCTTGTAAGACTGTTAAGTCTGTGTCTCTGCTGGATTTGTATTAATTAGCTGTGGTGCTAATCAATAATTAACAGTAGAAATGTTGCATATTTGAACATGTTTTCTTCCACTTAACCAACAGAATTAATGGCAGTGGGAATCTGTTCTTCACTGACAAACTTTTAAGTGTGAAATTAAAAATTCAATATCAATCTTTCTAAATTATGGCAGGAAAGTTGCCCTGTTGCCATATAATCAATGTTTAGGTTTAGACTCAGGTTTCTGGTTAAGGTGGCGCTATGGAATGCGTGCGAAAGTTTGCTGGTAGTCAAAACGTCACTAAAAATACCTTTTCTGAGGTAAATTGTGTTAAATTATCACTGCAAACAGTGAAGGGGCGAGCAATGGTGGAGCAAGTTTGAGGGATGAGCTGAGATGTGTGTTGTAGGTTGAGTTCAATGCCCATACAACTGGCCCAGGTGCGAGGTTGAATCACTCTGGGCACCGAATAGAGAAGTCGGGCACCAGGCAGAGGAGATTTGATGTGAGGTCAGATCTCTCTGGTCACTGAGCTGATTTTAAGGGCTTGAGGGTGGCTTCGAGGTGGGTGGCGAAATCTGGGCCCGGAGCAAGTCGCTGGGTGGTGTGGTCTAGTCCCGGAGCCTTTCGCTGCAGTAGTGCCTGGGTCCTAGTGCGAGGTCCGATATGCTATTTAGACAATATAAGTGCTGGCCCAGATCAGAGGCAAGAGTCAATTACGCTCACTCTCCACGATGTTCAGTCCTCTCTCCAGGGCACCAGAGCCTTTTACTGCAACTTTGGTCAATTTAAACGCCAACCCAGATAGACTCAGGTGTCGGGATCGAGAGCAAGAGCTGATTTTGCTCATTCCCTGTCATGACTGTGTCTCAAGACTGCCCCAGCTGTTGTGCTCAATGCCCACTAATATGATGAACTAATAAGCGAGGCTTTGAGCCTACTTGGGATCAGATCTGTAGACTCTGTTTTTGGTTTGGAATGTTGTTGTTTGCATGATTTGTGGTTTTTCATACTGGGTATTGTCTTTTATTTTTATTTTTTAATTGGGTTCTTTAAGGTTTCTTGCTTAGTGGCTACCTGTGAGCAAACAAATCTCAAGGTTGTATCATTTATACATTCCTTGATAATAAATGTACTTTGAATCTTTGAATTTTAACTAATGAGTAATCAACAAAGCGAAACTTACAATACAAGGTCATTTGTTTGCAATGTAAAAAGTCCTGGCACCCATTTAAGAAAAAAGTTTTTTTCTAGTTGTTGAAGCTGGCATTTCAAAAATGTAATTCTGGAAGTTTTAGACTATTTTATGTGTGATTTGTTGAGATCATTACAAAACATTTAAAATTCAATAGGGATAGCTGCTGAGATCAGGCACCTTTTATTTAAAAAAAAAGTTTTTCCTCGGTAAAAGATAGTCCAAATAATCTGAACTCAAGGTAATTTTTTTTCCACTTTTTTTCATCCAAGCAGGTTTCCATTATGAAATGTTATCCAAAGTTTCCCCTTTGTCTCAGCTTCTGAACAATACAATGTACTGAAATGCCACTGAAGGTGAGCAGTGGTCATTGCCTTGAATGCTCTGACGCAGGTAATATCGAAGAAGAATACATTGTCTTTATGGAGAAAATGTAAATAAGCAGACAGAACTATGGAAATGGGCATTGACATTTTGTTCCAACATTATATGAGCAGAGATACAACAGGCTGAATAGATGAGTACTGAGCTGTAAACTCATAACAACATTCATGCTGCAGCATCTGATGTAGCTCTCCCAGGTCAATTTAAATTAACAAGATTTGATCGGTTTTTAAAATTTGGAAATCAACAATGTACATTTTTGGGTGAAAAATGATTGACGTTGAAACAGGTTTTTTTTGCCTTCCTCTTTGCAGAAAGCCAGTCCAGTAGTGCTTCCCTAGACACACTACTTGCACTCCTACAGACAGAAGGAGCAAAAATTGAAGAGGAAACTGAGGTAAATGTTTCATGCTTCAGTTTATGCAAATTGTTTGTTCAGTGAACAAGCAGTTATGATAGAGCATCACTGATACCTTAAATTATTCTGTCATCTGAGCTGACTAAGCACAGTTGTTTGGTGATCTTGTGACAGAGGGGAGAGGAAAAGAGTTTTGGGTGAGATTGGCAGTTGCATAAAACTATAATTAGTTAAACTGCTCCCCAGTGTCAAATGAACTTTTGATGGTTCATTTTGCAAATTTCATAATGCATGCAAGTATGACGCTTTTAAATTACAACCCCCACCCCCCCCAGTCCCCTCTCATTTCAGTTCTCATTCCCTCTTGTGCTCTGAGATCATTCTGACTGAAGGAGACAATGTCTACTGTAAACCAGCACAAGTGATCTTAGTAATTCCATGATAATGACTGAGAAACACTAAGTAATCATAAGGGCAGGAGACTTTCTTTTGGATGTGGAAAACTGCCCCACATTTTTTTTAAAACTTCTATTTCTTTTCCATCCCTTTTATCCAATCTCTTCCCACCCTCATCTATCACCATTTGCTACTTTCTATCTTTCAGCTGCTATTCATTCTATTTTCAAAGTAAATTTATTATCAAAGTGTATGTGCATCACCATATAAAACCCTGAGATTTATTTTCCTGCAGGCATACTCAATGAATCCACAGTAGAATTATAAAGATAATAGAGTCAATGAAACGCTGCACCAACTTGGCATTCAACCAGTGTGCAAAAGACAACAAACTGTTGTCTCCTTTGTTGTCCAGTCCAATCATCCCCATTCTTGTAGGTCCCTTTTATTCAATACCATTTTGAGTGTATAATGTGCCTTTTCAAGCTTGTGTTATGAACTGAAATATTTAATAATTTTCCGGCCTTTTCACACCTTCATGTGATCCATCACTTATTGTCCTCCTGTGTTGCACAATTTCTCAGTCTTTTTGAGGGTGAGCTTTAAAATAGTATCCAGTACAGCTCAAAGCTAATTTTACTACACTTCCAAGCCTGCTCTCCATAATAACTCTTTTTTTGTCTTAGTGGAATCTGTTCTGGCAATGCCAGTGCTTCTAAGTTTTTCCCCATATTCCTCTTTAAAGGACTTCCCCTTCCACACTGATAACTCAAAAGCATTCATTCCTTTTCTTTTGCTTCTGTTCCAAAAGCAGAATAAAGATGTGTTTGTTATTCATTTCACCTGTTTCTGTATGTAGCAGATTGTATACATGAGCATCATCCCTCTTTTATCTCTCCTTTCTATTTCTCTTTCACCCCTCACTGTCCGTGATCCCTATCAAGTGCAGGAGTTGCTATACTTATCCTTCACCTGTCTCGCTCTGTGTTGAACACCAAATGTTACCTTCAGGTGATAAGTAAATTCCTTATTCTAATTTCAATCTGGTATTCTGTATTTGTTTATTAAATAGGACCCTACTGGGTCATCAACCACTAACCGTGTGATCATTTTGTAACTTGCCTTTGTCTAATCTGTGTGTTGCTGTGGAGCTGCTCCACTCTTCATCTTACCTCTGGACCTCCTCGTCTCCCTTTCTGGTTAAGCTCAAGGGCACAATTTGCAAAATACCTTACATACTTGAGACTGAATTCAGCAATTGTCAACAATCATTCCTGCTATTCCCTTTGCGCCTTCATCCAACCCAGCTTGTCTGCATTTTCATTGTCAACTTGATCACAGCTGCCCTATCCAGACCTGACTTTTTATTCCTCCTACCTCAACACCAACCTCCACACCCCTCATCAGCACATTTGTTTAAAAAAAAATAAGGTGTTGATCCTCAGGGTGGAGGAGCAACACCTTGTATTCCGTCTGGGTAGTCTCCAACCTGATGGCATGAACTTCGATTTCTCTTTTCACTATATTTCCCTCCCCCTCCCCTCTCCTCTTCTCTAGTCTCTTTACCTCTTATCACTTGCCTATCACCTCCCCGGTGCCCCTTCTCCTTCCCTTTCTCCTGTGACCCACTCTCCTTTCAGATTCCCTCTTCTCGAGCCCTTTCTCACTCACCTGGCTTCATCTATCATCTAGCTATTCTCCTTCCCCTCCCTCCACATTTTTATTCTGATGTCTTCCACCCCCCACCACCCTCCCCCCGTCCCAGAGAAGGGTCTTGACCAAAACATCGGCTGTTTATTTATTTCTATAGATGCTGCCTGACCTCCTGAGTTCCTCCAGCATTTTGTGTGTGTTGCTTTAGTTAAAAAAGTTACTTTTCTAACATTTTCCCAGATCCAGTGAAAGCTGTTGATCCTGCTTCTGCCCACATGTACTGTCTGATCAAGTGCTATTTTGGATTTCACAATACCGCTAAATGCCTTTTTGCTTTATTGATCAAACAACTGATTGCTTTACTCTCAATTTTGTTGTAGATCATGGCTGAACACTTTCTAGATGGTGAAGTACCCTTGGATGTGTTTATAGACCAGTATCCAACAAAGCGAAAACTGGCACATCAACGGCGTGTAAAAATCGAGAAGCTGCAGGAAATGGTCATAAAAGGACCAAAGTTAACCTGGCCGCGGTTACCCCAGCCACAAATGCAACCTGAGCCACCACAGACAACCTGGAATTCCAACAATGCAGAATCTAACACACCCACTGTCGTACCTCGGAGGGTTCCACCGCCACCTCAGGTTGGAGCCTCTCCCACTCCTTTTACGAGTGCAGCCCTGGGGGCAACATCAGGAGCACCTTACCCTGTTCCATATCCTCCCATCCCACCAAGATCAGGGAACACTGCTCCGAATTTCGTCTCTCCACTACAGTACAGGCCACCCTGCCCTCTGCCTGCTACTCAGAAAGCTGGACATCCTCCTCAACCAGGCTTTATTTTCCAGTAATCCTGCAAAATGGGTTCCAGTGCACCCTTCTGTGCATAGATACTTCTGCAGCGTTCAATGTCTGATGTGTGTGTGATCTGCATTTCTCCGAGGGAGAATAAGAGATCTGCAGATCAGAACCTTGCACCTACTTCAACGAGAATCTCTTAAATTACACGGCAGCCTTGGAATTCTATTTTGTGAAGCATTTGGATGGAAGACGAAACATAATGGGGCCTTTCTATGATTTCTAAACCTTTTACTTCTGGAATCCATTGCACTCTCTGCAGGGACATTTTAGAAGTTCTTCAGCAGCAACTGCCACAAAAATACAAATGCTGATACAACAAAAAAAAACAGATTATAATTTACTGATAGTCGATTAGCACAGTTTCTAGAAATGCATTTACTGTTTCAATTAGGAAAAAAATACTGTGATTGACCATAGGCATAGATTGTGTATAGATGTTTTTATAGAAAGGTAATTTGTACTGGAGTTTCAGGGCTCTGAGGTTTGTGCCTATGTGATTGGGTATGCTTATAATCTTTTCCTTCTTTCATTTATGTCAATGCTAACATTACAGATTTATTGAATCCTGTTTAACTGTCACTAAGCTCTCAAATTATTAGCTTTGAATGTTTGTTTACATACGCACCACTTAAACTAAACCATTCTAATGACTAAAAATAAACTTACTTTGACATTTGATATTTAGCTTTAATACTTCTGGTAGAAAAATAGTCTTATGATTTTTGTCAAAACTAGGCACCAATTTAGCTGTTTTTGATGCTCCCTACCCTAGAAGACAATGATTCCTGGATTTGCAACAGGGATGTGTTCTTTGAAAGTGTTGTGACATTTCATAAATGGAAAAAAACTGTATGAAATGCATTTTAAGTGTTTCAGTACAGTGTCTTCCTGTGTGGGGAGTGTGACAGATTTTTCTTATAACAACATTTCATATTGAAGATTCATATCCAAAAGAGTTAACAATGTTATAGCAAAAAAGTTGTCAATCTAATGTTTGTAAAACAAGGAATTACTGCTGGGTTGCAAACCTACTGGAAACTGCTCAACTACATTGGTTGAGGGGAAATTATGTCAAAACAAACTGAATTTCATTTGGTGAACAGGTACAATGAAACATACTTTAAAATTGTGAAGCAGAACAGTTTTAAAAATGAAGCGTTAGATAGCTTTTCTAATGTGTAATAAGAGGAAAAAAACCTTTTTTTAGTGTTAAGCTGTGTTACATATTTCTATCCTTTGTATCTACATTCTGAAACAGTTCTATTTAGGGCTTTAAACAGATGGACTACCTTATTTATTTGCAAGCTCAAGAAGTGTCATATGTGGCTGTATGTTATGTGCCTTAGTAATATTCATTGAGGGACTGTTGGAAATGTTATTTGTGGTACTCAAGAGGTAGCACCATAGATTTTCATGTTTATGTTCCAAGGGATGCAGTGTTGCAGTTAATGAAAGTATTTTGTTGATCTAAACTATATGTTAATCAAAGTTAGATTAATAAAACTAATCAATATTAAAAAGAAGCAGATTAGTTGGTGGCAATATAACATGTTCAAAAATGCATTACTGCGAATGAGGGAGACTAAAACTTTATCTTCAATGGTTTCTTGAAATTACACAAATTCTTTGCCTCATTCAAGACTATGGTAAATTGATTGTAGCAACATTTCAAACACTACAGTTGGATTTGCTTTTGAGTACACTTTTTGTAGGATGACTTTTTTAAATTAAGTTGCCTTGAAAGGCCTCAAGATTGTCTCTACTGCAGCTCCTCATTCATCAGTAAATTAAAACAACTTCTTTAATACCGCAGGGAAAAATCCTCACTCCAGTTTCACATGTTTTAACTAAAATGTTTGACAGTACATTTGTAAAGTTTTATAGTTCATGACTGCTGTTACTAATGTAGTGGTGAGCTAAAAAATTACCTCATTTTAATCAGTTCTATTAATAAAATGCATTGTACATTATCTATTTTGCTGTCTTTGCTTTCACTTATGCATTATGAAAGATTGGCTCATTACTGTGTGAATCAGAATTTGACTTGCTCATTCCAGGTAATTAAAGTTGCTTTTGAGTAGTTCTCTGGTAAAAGTTGAGTATCACCTGGTTCTTGCATTTTCTTTGGGAGACAGACTCTTAGATTCTACGCTTATCATAATCAGGATTTTTTAAATCCTTTCTATATTTGTAAAAATAAAGTGCAGGAAAGAAAATTTAGAAATAACACATTCCCATTCCCAATGAAACTTAATATTAATTCTGACCTATAACTCTTTGAAAACTTTTTATATATTGAATAATCATGTGTGTGTATATTTTTTGAATTTTTATATACAGTATATTGAATTTATTGATTTCCATCTTGTTTAACATTTACCTGCTGATAAGTCTTTGTATAATCCAGTTTTTAGGCAAAATATCTTTCCAGTAAGCTTGGAACATACTAGTGTTTATGTGAATTGAATCTTCAAGTGAAAATGAGAAAGAAGATTTTCCTTTCAAAGTCTTCACAATTATGCAGTGAAGGGTTAAAAGTAAAAATTCTGATTTCAAGCTGTGTATTGGGTAGTTGCACGAATCACGAGGTAGAATGTTGTAGCAATAATTTTCATTGTATATTTATCTATCTTTTGATGTAAATGTTAATGTCAACTTGATGTTTTTTTTAAAAAACAACTATTTTAAGTTCTATACATTGACTACAGAATCACTACAAATTGTTTTAATTGAAAGTTATTAAAAAAAGGTTGCATGTCCTTTGTACAAAGTACTGTTGTCTTTAGAACCTAAGATGCTTGGATCTTTTATTGCTTGATCATAGTTATAATTAGAATGTTATAATTATAATTAGAATGTTGACATTTTCATTACAATTGTGGTTGACGCAAGAGATTAATCATACTGGGTTACACGAAGGCTGTAACTTACAACTTGGGTGGTATGAAATTGCCCATAGTTCATTACCATTAAAATACTGATGCCCCTTCCCAAAATTCATAAAGAATATCTTGTCTGTGAAGTTTAATGGAAGTTGTAAACCTTTTACAAAGTTATATTTCAGATATATAATTTAAGGTTTGTGTTCTCTGCTTCACTTTCGCTACCAGCACCAAACCACTTCCTCCAACACTGCGGGATTGATTTCAACAACGTTTATTTGTATGGTACCAATGTAACAGCATAATTTGATCCTGATTCGGGTTTTATGGAAGGTGGTTGGTTGATTTTTATCACCTAATGTTACTAAATGAGGTGGAGATTTTTTAAATGGTCTTTTTAGGGTGGATTTTATCTATCAAATGTTTAATGTCCAAAAGTTAAGGGTATGAGGTGAGGAGGCTAGTGGTGGATGATAAGGTTTCTTAAGCTGCAATGTGGGAGCAGTGCAAGAAAAAAGATGCAGAAGAATGACGGGTAGAAATTAAATGGGAACTAAAAGTACTTCTATAATCCATGTTATTGAGTTACTTTAGAGCAGGGGTTCCCAGCCTAGGGTTCATGGATCCTTCGATTAATGGTAGGGATCCTTGGCAGAACAAACAGTTAGGAAGCCCTGCCTTAGTGGTTAATATTGCAAAGAGGAAAGGATTAAATTTCATGTGTCTGCATGGTCATGCTGCCTTTGAGATTAATATTATTGAGGCAAGTAATGTTAGAATATTCTGAGGAACCAGGATTATCTCAATGTTGAAGATGAGGGAAGTCGACTGGATTGTGTCCTGAATGAGACTAGTGGGAGGAGGCAACACTTGCAGGAAATGGGGAAAATGAGATAAACAAACAGCAAATTCAGTGTTTGAACACTCGGGATTAAATACGGTTGTTGCACCTGAGCTAGACATAAAAGGGGAGTAAAAATGTAAATCCTGTAGATCTTTATGTAATTCCTGTTGGAAACAGATAGGTTGACGTGGTTGATTGGGTCTTCACCCAGCAATAATCAGGGCAGTAAGGCCAATTCTAATTCTTTCTACTTGCCAGGGATGGCAAGCTCGCAGGACTGCATTTGAACATTGCACTACACCCAATTAGCTGTAAGTATTACCCACTTTTCGTATGGCTAATGAGTTTCAGATTATTTATAATGCTGTTATACAACAATTACAAAAATGGAGAAAATGTAGCTTTAATTATTGTGGAGCCATTATAACTGTTTGCCAGGAATGCAAGTGTCTGCTTCAGAAAATGCATTCTTTTTATAATGTTGTGCCAGTAATAGAATTTTTTTTTCTGTTCTAATTTCATGGGGAACCTGTACTCAATAATTCCAGCTGATGAAATATAGGCAATATACAGATTCTGAAAGATTTGTGTTCACTGTTAACAGATCTGGAATTGGGTGCATTTAGGAGTGGCTATTGGCTCTAGTAGTTTAATGCTAGGATTAATTCCTGTTCCCATTTCCATTCTGAAATGTCAGTCCGTGATCGCCTCTTCAGCCACAATGAGGCCACTCTCAAGCTGAAGAAACAACAACTCGTATTCTGTCCAGGTAGTCACCAAACTGATAACGTGAACGTCAGTTTCTCCAGCTTCCGTTAATTTTTCACTTTTCTTCAATTCCCCACTCTGGGTTCTTGCCTCTTCTCCTCACCTGCCTATCCCATCCCCTTCATGCCCCTCTTACTTCCCTTTCTCAAATTCCTTCTTCTCCAGCCATAAGACACAGGAACGTATTTGGGCCATTCGGCCCATTGAGTCTTCCCTGCCATTTCATCATGGCTGATCCATTTCCCCCTCAACCCCATTTCCTGCCTTTCTTCCCATACCCTTTCATGCCGGGACTTTTTAAGAATCTACCAACCTCTGCTTTAAATACACCCAATGACCTGGTCTCCACAACTGCCAAGGGTAACAAATTCCACAGATTCGCCACCCTCAGGCTAAAGAAATACCTCCTCATTTCCGTTCTATATGGACGTCCCTCTATTCTGAGGTTGCGCCCTCTGGTCCCAGACTCTCCCACAACGGGGAACTTCCTCTCCGCATCCACTCTATCTTGGCCTTTCAACGTTCAAGCAGCTCCAATGAGGAACTTACCCTCCCCCCCCCCCCCCATCTTCTAAATTCCAGTGAGTACAGGTACAGGTCAAACACTCCTCATGCGATGAGCCGTTCTTTCCCAGAATCATTTGAACCCTCTCCTATGTCAGCATATCCTTTCTTAGATAAGGGGCCCAAAACTGCTCTCAATACTCTTGAGGCCTCACCAATGCCTTGTAAAGCCTCTACGTTACATCCTTGAGTTAATATTCTAGTCCTCTCAAAATGAATGCTAACATCACATTTACCTTCCTCACCACCGACTCAACCTGCAAATTAACCTTTAGGGAATCCTACAAGAGACTCCCAAGTGCCTTTGCTCTGCAGATTTTTGAATTTTTTGCCGATTAGAAATTAGTTTACACTTTTATTCCTTCTACCATAAGTGCACGATCATACACTTGTATTCCATCTGGCACTTATTTGCCCATTCCAATCTGTCTAAATCAAGGATTCCCAATGTTTTTTATGTTATGGACTCCTACCATTAACTGAGGGGTCCATGGATGTCAGGTTGGGAAGCCCTGGGGTAAATCCTCCTGCAGCCTTCTTTCTTCATCAAGGCTCCCTGTCCCTCCACCTTTCTTCATATCGGCTGCAAACTTGGTCACAAAGCCGTCAGTCACATCATCCAAATCATTGACATACAATTTTAAAAGAAGTGGGCTCAACACCAGTCCCTGTGGAACACCACTAGTTGCCAGCAGCCAAAAAGAAAAGGCCACTCTTTGCCTTCTGCTAATCAGCCAATGCTCTAACTATGCTAGTATCTTTCCTGTAATACCACGGGCTTGTACCTTGTTAAACAGCCTCGTGTGTGGCACCTTGTCAAAGGCCTTCTGAAGATCCAGGTTCGCAACATCCACTAATTCTCTGTCTATCCTGCTTATTATTTCCTCAAAGATTTCTAACACATTTATCAGGCAAGATCTTCCCTTAAGGAAAACAAACTGACTTTGGCTATTTTATCGTGTGGCTCCAAGTGCCTGAAACCATCTTTAACAATCGATTCCAGTATCTTCCCAGCCACTAAGGTTAAGCTAACTGGCCTATAATTTCCTTTCTTCTCCTCCCTTAATTCTTGAAGAGTGTAGTGACACTTGCAATTTTCCAATCCTCCAGAACCATGCAAGGATCTAGTGATTCTTGAAAAATCATTCCTAATGCCTCCACAATCTCTTCAGCTACCTCTTTCAGAACCCTGGTCTGTAGTCATTTGGTCCAGGTGACTTATCTACCTTCAGAACTTACAGTTTCTCAAGCACCTTCTCCCTTGTAACAGCAACTGCATTCACTTCTGCCCCCTGACTCTCTGAAGCTTCTGTCATACTGCTAGTGTCTTCCAAAGCGAAGACTGATGAAAAATATTATTCAATTCATCCTCCATTTCCTTGTTCCCCATTACTTCCTCTCCAATGTCATTTTGCAGTGGTCTATCCACTCTCTCCTCTCCTATACTCATTAAAAGTTAGAAAAACTTAGTATCCTCTTTGATATTATTGGCTAGTCTACTATCATATTTCATCTTTTCACTCCTTATGACTTTTTTAGTTGCATTCTGTTGGTTTTTTTTAAAAGCTTCCCAATTCTCTAACTTCCTACTAATTTTTGCTGTATTATATGCCCTCTCCTTTGCTTTTATATTCGCTTTGACTTCCCTTGTCAGCCAGTTGTGTCATCCTTCCCTTTAGAATACCTCACCTTTGAGATATATCTATCCTGCACCTTCCGAATTGCTCCCAGAAACTCCATTCATTGCTGCTCTGCCTTCATCCCTGCCAGTATCCCTTTCCAATCAACTTTGGTCATCTCCTTTCTCATGTCTCTAATTCCCTTTTACTCCATTATAATACAGATACATTTGACTTGACTTCTACCTTTCAAATTTCAGGGTGAATTCTATCATATGATCATGACCTCCAAGGGGTTCATTTACCTTGAGCTTCCTAATTAAATCCAGTTCATTACACAGCACCCAGTCCAGAATTGTGCTTTCACTTAGTGGGCTCAACCAGTCTGCTCCAGAAAGCCATCTTGTAGGCATTCTACCCATTCTCTCTTGAGGTCAGCACCAGCCTGATTTTTCACAATCTACTTACATATTGAAGCTCCCCCCACTGACTGTCATAACATTGCCCTTTTTATCTGCCATTGTAATTTGTAGCCCACATCCTGGCCACTGTTCGGAGGCCTGTACATAACTCCCATTAGTGTATTTTGACCTTTACATTTCAGGAACTCTACCCACAAGGATTCTACGTTTTCTACGCCTATGTCATCTCCTTGATTTAAGTATTTTTTTTTACCAGCAGAGCCACCCCACCCCCTCTGCCTTCCTGCCTGTCCTTTCAATACAATGTTTATCCTTGGATATTAAACATCCAACTATAAACTTCTTTCAGCCATAACTCAGTGATGCCCACGACATCATTTCTTTCAATCTCCAGCTGCACTAAATGATCAACTACCTTATTCCATATATTGCGTGCATTCATATACAACAAAGTCCTGTATTTGTCATCCTTTTTGATCCTGTCCCCCTGCTACACTGCAATTCATCCCACTAACTGCACTTTTGCCCTATCGTCTGCCTCTCCTTGCTAGCAGTCTCCCCACACACTTGACTCTGCTTGTATACCAACTGCCCCATTCTCAATTCTATCACTCAGTTTCTCATCCCTCTCAAACGGTTCTAACCAACCTGCCTGCAAAGATACTGGTCCAAATTGGGTTCAAGTGAAACCCATCCCTTTAGTATGTCATACTTTCCCCAGAAGAGATCCCAATCTGAAACCCTGACCCCTGCACCAATTCCTCAGCCACACACTTATCTGCCAGATCATCCTATTCTTAGCCTCAATGTTGCATGGCGCAGGCAGCAATCCAGAAATTGCTACCGAGGAGGTCCTGCTTTTCAACTTTCTACCTAGCTCCTTAAGTTCTTTCTTCAGGACCTCCTCACTTTTCCAACCTATTGTATGTCATTGGTACCAATATGTGCCAAGACTTCTGGCTGCTCAGCCTCTCTGTTTAGAATGCCTTGGACCCGATCCAAAACATCCTTGGCACCCGAGAAGCAACATACCTTTCGGGTGTCTTTATCATGTCCACAGAATCTCATGTCTACTCCTCTAACTATGGAATCCCCTATCACTTCTCTTCTTCCCCCCCCCCACCCCCCACCCCACCAAGCCACCTTTCCTATTGAGCCACAGTGCCAGAGATCTGGTTACTGCGGCTCCCCCCCCCTTCGTAGGACGTCCCCTCAACGGTATCCGAAGCGGTATGTTTATTATTGAGGGGAACAGGCACAGGAGTACTCTTCATTGGCTGTCCATTTCCTTCCCCTCTCCTGGCAGTCACCCAGGTATCTGAGGGTGACTACCTCCCTGTAGCTCCTGTCCATCACAGTTTCCCGTGTCACTTCCCATTTTATTTCATTCCCCCCCCCCTTTTCTCCACCCACCTGGCTTCATATATCTTCTTGTTTTGACCCATACCCCCACCACCTTATTTTGGCAACACACACAAAATGCTAGAGGAACTCGCCCGGCCTGGCAGCATCTATCGGAAAAAAGTACAGCTGACGTTTCGGGCGGAAACCCTTTGGTAGGACTTTATTTTTCCATAGATGATGCCTGGTCTGCTGAGTTCCGCCAGCATTTTGTGTGTGTGTGTGTGTGAGTTGCTCAGATTTCCAGCATCTGCAGATTTTCTCTTGTTTGTGACCTTATTTTGGCTCTTCCCCATCCTGATGTAGCATCTCAGCATAGATGTCGACTGTTTATTCCTCTCCATAGATGGACTTGCTGAGTTCCTCCAGTGTTTTGTGTGTGTTGCTCAAGCCTAGACACTCATTCCTTATTCTGGCAATTATTTAGAGATCTGTATTGGAACTATATGCAACAGCAATATTGCACTTTACATATAAAAGAAAGATGTTTTTTGCTAAAAAAAAAAAAAAATTCTGTTTTGTATTGAAAATTTACCCTGGTGATTTTTGGCTGGATGACTGCCAGAAGTCTTCCTGAACTAATCCTATGAAGGAGCAGGATAAGATATTTAAGACAGCTTAAAGTACTGGTCAGAGAAACATCATTTTAGGTTTAGAAATACTTATATTCTTTAAAATTAGTTTATTATTTGATTAGGATTAGAATATAGTGCACACAGAGTATGTGTTTGCTGTGGTTGTGTGAATCCAGTTTCAAACTTGTATATTTGCCATTGTCCAGCAACTCCTTCATGATTGGTAGGGCTGTGTAACCTTTAATTTTTTTTTTTCTTCATTGGTCTTCTGCAATATATTCCAACCATACCTAGAGCTGGAAAGAACATCAACTTGATAGAATAATAGTAAGTTGATAAATATGCAATTTTAACACCTTTTCGGAGCTGCAAGAGCTCCAGGCCCTTCAACTTGTGATAGAGCACCAGAAGCTCGGTTGAGTAGATTTCAAGTTAATGGGTCAAGGTGGGAACCAGATATTTAGTGCGTGGTTCATTAAGGTATGATGGCCTTTGCCTGCTTTTGCAATGACATAGTCAAGGCGGCAGACTTTGAGATGCTTAAATCTTGGTGGTTTTTCGGATAAGTGTGAACAAGGATTAATTTGAAAATTATTTGGATAACAAGAGCCACAATAGATGAGGCCAAGGAGATGTATAAATATTAGTGTGAGCAACAGAAAATGCTGGACCTCCTCTGCTTGGCCAGTAGCCACAGTGGACAAAATTAATAGTAGGATTGAGCAGTGAGAAGGGACAAATGGAGAGAAGAAGGGAATACTATTCGCTCTAGCTGAAAAGGGTTGAGGAAAAATACAGGAAATAGATATGGTTGAGAGTCCTATCAAATATAGCAGTGGAGAAGCCTTAGCTAAAGTAAAAGATAGTGCAATCAAAAACAAGTTCTACAACTCCACAGAAACTGGGAGAGAACAATTCCTTCATCTGAATAGTGCTTTTTTTCTCTTTTCTCTTCCCCCCCCCCCCATTGTTTTTCTGTCCACCCAAGGTTTGGGGGCATTCAGTGCAACTTGAGCGAAATAAGTCAAATATTTAGAACCATTGTTTATTTCTGAGTCACGTGCAAATCTAAAGCTCTAGCCCCAACTCTTTCCATTATGTGAGGGAGAAAATAGCAAGACCCCTTGAGGCAAATGGAAAGTTGAATTGGTTTATTTACCTACTCTCAAAATTGACCTATACTTAATTTACTTCACAGGCAGGAGGGCAGGTGGGAGGCATAAGTTAGTTATTGAAGTTTAAAGTTCAAAAATCAAAATAAATCTTAAATTTAAATGTATGTAACAGTAATACATTCTTATGGATACAAGATTTCTTTGACTGTTTGAATCTTTGGTTACATCTGATGTACAAAAACAATACATTTACTCAGTTTATTTCAAATTTTACATTAAAATTCAGTTCTCAAAATTGAATACAACTGAAGACAATGTTCATAGGGCAAAACTTTCTATTGCTAATAAATACAGCACACCTGTTAAAATTTCCACATACATATAAAATACTTTAGATTTCCCAGAAACTGAGTTAAAATTATGTACAAAGCTTTTGAAGCTACTTAATCTTTACTTAAGGTTGCTGGTGCTTGCCAACAACTAAACAAATATTTTAGCCCAGTAGGAAATATACAGTGCACCTAATTAATCTTCCTAACAAAAAAAAAGTCTGATTCTTAAAGGACTGATTGCAAAAGGTTAAAATGAATGGTTATTTCAACCACTGATCCCCCATTTCATCTTGCATGACCAATTTGAAAACATGCATATTAATGTATGAACTTAGCTCCTACAATTCTGCTTTTCATTAATTCATAGGGGGCACATCGAAAGAGTAAAGTGAGCAAGTTTATGGAATGTAGCACTGCCATCTGATGGGCTTGACTTGTAAAGAATGCAGAGCGACTTGTTCTCTGGTCCAGCAAACTGCAGCCACCAGGTTTATTGAGAGTTCCGTAAATGAGAAACGTAGTTCGGTTCAGATACATTTAACTGCAAAATATTGAATAGTTAAAGTCAGAAGTAACCCATATTAAGCTTTAAATACAAGGGATGCAGATTTTTTTTACAATTTTAAAAACTGCCTTCCATTTTATTCTACATTATTAGCAAATAGATCACCCAGGACATGCCCTCTTCTCGCACATTCAGTGATTCTGGAACAGCTTCTTCTCTGCCATCTGATTTCTAAATGGGCATTGAACCGATGAACACTACTTCACTTTTTTATCATTTCTGTTTTTGCATTTTTTAATATAAATATGCACTTACTGCAATCCATTTATTTCTATATTTATCATGTATCGCTGCTAAGTTACCAAATTTCATGACGTATGGCAGTGATAAATTCTGATTCTGGGGAGGGTTTAAACTAGATTTGCAGGGGGGGTGGGAACCAGAGTGCCAGAGCAGATAGTGGAGTGGGGGTGAAAATAAATGATGTTAAAAGTTCATGCAAAGTCACAAATAGAAGGGTTGTGTGCGGTGGTAATAATCTTCTGAAGTGTGTCTATTTCAATGCTAGGAGTATTGTGGGGAAGGCTGATGAGTTGAGGGCGTGGATTAACACATGGAATTACAACATTATAGCCGTTAGTGAAACTTGGCTATAGGAAGGGCAGGACTGGCAGCTTAATGTTTCAGGGTTCCGATGATTCAGACATGATAGAGGCAGAGGAATGAAGGGTGGGGGGGGGGTGGCATTGCTAGTCAGGGAAAATGTTACAGCAGTGCTCAGGGAGGACAGATTAAAGGGCTTGTCTACCGAGGCCATATGGGTGGAGCTGAGAAACAGGAAAGGTAAGACCACATTAATGGAGTTGTACTATAGACCATCCAATAGTCAGCAAGAATTGGAGCAGCAAATCTGCAGAGAGATAGCAAACAGCTGCAGGGAACAAAGTTGTGATAGTAGGGAATTTTAATTTTCCACATATTGATTGGGATTCCCATGCTGTTAAAGGTCTAGATAGGTTAGAGTTTGTAAAATGTGTTCAGGAAAGTTGTCTAGATAGGTTACAGTTTGTAAAATGTGTTCAGGAAAGTTTTCTAAATCAATATATAGAGGTACCAACTGGAGAGGATGCAATATTAGGTCTCCTATTCGGAAACGAGTTAGGATAGGTGATGGAAGTGTGTGTAGGAGAACACTTTGGTTCCAGTGATCAAAACACCATTAGTTTCAACTTGATCATGGATAGAGATAGATCTGGTCCTTGGGTTGAGGTTCTAAACTGGGAAAAGGCCAAATTTGAAGAAATGAGAAAGGATCTAAAAAGCGTGGATTGGGACAGGTTGTTCTCTGGTATGGATGTGATCGGTAAGTGGGAGGGCTTCAAAGGAGAAATTTTGAGAGTGCAGAGTTTGTATGTACCTGTCAGGATTAAAGGCAAAGTGAATAAGGATAAGGAACCTTGGTTCTCAAGGGATATTGGAACTCTGATAAAGAAGAAAAGAGAGATGTGTGACATGTATAGGAAACGGGGAGCAAATGAAGTGCTTGAGTATAAAAAGTGCAAAAAAAACTTAAGAAAGAAATCAGGAGGGCTAAAAGAAAACATGAGGTTGCTTTGGCAGTCAAGGTGAAGGATAATCCAAAGAGCTTCTACAGGTATATTAAGAGCAAAAGGATAGTAAGGGATAAAATTGGTCCTCTTGAAGATCAGAGTGGTTGACTATGTATGGAACCAGAAGAAACAGGAGAGATCTTAAATGGTTTTTTTGCATCTGTATTTACTAAAGAAACTGGCATGGAGTCAATGGAAGTAAGGACATAGGTGAAGGGGGACAAGTTTAAAGAGAACATGGGGGGGCGGGTTCTTCACACAGAGTGGAGGGAGTGTGGAATAAGCTGCCAGATGAAGTGGTAAATTAAGAAAAACTTGGACAGGTATATGGATAAGAGGTGTATGGAGGGATATGGTCCAGGTGCAGGTCAGTGGGACTAGGCAGAAAAATGGTTCGGCACAGCCAAGAAGGGCCAAAAGGCCTGTTTCTGTGCTGTAATGTTCTATGGTTCTAAGTGTTTAAAACACAAATTCTTGCCAGAGTCATGCACATCCTAAAGAAGCTAGGTTAACAACTTAATTCTTGGTCTAGATCAGGAGTTCCCAACCTGGGGTCTACAGCCCCCTCAGTTAATAGTAAGGCTCCATGCCATAAAAGAAGGTAGAGAATCCCTGGTTTAGATCCTTGGACTCCATTGGTCACTCATGTATGTTATCAAATACCAGTTTGTTGTTCTCTCTGCACCTTGTGGCACATCAGGTGGCAAACTTTTGCCATTTCCTTAGCATTTTAAACAAGGCTAAGTTGCTAGCTTGGTGCTCAACCCAGCACTGATGGAAAGTATGCAAGCAGCCAGCCGGATTTGAACTCGGTATCACTTGCCTCAAAGTCTAGAGCGGATGCTACTAAAACACTGGCCTCGATTACCAGTTGCAGTACAGATTGGACGAGATTAGACTTGCCTGGGGATCTTTCTTGGGTGGGATGGTTGGTTTTTGGGACACTGGCGGTTTCTTTGAAATTCCAGGTTTTGGAGGTAGCTTCTCGTCTTCTAATAGTTCATCGTGTGTTCCTCCCAGCTCATAATGTTTCTTCCGGAGATCTCCAAGCTTCATCCTCTCCTGCTCCAGTTTATTTTCCAGCTCCAAAACTTTCACCTACACAAAGCAGTTGATATACAAGAAATCAGGCTTCATACTCCATCACCAGCCCTGTATCTGTTGATCCCCTTAAATTTTTTTTTGAGAAATATGCCTTGAAAGTAGAAGGGACAGAGCTTCCACAGTTCAAGTAGAAGATTTCATAGATTCACGTGAGAGTGAGAGTGTGTGTGTGCGCGCACGCATGCCTTAAATTGTGAATAGCCTTTAAAACTTACTTCCCTGTTGCAGGCTTTCAAACCATAGAATCATCCTTTCAAATTTGCCTTCAAGAACTTTGTACAAGTCCATAAAATCAGCTCTTAATTTGAGAGTATTAGACTTTTGTCTCCCAAGTCATCTCCATGCAAGAAAGAAAGCTAACCTTGTGTTGCACGATAGCACAGCTCTAGGTAGGAAGTCTCTTAGAATGGAGCACAATGGAGCTTACTGGAACTAAATATACAATGACTATGCTGAAGGAAAAAAATCACTATTCCATCATAAGTGCTGTCTCTCAAATGAGTATAACACTTAGTTATTTTAATAGGCAACTATTGAAAGTAGTAACTTTACCTGTGTTTCAATCTCCTGCTTTTTAAGTTTAATCCTTGACATTCCAGAAAAATCCATAGTATCTGGAAAATGGTGGAACAGTAATCTCAATACTCAAACAAATGAACGATGCAAGTATCAAACTGCAGACAAAACTCTGCTAAACCCCATGGGGTCTGGTTACCTTTATCTTCAATCTGTTCCTGTCCAGATTTTGTTGATGCGACCACATTAGCAGCCATCTCATTTACGTGCCTGGAGGCTTGTTGCAACCGGGACAGGTTTCTGCTGCTCCGGTCTGCCTTCACCTGAATGGAGAAGTTCACCATTTGAGTGGGTAAACGTCACTGAGGTCATTTTAAACGGGAATAGTGGAGGCCAGAGTGTAGCAAGGATTTGGAGAGGGATAGGAATGGAGCTGTTCTAGTGTCAGAAGATGTGGTGTTTGGAGTGCAGATAGACAACATGAAATCCACTTCAGCAGGATACACTGTCACCACTATCTGTCTGATCCATCATTGTATTTCAGATGTTCCCTTCAAGCTGCTTTGTTTTCTATGAGGGGGTGATCAATAGGTTTCAACGGGTGCATTTAATGTCAGAGAAATTATACCATATACATGCTGAAATTCTTCTTCTTTTCAGACATCCACGCAAACAGAGGAGTGCCCCAAAGAATGAATGACAGGTAAAACATTAGAACCGCAAAGCCCTCCTCCCACCCCCACAAGCAGCAGCAAGGCAACGAACCTCCCCACCCACCCCCACCAGCAAAAAAGCATCGGCGCCTTCCACCAAGCACTCAAGCGTGCAGCAAAGCATCGGTAACAACACAGACTTGCAGTACCCCAAAAGCTACTTGTTCACCTGATAATTCAACATAACACAGGCTCTCTCTCTTCCCTAATAAGGAAAAAAGAAGTGCCCCCGTTTCCCTATTCCTTCTTTTAGTTGTATTGACTTCTCCATCTACTCCCTTCCCTTGTTTTCTCTTGCGTGGGTAAGCTGTTGTTATTACGAGTCTCCTCACCTTTGATGCAGCCACAAGCTGCGCTGTGCTGGCTCCAACCTCGTGTGAGCAAACAATCAACTCCTCGTACTTCCCGGTCTTGAGGACAACTTTGTCAGCTGAATCTCTGGATTCCCAAAAAAAAACAACCACAAAAACATTCCTTATAGATCATTTCATCTCCTTGATCCTGGGACCAGCCCTCTGCGTGCCCCAAAATCTGATTACTGAAAGTGTAAAAGAAAATTGCAGCATGTCCTGTTAGCTGCTACAGTGAGAAAGGATGGTTACGTACCCTGGCAAAGGGGAAAAGCTTGCTTATCTGTCAACCTGTTACAGTTTCATCAGCTAGCTCAGTGGTCCCCAACCACCGGGCCGCAAAGCATATGCTACCGGGCCGCGAAGAAACGATACGAGTCAGCTGCACCTTTCCTCATTCCCTGTCAGACATTGTTGAACTTGAAGTAACCTACCAAATCATACCAAATAACACACAAAACCTAAAATAACACTAACATAATAAAAGCAGGAATGATGTGATAAATGCACAGCCTATATAAAGTAGAAATAATGTATGTACAGTGTAGTTTCACTGAATAGAATTGGGAAGATTAAGCCAAAACCGATTTGTAGAAAAAAATCGGCACATACACGCATGCACACACAGGTGTCCACGCAAAGCTTCATGGTCATGGTAGTCTTTCTCAGGGTAAACACAACTGTCCCGTATTTGACTGCTACTTTTGTCCCTTATTTGGGAGTGAGAAAGTTGGCAACCCTACTTGAACACCCCCCGCCGTCGGCCGGTCTGCAAGAATATTGTCAATATTAAACCGGTCCGCGGTGCAAAAAGGGTTGGGGACCCCTGAGCTAGCTAATCCACAAAATGATTACTTAGTGTTTCTTTTATAATCCTGAATGCAGGGGCTTGGTGAGGCTGCACCCAAAGAATGTATGTGGTTTTGGTCCCCTTTCTGGAAAAGACCCACCGGACTGGTGGGTTCACCCCACGTGATTGAGTGGGCTAGGCTTGTGATCTTTTAGTGTCTGAACTTCACAGGACGTGTGCGAATGTAGAAGGACGTTGCTCCTCTATGAGCTGTTTAATGTCAGGGCTCGCTATGGGCAGCTTATTCGGCATGAAGATGAAAAAGCTTCACTCAGCTTGCTTCTCTGGTGACTGTAGGGGCCAAGCTGAATTCATTTGTGTTTCTGGATATTAGGGGATTCGAGGACTATGGCGATTTGGTGTGGTAGATCAGCTGTTACCTAGAGCTGACAAAGGTCCAGTCCAGACGGTCTACTCCTGCTCCTGGAACTTCCTGCTTTAGTTCAACAGGAAGGAGGATAGGAGCTGGAGGAAACTGTATCCAGAGATACTGCTAGTTAATACTGGACACATGGGTATGAAGAACAAAACAACTAACCTGAACTCAATTTAAGGTTCCTAACAGGTAGGCTAGGAATGTTGATTGAAGGTTTCATGGAGAAAGCCCAAAGGAAGGCCGTGAGCTTAGTTATTTAATCCGTTTCCCCAGATGTAACTTCCCAGAAACAAGTGAGCCTGGGAAACAGCTAAAAGTTAAATCATAGAATTTCCTCCAAAGACGGTTTCTCAAAAGAACCCAAGGCACAAGATTTTGCCCTGTGCAATCCCCTGCAGCAGCTTTTCTCATGAGAGCAGAAATGATTTTTTATAAAGTTCCTTGTTTCCTGACAGCTCCACCTCAACTCACCACTCGAGCCTTGGGATATATTCCAACAGTGCGATTATCTCTGGGTTTAAAGTAAGCTGGGTTCTATGAGGAAGGGGTGTGGGGGGGCGGAGGGAAGAAAGGTGGTCTGAACCCATACAAATACGATTTCAATCTACATTTCAACAACCATGTCTATTACACAAAGTGGGCATAGGTGCTGTTTCCATAGGCTGCAGTGTATCTAATATCAATGACAAAACCTGGAAGAAGATGGTCAATAATTCTCCTAATAAGGCTCCCTGCTGGGTAAAAATTAATAGCAGCAGAGACACTTCATACTGTATGCAGTGCTTCTCAATCTGGGGGCCACAGACCCACCCTTCCCCCAGTAAATAGTGAGGCTCCTTGGCATTAAAAAGGTTAGGAACCCCTGCTGTATAATTTCAAATGTAACATGGTACAAAGAACAGAATACTTCTCCCTAAACAATTCAGATCATACTGGAAGCCTTCAACAACAAGGCCTCGGCACAGATTAGTTAATACCAAAGCAGCCAAAAAGTGAATCATGGGGAACACTAATTTCTTTGTCCAGTGTCTGAGCTCACCTTGCAGGGTTGGGTACAACGCTAGTCTTTTAAATTTGGGCTAGGAACTAAGCTTAGAGTTTGAAGCATACAGCCTGATTTGCACAGAGAAATCTTAATAAACTCATTGTATTGTTCTATGATGGGGAAATATGGTGCAGTAGACTTTTACTGCCACTATTGCCCAGTGCATGAACTAAGCTCGTGTTCATGTATTTAAAAAAAGGACTAAAGCGGTATGTAATGCAGTTTAAGTGAAACCGATACTAGATCAGCATCTGAGCTGAAGGAAAACAATATAAGGAAATGAATCAGAATTGTTGAAGGATCTTTGCAACCACAGACCACGATCAGCCTTTTGCACTCTAGTTTATATGTATCAGGATACAGAATAAGATTCAAACGGAATTCTAAGGATTCCCATAATACAGGGAGCAGAAATTTACTTGGTGTCTGAAATGGGGAGTTTATACAGTGCCCCTATGTCATTATTTGTTACATGGTCTATGAAATACACCATGCCTTTCTATTTTCCAACGCACTTTCCATCTAATACTACCCCCACTATTAGACGTAGGTATTTTATCCATTACTGGTGATACAGGGACTAAATTACCACAGCACAAAGAACAAGAAAGCAACTACCCAGTGGTTGCAGCCAGTACTTACACCAACTGTGTGGCACCCCATCCAACAGCTTTGGAGGCAGAGATTAGGCCCTCTGTCCAGCGAGAGTTCTTTGCATAGAATTCTTTTGGAGTTGCTGCCCCCTGTAAATGAGTTATTTCTTCATTAATCAAGTTCAAAAATCATCACTTTCATGGATGTCAAAAGACACAACTGGCTTTGTACAAAACTCTCGGGTGTTTTCCTTGAATTAGCTTCAGATTATTTTGCACTTCAGTCCCTCCAAAGTAACAAGTGCTGGAGGGAGCATCCATCCTCCTGGGCATATGTTTGAGTGGGGAAGGCCCAATGGAATGGAAATGCTGGAATCTGGAGCATCACCTGAGCTGCTGGTGGAACTCAGCAGATCAGATAATATCTATGGAGAGAAATGGACAGTTGACATTCTGGGTGCCCAGGTTACGATTGTCCTAAATTGCAGAAACAAACTAACAGGTCATAATTTTAAAACCATGAAGTCGATAAATCAACAAGGAATGTTTCCAACCATCTACTTCAGAACCATCACAAGCATATGTAGGGAGTTTTCTGGAGCTCTGTGAATATAGCAGATATCAATTTTTTTTTTAAAGTCTTCAGTTCTCAATGTACATTGCAAGCAGTAAATTAAAGTTAAAAGTACAGACTATCCCACAGACTACGAGATTACGGTTAGCAAAGTGGTGGTCATTGGATGTATGCATAGGCTCAGCCAAACGTTAAGACAATGGGGTTGTGTTATTTGGCCTGCAACAAACCAGGCAACATGGCGAGGTTATCTGCACCATTGTGACTTGAGTGCAAGCTGGCAGACCAGGCTGAAGTTTCCACATTGCAACTATACCTGTGGCCATGTTAAAGACGCTATCAATAGCTGATCAATTGTGTATTCAGAGTCAACTCACACTGACACTAATCTTGGGCATCCAGCTCTCTGTCTTAAGAAGTTTTTAGACTATCTGTGTCAATTAGTGTGTCTCAGCAGGGGTGTTTGAACATTTAGGTGTCTCCCACTGTAGATAAGTAATTCAAAGGAGGCATTGTCAATCCAAATATTCAAATAAACTATGTCATTGTAACTACTGAAATGTCTTGTATCACTGTTACCTTTGGCCTGAAAGGTATAGAAAGGTACCTTGGAGTTTAAGACTCTACATTGAGTGTCTACAGAAGGATGCTTGTTTGTTGGGATGAATAAAGATTTCTATACCACCAGCTTCAGTGGCCCTGTGGTGACTTCAATCATAGTCACAAGAAGCAGTAGGGAGATGCTGGTGTTCCTCTCTATTGGATTGGACAATGACTTTTATGCTTACCCTGCCACTTTCCACAATCTCTTTCTGCAAGCTCGTTGAGGCCATCACCAACTGCCTTATTGCCTGAAAAGAAATGCAGATTTAAGTCAGTGAGAATTGTTATCTGATGAGACAACCATGAATTCTAGATTCAAAGGTGGCAAGTCCAACAAAGCAGTCTGCCGCAGGCAACATTTGTTTAAATGAACCAACAGCTCTTCAGCGAAGTGTACTGAAGTCCCTTTTTACATGCAGAAAGCAGAGAATTTGTTCAATGAAACACTGTCAAAAGTACAACTGGATTTTCTGTCTGGTAAACTGATTAGCGTCAGAAGACCACAATGCACAGATTCTTACCTTCATGAGACTGGTGCAAGAGTTTAGAATTCTGAAACAAAGATAACAGGAAAACCTCAGTGTACAGCGACAAAAACACTATCAGTTTTTAAGTAAACAGAGTTCTGAGCCTGATGGTGGAGATTCACAAACCTTTCGTTAACTTCAAGTTTAATCCCAGAGCTTCCTTGTCTGGCTTGCTCCATCACTTCCTGCAAGGTGGAACATTGAATGCTTTCAAATCTTGACCAGAGATTCAGAATGTACTGCAGAGCTCCACACTCCAGAAGGCGAGAACTCTAAGATCTTTAAACACAAGGTGGGCGAACACTTCCCAGCTGGAATTTTTTAAACCATTAAGAACGCCAATCATACTTGCCATGGAAACAGAACAAGCTTAAGATCTATATCTGAATTTTGTTCATCTGATTACAAGGTACATCTTAAATGCCTTTAATACAAAAAGTGCATTTCTAAATGACTATTGAGATCCAACTATATTCATGTGCCACAATCCATACTGAAAGTTCACCATGAGCAACACATGATCTACTAGTCCTTAGAACTAAAATATAGCAATCCCTCTCACCCAATAACCAGTGAAGAACAGTAATTAAGTACAGTGGTTGGTTGCTTCCAATCAGTCATGGGCTCATCCATCCTGGCTGAAGTGCACAGGAACACAACAACTGATATCATCAGTTGTTTTAGAACATGTTTTAGAACATGCAGAAAAGCTACTTGCTCTCCCTACCTGGGATTAGACCAAACTGAAAGTAACAACCTACAGGAAATTGCCCAGAAAAGTTTGTAAAGACATCTCAAGAGATACTATTCTGTAATAAAACTGATTAGTCATCTGATAGTAAGAATATGAACCAAAGAAAGTGTAAATCATTTTAGTCATAATGATATTGCACAAAATTAGGGAAACTTACAATGACCTTTTGCTTTCCACAAAAGGTTGACTCTATCCTACCTCAATTCTCTTTACTGCGTCGTCAATGGCTGCTGATGTTGCCGCCATCTCTTTATCCACCATGTCGCCAAGCTCTTCCTGTCTGACGTCCATGCTCTTGGGCCTCAGCTCCTGAGGGGAAAAATTATAATTAAAGTCTCTACTCCAGCTACAATTTTAAAGATCGAAAACATCTACTGAAGATTGTTTAATATCGCAAGAATTTCTGTTTTCTCAAAGCTACTATTTAACAACGAAAGCAAATGCATTTGTCTGAATATAAATTGTAATTGGCATTTATCCTCCTGGATAAAACCAGTATTTCTAGGGCTGGAGATGCTGGAGGAACTCATTAGGAGAGAGGTCATCAATGGAAGGAAATGAACATTTGGCATTTCAGGGCAAGACCCATGAAGTGCCTTGATCCGAAATGTTGACTGATCATTTCCCTCCATATATGCTGCCTAACATTCTGAGTTCCTCCAGCATTTTATAAGTCGCTCCAATATTTCCAGGGCTCTCAGGATTCAGTTAACCAGCCATTTTTCCTTTTCAAACTGTTGTAACCTATGTTTTATTCTTGTAAAGTACTGACCCCAAGTCAGATTCCGACCAGATTCAAGAACAGCAATACGCAGAATCCTCCCCAGATTGAAGGGTCCTACAGTCTAAACTCTGATGGGATTCAGTGACAAATCTAGTTTAAAAACAGAAGCAGTTTACTGAGGATTTAGCACAAATTTCAAAGAGGAATATTGATTTATTTCCAAGGTAGAGGGTTCAGCTGCTGTTTTGCAAGCTGAAAGGAGAAGCCAGTTTTCAGAATGCAGAAGGCTTCCAGCTGCTCCACGATCACTTTGATAGAGAAGGAGCACTATATAATGGAACTCTGGAGGGCAGATGAATCAAGGTGCAATTAAATGAGGCAGTGGTCTTGCTGTTGCTCCTAGTCGTACGTTCCTAATGGACCTCCCTGACCACTGGAGCCGTCACAGTACCAGATTATCTGCTGCAATTACAAGTTTCAATCAATAGCATAGGGATTCAGCACTGCCAGCTCATGGGGTCAGAGAGTCCCACCTCCAGAAGGGCAAAGATGGAACTCCTTGTTACACGTCAGTGATTTCTCATTGAAAGCAGAGTGAACCTGCTGAGTGCAGGTCGGTGGGACTAGGTGAGAGTAGAAGTTCGGCACGGACTAGAAGGGCCGAGATGGCCTGTTTCCGTGCTGTAATTGTTATACGGGTATGGTCAACAGCTGGATCTTCACCTTGCAAAGAAATCAGTGCTCCTCCTTGAGGTTTATACCACATCTCCAGTGCAATGAATTGAATTCTGCAGCTTTTCGTGTGGAAAATGATCAAATCTCTTGGGAGTTGGCATACATCCAGACTTGGGCTTTCCTAGGACCATTTAAGAATATGCCTGGTCAGTTGAAGGTCGTACCTGCCCAAGGTCAAGGATTTTCTGAATCGCTCTCCGAGCAGCTGTGGGGTCTGCATGTGCAACTGACTGCTTATCCTTCAAGTGACCCAAATAGCATAGGCTCTCCTTCCCACACTCTCTGCAGCTGTCTGTTAGTTCTGTGGGGTTGGAAAAATATTTTTATGAGAACAAGCTGAAAATCATTTTAACAAGTTCCAATGTTCCCCAGGAAAGACCCCTGGAAAGTGATTACTTTGGAACAATACTCCCACAGTGATTGCATCCTGTACATCCTGGTTCCAGCGAACTGATGCTTAATTATTAAAACAGTATTTTTCTTAGCCACACACAGAATGCTGGAAGAACCCTGCAGATCAGGCAGTATCAGTGGAAGGAAATGAGGAGTTTCCAACAACCAATGATCTCACTTTTGTGTGGAGCATGGCCAAGTGGTTAGGGTGTTGGACTAGCGATCTGAAGGTCGTGGGTTCAAGCCTCAGCCGAGACAGTGTGTGTGTCCTTGAGCAAGGCATTTAACCACACAATGCTCCAGTCTACCCAGCTGAGAATGGGTACTGGCAAAAGTGCTGGGGGTTAACCTCGCGATAGACTGGCGTCCTATCCGGGGGTGGGCGGGGAGTCTCATACTCTCAGTCGCTTCACGCCACGGAAACCGGCATAAGCACCAGCCTGATAGGCCACAAGGCTTGTGACAGATTTTAATTTTTTTTGAAAATGATCTCACTTTAAGAACCCTTTATCTCATGTTATTATTTATTGCTATTTATTTATATTTGCATTTGCACAGTTTGTTATCTTCTGCACTCTGGTTGATCTTTCATTGATCCTGTTGTAGTTACTATTCTATAGATTTGGTGAGTATGCCCACAGGAAAATGAATCTCAGAGTTGTATATGGTGATATATGTGTACTTTGATAAAAACTTTAACTTGAACTTTGAGTTGATAATTCAGGCCTAGACCTTGCATCTGGACTCAAAGTATCACCTGTCCATTTTCCTCCAAAGGTGCTGTCTGCCTGGTTCTCAGAGTTCCTGCAGCATTTTGTGTGTTGCTCCAGATTCCAGCAGGAAGCGTATAACCAAACTGCAGAGAAACAGCTCTAGCGCCCACAGAGCTCTGTCGAGACAGACCCCAGGAAACCGCAGGAGGAATTCTTAAGTATTTTGTCTGCAGTCTAAGCTCCGCTGCTGAACGGTATGCCAAGACTGCTGTTAAGTGTTTAAGTTAAATATCTTTTCCAGGGTCTTCAGATACACTCAATACTCACTGTCAGCGTGATCAGTTGGTGCCAGATGTGAGGTGGCACTGCCATTTACTATGGTGTCCGCGGCCAAATGTGCAAACCTGGTCAATGCCTGCAAGAGGCTGCTAGCATCTGTGGGAACCAATGGAAGAGTTTCAAACTGAAGGGAATAATTCATTGAACACGCGGAATAAAGAGAATCAGCAAATTAAGGGCAAAATACACATCTTATAAAATGATCTTCACAATACTTTCTAAAGGCTTCAATGTGCAGAACACTAAAAAATGAGCCTCCTCAACACCCACAACATGATCTTTAACAACTATTTTATTAACCCCAATTAAGGTCATTTTGATATTGATATGACACCAAGTGAGGTCTTAATAAGTTCAGGCTCCTGAATCACTGAGTTTGGCACTAAGGCATTCTAATCATGATTTAACTCATTTGAACACACGAACAAGAAGTGGAGAAAGCCACTCGGCCCCTCAATCCACGCAAGATCATGATCAACCCTGTATTCCCATCTGCCCTTTCGCCTCTTTGACTTTCACACACCTACCTACTCCACCCAGTGTTTTACGAATGTTCAAGAGTCCTGCCACCATTGCCCTCTGTGGAAGTTTCCCAAAGACTAATGACATTCAAGAAAAAATACTTTCATTTCATCTGAGTCTAAAATGTGGAACTCATTTTTAATCTGTGTCTCCAAGTTCTAGATTATCCCACAAAAGGAATCATTGACTGTGTAGCCCACCGCAGATTCTTATTTTTAAATCATCTCCTGCTCAAAAGCTTGCCAACCTGCCCATTCCAGTCCAATAATCTTTTCCTTGAACAGATGCAATGCATTAAGACCCTGCCCTAAATATAGAGTACTCCAGAATAGGTCTCAACAATCCCCTATATAAATGAGACATATCCTCCATTTGTATTCAATTCTTTTGACAACTATCTTTTGTTAGTCTTCATAATTACTTGTAGCACCTGCATTTACAAATTGTACACTGGACACTTGGATTTTTCAGCATCTCAAAGTTCTGCAAACTCATCATTTCGATACCATGTTTTTTTTCCCCTGCTAAGATTCTCACTTTTCCACATTAAGTTGCACTTGGCCAATCTTTGTTTCTTCACAATTTGTTATCTTCACAATTTACTTTGCTAAATTTTCAGAAAATAGAAAGATAGCAATTTTAACTCTGGTACCCTTCATACAAATACTGAGGCCCCAGCACAGATCCTTAACACTCATTACATCTTGCCAGTAGAAGAAGACTCAACTGACCTAACTAACCAGGTACATCAGATCTATAGTCATGTGTTAACTCCCACAATTTTAGCTCTTAGTCTCTGCAACAACTTTCGATGCAATACCTAAACAAAAGCCTTTCGGAAATCCGTCTAGATTACGTTACTTTGTTATGCTAGCCAATTTAATGGAGCTTAATTTCCTTTTTGACTTTGCCTGATTAACTTAAAGTTTTCTAAGTGCCCCACCACAGTGGCTTTAATAACACCTTCTACCATCATCTTTATAAAGAGTTGTTAAATGTAACTCCTATATTCTTCTTGAAAATAGGAGTTGCATTTGATATTGTTCAATATAATTGAACTTTCCTCAAATCCATGGAATTGCAGTAAGTTGAAATCAACTATCTCATTCGTTATTGTCTCCAAAATTCAAGAATGAAGTCCTTCGGGATAGGAACTTGTCAGCCCACAGCTCCAACCATTTGCTTAGCACAAATGCAGGATGGCAGTGATACTGCTCTTGCCATTGCCCCAGCACACCACCGCTGAGGAGATTGTGAAGGAAAGGCCTGCATACTCCAAAGGACCTCAGTCTCCTCAGGAAGCAGAGACGACTCATGTGCTATTCTGGGACCACCATGAACTCCTCATTTTCTGTCTGACTTCTCTAGTCTACAGATTAAAATCTTTCCTGATTGTTGCTGTATCTTTTAGACAGGCTCCAACTATTTCTCCCTTTGCACCCTGCCCTGCCGTGTGGTTACTGACAAGTGCCCTACACAGCACATTCACAAGCCTTTATTATTTCACATCTGCACGCTAAATGTTTCCACATCACAGTGAACTGTGGGATCCTTCGTTACAACAGGTCCCAATAACCATGAACATCAGAAGCAGCTGAGCCTCAAGTCCAATAACCCTCTGGCACAGTCATGAACTGGAGACCTTTGTAAAGTTGGCCTTGATATTGTCAGTGTTCACGGTCACACAATCTGTGACCTGATTGTACAACTTGAGTAAGAAACTGCTCCAGGGTAAGTGGTAGGGGGTGGAGATACGTCTCTACCAAAGGAGGTGTAAGGTGCTCCTTCCCTCACTGGCCTGCAGGTCACCTTGGGCAAGGTATATAGCGGCTGCTTAGACCCCCGATCAGGGTCATGTGAAGCCATGGGAACAGGTGGCGGATGGTCGTATGAGCAGCTGGTGCAGATCACAAATCCTGGTTATGCGACCACTGACAGCAAGCAGACAATCTCTGACAAAGTATTGATAATGGCTGGGGTCACCCATCTTGAAAAGACACTGCCCAGAAGAAGGCAATGGCAAAGCCACTTCTGTAGAAAATTTGCCAAGAACAATTACGGTCATGGACCACGATTGCCACGTCGTATGACACGGCACATAAAGATGATGATAGGATAAACATCCTGTGAATCTTCACGTGGCAAAATGCAACATGATAGGACAGTCTGTAGTCTCTACAAACCTTTCATAACATTTTAAGCCCAAGCAGACCGAATAATACTAATGAACAGTTGGAAACGGGCACTTATCCAGACTCTCAGCTGATAGGAAAATCCCAGAAAAGTGAGGGAGGAAAATATTTAAGAGCTAGTAATTCACCTTTACAGCAAAGGTGAGCTCAGCTTTCAGAATAGCCACTGAATAAAATGTGGCCATTTGCGATTGAGACGGAGGTGACGGTACCTGCCATGTTCTTTATGTACTGGGAGTGTCCTTGCTGCATCAAGTTCACCGATCCCAATGCTGCCTCTGCCCTGTTGATTAGGTAATCTACAAGAGACAGAAAAGTCAGTTCTTCCCTTTAAAGTGCAAACAAGACGCGTCCTGGGGCTGTCCCACCGTTATACAATACCAGCCTGCACATAGCCATCACAAAGCCCTGAAGGGCACTCAACGCGGGTTTAACGCTGTACTTTGCAACTGTGGTCACTCCCGCAGATAGTGACCATAAACTCAGAGAACAAACATTGCCGACAGAGCAGGGCACAGCTGTTTCTCCAAACTTTATCACTAATGGATCTCCGGAGCAGATTTCTAATTGTGAAGTGGAGAGCAAGCTTGCTTCAATAACAGGGGCACTACAGCGTTTCAGTTGTTACTTGGGCAACAAGCTGCTTATTAGAATGTGGTGCAGTAACCCAATATAGGACAGAACTATATTATATGTGTTTAACGTTAGTCCGCAAAATTAGAGTGGCGCGTGGTGGGGTAGAAGATAAAAAGGGAAGAGTGGAAATTGATTCTTTGAAGAATATGAAAACATTCATAAAGGTGCAGTGGTGTTATTATAGGTGTTGGGAAGAGGAAGGAGCCACAATGATTGCCCCTTTATTAGGGAGAGAGAGAGAGCCTGTAGTATGTCGAATTGCTTTTGTTGTACTGCAGATCATGGTCTTTCTTGCGGGTTTTGCTGTTGCTTGCTTGGTAGGTGGTGGGTGCTGGTGCTTTTTGCTGTTGTAAGTGGGGGGAGGTTGACGCTTGTGCGTGAGAGAGAGGAGTGGGGGACTTTGGGGCTCTAACATTTTTACTGTCACTCATTCTTTGGGGCACACTTCTGTTTTCATGGACGTCTGTGAAGAACAAGAATTTCAGGTTGTCTATTATATACATTCTCTGATATTAAATGGAACCATTGATCGAGTGCCCATGGTTACAGCACAGCACAACCTCTTGATATGATTCTTGTCACAAATTCATAGTTTATTGTAAAGTATATTTCTGAACAACTTTTATCACAAGCTGCTTCAGAACATCATTATATTGCGATCTTGTGCGCTGTTGTTCTCCCCAAGATGACAATTTAACCGAAGCCCCAGGGCACGATCCTACCTGGTGAACTGGTGCACCGGATGTGCAACGGATCGTCCAGTTTTGCAATAGCGTCTTGAATGATGCTCTCAGCTTCCCTCACAGTGCCCTGGACCATGTGGAACTGCTCATCTAGAAGTTTCTGCTGAAGCTGCTGCTCTTGGTTTGTCTGAAATACAAATCAAAAGACATGATGCAGCCATTTGATGTTCTGCAATTACTGGAGGGAAGGAAATACAGTTTTCCTGCCCTCTGCCTTAGACCATAAGACATAGGAGCAGAATTAGGCCATTCAGGCCATCGAGTCTGCCCTGCCATTCTATCATGGCTGATTTTATAATCTCTCTCAACCTCCTTCTCCTGCCTTAACACCTTGACTATTCCCATTTTTCTCAGTAGCTGTCTTTTGTGTCACCATATCAGCACATCATCCATAATCACTGTACACCAGCAGTTCCCAACCTCTTTTATGCCACGTATCCCTAACATCAACCGAGGGGTCTGTGGACCCCGAGTTGGGGACCTCTGCTGTACACTGTTTTTCACAAAGTTGCTTTGTATTCTTCATCATCTCTTTTAACGGCCATTCTTCCAGTCAACCCATCTGAGATGTGTACATATCTGCTCTTCCCACTGACACTTGCATTTCCTATCACAAATGGTGCTATAATGCTGTATACATTGATACTACAAATAGCAATGGTAAAATTAAAGAGAAATCTGTAATGATAGATGGCCAGGATCCCTGCTCCTTTTCTGAATTGTTCCCTGGGATGTTACGTCTATCAGAGAGGGAAGGTGGTGATTCAGCTCTAAGCTCCACTTAAAGATTTCACCTCAGATAGAGCAGCTTTCTCATAGTCCTGCACTGGTTTCAGGTTCGAAGTTGCACTTGTGAACCCATAAAACTTCTGATTCTGTGATGGAGCTAATATTGCAGTGTGACAGCCGAAAACTATATAATCACCAAGCAGGCAGCCAGAACTTGGAATGATAATTTAAAGAGCCTGACCTTCTCCATGAATTTTCCCTGGAGTTCTTCCAGCTCCCGTGAGGCTTTGTCCTTCTCAGTGCGCATCGCCGTCTCCTTCTCCTGAATCGCGTTCTTCAGCGAGTACGCTTCGGCTTCCTTTTCAGCCACAGTCTTCCTCAGGTTGTCCTTCTCTGCCTCGAGGCCTTGCAGTCTTGTGTTCATCTCAGAGCCCGCCTGTAATTCAAGCACCCAGTGCATCAGTGAATAAAATCCCGGGATCCGTTCGTACACCCTGACTGATAAAGCACGTTACTACATGAAATGTCAGGATCCATTCAGAAAGGTGGAGAGCTATTTATCAGAATACAGAATTCGACCAATCTGTCCTGACAAGAGCAAAGTCCCCTTCATATCGAATCCCAGCGTCATGAAGGAAGCCATTTAGGATCCTGTGCCCATGCTGGTTCTTTCAAAGAGTTATCCCACTCTTTTCTCTTTCACCACCACTCTGAAAATGTCTATTTTAATACTGTTTTTGTGAATGATGCTAGTCACCCGGGTGCATTGGAGCAGGATACCTTTCCTTTGTGCTATTGTTGAACTATAAACTCTCCAGCTATTCATAGGAAAACAGTCATTATATAACAGTGACACTGGAGGCTTTGTTACACCATCCGGTGTGAAGACAAGCGATATGGTTCGAGCATATTTCTAACTGCCCCTCTTTGTGGAAACAACAGTTCTTGGTGCCCCTGAGATGGCAGTGGGGTGGGGGGTGGGGGGAAGGGGGGAAGGGGGGGAAATGACATTAATCACAGTTCCAGGATTGCTATTCACTGCTTGGAGGTGGAAAATGCATTCATCTAAATTTACATCTAAAGAGTGGCCATCTAGAGTAATTGTCAACAGCCACTTAGCTGTGCCTTGTCACAAGTTGGCACATCCCAGCAAAGAGGGGAAGAAAATGGAAGGAAGACGATACAACCCGTGTATTAGCACACACGTTCCCCTCTACCCTGTACCCGTGTAATAGCACACGCGTTCCCCTCTACCCTGTACCCGTGTAATAGCACACGTGTTCCCCTCTACCCTGTACCCGCGTATTAGCACACACGTTCCCCTCTACCCTGTACCCGTGTAATAGTACACGTGTTCCCCTCTACCCTTTACCCGCGTATTAGCACACACGTTCCCCTCTATCCTGTACCCGCGTATTAGCACACGCGTTCCCCTCTACCCTGTACCCATGTAATAGCACACGCGTACCCTCTACCCTGTACCCATGTATTAGCACACGCGTTCCCCTCTACCCTGTACCCGTATATTAGCACACGCGTTCCCTCTACCCTGTACCCGTGTATTAGCACACGCGTTCCCCTCTACCCTGTACCCGTGTATTAGCACATGCGTTCCCCTCTACCCTGTACCCGTGTATTAGCACACGTGTTCCCTCAACTCTGTACCTATGTATTAGCACACGCATTCCCCTCTACCCTGTACCCGTGTAATAGCACACGCGTTCCCCTCTACCCTGTACCTGCTCGGAGTTGCGCAGTGAGCCCTGGACGGTAGCCAGCTCTTCCTTGCTCGCCTCCAGTTCCCTTTTCAATTGTTCCATTATGAAGCTCTGGTCCTCCAGCTGTGAGTGGGGATAATAAGCACAATTAGACTTCAGAGACCAAGCAGACATAGGAACTCAGGAAGAGTCCATGAAAATAATACTAGTCCGCAACCTGCTAATCAGTCCAACTCCATATTATAGGGGAGAACGCATGACGATTACCCGTTCCAGATTATGTGCCACATGGAAAATTAATCCAAAGCAACCATTGTTGAAAGATACATCAGGATTTTTTTTTAAATAATATTTATTCACCATTTACTTCAACTATAAAATATTTTCATTTATTTAGCGATACACAGTGTGGAATAGGCCCTTCAGGCTATTCAAGCCATGCTGTCCAACAATCCCCCGACTTAACCCTAGTCTAATCACAGGACAATTTGCAATGACCAATTAACCTATTAACCGGTACGTCTTTGGACTGTGGGAGGAAACCGGAGCACCTGGAGGAAACCCACGCGGTCACGGGGAGAACGTACAAACTCCTTACAGGCAGTAGTGGGAACTGAACCCTGGTCGCCTGTACTGTCAAGCATCGTGCTAACCACTACGTTACCGTGCCGTCCCACTAATGAACAGAGTTAGCTCCTTTCTTCCCCAATCGGATTATTTAATTACTCTTCATATTGAAGAAAACATTTTTGGAAAAAATGAAAACTGCTGGGACAATCACTAGTAGTGATAGAGGCGTCTATATAAAGGAGAGGCATTACATCAACTTGGTGTGAAAACTTGGGCTACTAAATAAATAACCAGATGAACCATCCCTGCTAAGTTTATTTCACTCATAAGTCTTCAGCAGCTGGAAAATAATGACTTAGTCACTTAGCCCATTTGTCAACTCCGTCTAATAAGCACAGCTAACGTTGGAACTCTATTCACTACACAGGGCTGCAGTCTCTTGTTTCATTAGTGGATCATATCAAACCTGACTTCACACATTCCTCCAACTCCATGAGTTGTTTGCAAGTTGCATTAGCAGTTATGCAAATGAAAGAAATTCCTCATTTAGTGAATTTTCACCCCCTTGAAAGCATTTGGAAACATATTTTAAGATATAAAATCTATTATGGAAAAGTTAGATTTTGGGTCATTCAATAAAATTTAGTTAAATGCATCAATGAAATTAAATATCCACTCAATGAGGTTGTGTGTTAGAAATTCAGTCCATGGAAATATTTTGCTGCATCTCAACTCTAGGGGGCGCCCTAGTACGTATTAAGCAGACCATGGGACAAGGTGATCTAGCTAATTCAATCAGTTATATACGGAAAAGAAATCAAAGAACATTTTCATATATATATTCCTATTTCCTGAGGAGACTGAGGTCCTTTAACAGCTGCCGGACGATGCTGAGGATGTTCTACGAGTCTGTGGTGGCCAGTGCAATCATGTTTGCTGTTGTGTGCTGGGGCAGCAGGCTGAGGGTAGCAGACACCAACAGAATCAACAAACTCATTCGTAAGGCCAGTGATGTTGTGGGGATGGAACTGGACTCTCTGACGGTGGTGTCTGAAAAGAGGATGCTGTCCAAGTTGCATGCCATCTTGGACAATGTCTCCCATCCACTACATAATGTACTGGGTGGGCACAGGAGTACATTCAGCCAGAGACTCATTCCACCGAGATGCAACACAGAGTGTCATAGGAAGTCATTCCTGCCTGTGGCCATCAAACTTTACAACTCCTCCCTTGGAGGGTCAGAGATCCTGAGCCAATAGGCTGGTCCTGGACTTATTTCCTGGCATAATTTACATATTACTATTTAACTATTTATGGTTTTATTACTATTATTATCTTTGGAGCAACCGTAACGAAAACCATAGTCATAGTCATACTTTATTGATCCAGGGGGAAATATATATATAGTGCTAATATATAATTTACATATATTAGCACAGTATAATAACATTATATTCACATATAATTTATATCTAATTACACTGTTTACAAAGAATTTTCATAAAATGACAAAATAAATGCCATTTTCTAACAATTAGATCAATTCACAAATTAGTTTGAAAAACTTTATGACAGTGAAGCTGAGGAATGCACCATGCACCAGAATTTGTTTACTTGTATTTATAGACAAGACAGGCATGGTGTTGTATATTTGAATCCCCAAGTTACTGAAACATAATTCACCCTCACGTTCGGCCTCAATCAGCTAAACTTTTGACACAGTGGGTCACATTATTCCCCTCAAGCACCATCTAACAGGGTAGAAACTCACCGGCTGCTATTATCCTTTCCTATTCCCTTGCAGACAAAGAGTCACTGACCATGGGCAACCTCGCCCTTCACGCACCCCCTGCTGGTGTTTCCCAACGACCTAGGTCATGCTTCACACCTAATTCTCACTCCCCCCCCCCTCCCGCAAAGTGCACACTGACTCAATAAAAAAGCAAAAAGCTGCAGAAGCCGGAAATCTGAGGAGGGAGAAAAGATTAGTTTTATAAAGGTCAACACCGAACTCCACCTTGTCACCACTCTTTCCGCTCCTCCAATCACTTATCTGTCAGACTGAAAGGAATGTTGCTCTGGGTATTGGGAAAACCAAACCTTCTAATCCCATCACAAACTGCACTCCTTGGTCGTGAACGTCATCTCTCTCCCTAGCAATGTCAGGTAGTGAACTAACTAACTAACCATCTTAGCATGTTTGAAAATTCTTACGGGGCCAGACTGTATACCAGTGCCACCTTTAAAATTACTTTCATCTATATAACACCTACATACCTCCATGGCCAATCCTTAGTTCTTTTACTGAACACTTTTCCTCAGGGCAGCACAGTAGTGTAGTGGCTAGCACAACGCTTTACAGTACCAGTGACCCAGGTTCAACACTCAGCACAGCCAGTAAGGAGTTTGTACATTCTCCCCGTGACTGCGTGGGTTTTCTCCGGGCTCTCCAGTTTCCTCCTATAGTCCAAAGACATACTGGTTTGTGGGTTAACTGGTTGTTGTAAATTGTCCTGTGATAAGGCTAAGATTAAATCGGGGGGTTGCTGGGCGCATAACTAACTCGAAGGGCCGGAAAAGCCGATTCAGTGTTGTACGTCAAACAAATAAATAAAAATCTCCATTGCTTCAAGGCAAGACTGCTAAATCATATGTGGACAGCCTCCTACACTGCCCTTGGGAATCAGAGATCATCCAAAACTGTGCTAACTCACAACTCGATCAATGTCCCTCGGCTCACTGGCCCATAATGTCTTCTGGCTAAACAATACCACACAGTCATTATTCTTGATTAGAAAGTCTCTCCTGGCCTCATTATTCTCCAGTTCTAGCCCAATCATCAAGATCTGCTCTCCTTCTATCCAAACTTGTTAACTACTATTTATTTGCTTGGCTGTTGGCAGCTGGGCCATCGGCTACCATGAACCAAGGATCTAAAGCAGGAGTTCCCAACCTTTGTTATGCCATGGACCAATACCAAGAAGTAAGGGATTCCGTGGACTCCAGGTTGGGAGCCTTGAATTCCCTGCTCCTCTTTTTTCCCCCCCACTGAATCTCTCAAACTCCACCCAAGTTTCTAGTCATCAGTCTTTACACTCAGAGGCCACTTTATCAGGTAAGGAGTGGTCTAATAAAGTGGCCTTCTGCTTTATGTGATCTTCTGCTGCTGTAGCCCATCCACTTCAATGTGTTGTGCATTCAGAGATGCTCTTCTGCACACCACTGTTGTAACATGTGGCTTTCTGAGTTACTATCGCGCTGCTGACAACTGGAACCAGTCTGGCCGTTCTCCTCGGACCTCTTTCAGTAACAAGACGTCTTCACCCACAGAACTTCTGCTCACTGGATGTTTCTTGTTTCTTGTACTATTCTCTGTAAACTCGACTGGTAGCGCAAAGTTCTAAGGTTCTGTTGTCTTAGACATGATAGGGGAGGAGTTATTAAAGAGGGAGGGGTGGAATTACTAGTCAGGGAAAATGTCACGGCAGTGCTCAGGCAGAACAAGCTGGAGAGCTTGTCGTCTGAGGCTATATGGGTGGAACTGAGGAATAAGAAAGGGGTGACCACATTAATGTGATTATATTATAGACCATCCACCAGTCCATGGGATTTAGAGGAGCAAATTTGGAGAGAGATCACTGTTGCAAAAAAAATAAGGATGTGATAAAAAGGTGTTTTTAACTTTACAAGCACTGACTGGGGCTCCCATATTGTAAAAGAGCTGGAAAGGTTAGAGTTTGTGAAATAGGTTCAGCAACATTTCCTTAATCAATACATACAGGTCCCAACTAGAGAGAGTGCAATACTAGATCTCCTATTAGGGAATGTGACAGGGCAGGCGACAGAAGTTTGTGTAGGGGAACACTATGCATCTTGTAATCATAATGGCATTCTGGGCCTCCATTGATTTACTAAGAGCAAAAGGATAGCAAGGGGACAAAATTGGCCCTCTGAAAGATCAGAGTGGTTGTCAATGCATCGAGCCAAAAGAGATGGGGAAGAGCTTAAATGGACTTTTTGCATCTGTATTTAATCAGGAGATGAGCAGAGTCCACAGAGGTGAGGCCAAGCAGCAGTGAGGTCATGGTCCCATTAGAGATTACGGAGGAGGAGGTGTTTGTTGTCTTGAGGGAAATTAAGGTGGATAAATCCCCAGGGCCTGACAAGGTGTTCTCTCGGACCCTGTGGGCGGCAAGTGCAGAAACTGCAGGGACCCGAGCAGAGATATTTAAAACGTCCTCAGCCACAGGTGAGTGTAATAGAACAAGGGGATCTGGAAATCAGATTCATAATTCCTTGAAAGTGCATCACAGGGTCATTAAAAAAAGATTTTGGCATATTGGCCTTCATAGATCAAAGTATTGAATACAGGAGTTGGGATGTTACGTCGGAGTAGCAGAAGACGCCTGGGAGGCCCAGTTTGGATATTATGTGCAGTTTTGGTCACCTACATACAGAAAATGTATGAATAAGATTGAAAAGGTGCAGAGAAAATGGACAAGAATGCTGCCGGGACTTGAGGGCCTGAGTTACTGGGAAAGGTTGAGTAGGTTGGGACTTTATCCCCTGGAGCGTAGGAGAATGAGGGGAGATTTGATAGGGGTATGGAAAATTATGAGTAGGGTAAATGCAAGCAGGCTTTTTTTCCGCTGAGGTTGGATGAGATTCAGATTAAAGGTCATGAGTTAAGGGTAAAAGGTGAAATGCTTAAGGAGAACATGAGGGGGAGCCTCTTCACTCAGAAGGTGGTGAGAATAAGGATCGAGGTGGCATCAACAATCATTCCACGATCAAAGTTACTTAGATTACATTTTTTCCCCATTCTGATGGTTGGTCTGATCAACAAATGAACCTCTTGACCATGCCAGCATGCTTTAATGCACTGAGGTGCTGCCACGTGATTGGCTGATTAGATATCTGCATTAACGAAGTGTACAGGTGTCCTTAATAAAGCAATCAGTGAGCGTACATTTACCCGTGTGGCTCATTATCAATCTTTACAGCGGAGCATTCTGGGATGTTCCAAAGATGCACTTCTCATGTTACAGACTCAGTATAAAGACATTGTCACCTTTCTTAGCAAGCTTAATGTTGGATTTGGAAAATGATTCCTTCTGAAAGACTTCGGATGGAATTGATCTCACTACGTTTAAAACCATTAGTGGAAGAATATGCTGTGGAAGAATGAGTGTGCTTGCATTTCAACTTCCTTACATGTATTAGTGACAGCTCCCCTGATGATAAGGGGTCGGATAGATTTATTGAAATATATATGCTCTGTGCCCGCTAATATGAAGAACTGATAAGCAAGGCTTTGGGCCTACTCCAGGCTTCTCTGGGGCTCGGATCTGAGGACTCAATTTGGTTCGGAATGCTGTTGTTCACTTCAATTGTTTACACGGTGTGTGTTTCTTTCCCCCTTTCTCTTGCACATCGGGTGTTGGTCTTTTATTTTCTTCCCTTTAATTGGGTTCTTTCGGGTTTCTTGCTACATGGCTGCCTGTAAGCAAACAAATCTCAAGGTCGTATAATTTCTATATCTTTTGATAATAAATGTACTTTGAATCTTGAACTAAAGACTGCAGATGCTGAAAGGCCTTAGCAGTTCAGGCAAAAGGGGTAGGTGAGCGAGACCCCTGCGTCAGCACTGAGAGGGAGAAGGAGAAGGTTGCCAATATAGATGACTGGGTGGGGAGAGGGTACAGTGGGACAGAGGCTGATACATGAATAATAGAGACGGACGAAGAGCAAATGGAACCAGGTGGGGTGAGAGGTGAACAATGAGAGAAGAAACACGGTAGGCAGGCAATATATGTGGAAAGAGAGCGCAGCGGGTGTCGGTTACCTGATATTGGAAAATGCAGATGCTCATAGCATTGGGTTATCAGCTGCTCAAGCAGAACATAAGATATTGCTCTTCCAGTTTGTGTTTGGCTTCTCTACAGCTGAGGAGAAGATGGAGGGCAGACAAGTCAATGTGGGAATGGGAAGGAGAGTTAAGATGGCATGCAACCAGAAGATGTACTACATGACGTCACGTTGACTGTCATAATCTCTGGTTCATCCTTGGCCTGGGTTGTTAACTGATTTTTTTAAAAAAGAGGCAGCATAATTTCACTGTGTCCTCCGACTTGAATTAAAATCTTGACAAGATGGCTAGCTCAAGGCCTTTCATAATCCCCTTCATCCATCAGCAAGCAGCGTTAATGGCTATTGATCGGTTTGCAGAAGGCTGTGGCATATTTATCATGTTATGAAGGAATTGATTTGAAGAGACTCCAGAAAATTGTCCGATAAGTGAATTAAAGGTTAAAAAGGCTTTCAATGGAATCTATATAGATCTTAATCTATTGCTGTGATTGCTTTGTACAATAAATTGTTTAATCATTAATGCCTTGAAACTCCTTAAGTGTGCTCCTGCACCACAGAAGCTTCAAAAAGGCAGCATTATTATTAAGGGCCCCCCATCACCCAGCTCGTGCCTCATTCTCATTGCTTTCATCCGCAAGGAGGTACAGAAGCCCGAAGGCTCACACTCAATGATTCAGGAACAGCTTCTTCCCCCTGCCATCCGGTTTCTGAACGGACATCGAACCCATGAACACTACCTCACTACTTTCTTATTTCTATTTTTGCATTGCTTACAAATATATACACATGCATACATATCTACACACGCCAGTGATATTAAACCTGATCGTGATTCAGCAGGGCTCCCAGATGACTCATATTCAGACTACATTCCTTTTTAGAGTTATACCAGTCTCCACCCAGGAAAAAACTTTCACAAAACCTCCAGGCTAAAGGTTGACAAGTTATCACCATTCCATCGTTGGGCAGATCAACTGGTAACCCCATCAAGTTGAGTAACCCCTGCAACAGATCCCACAAACGCTGATATGCAAGTTGCATCATTTAAAAAGTACGTCAGCTTTATTTTTCGGTTTGGTGGTTCGAGAATGAACTTCACTGTTATGGGCTCAGAATAATCAAATCTTTCAATCCTCAGAGATTGACAGCATCCCTGTTTAGTGGAACGCACACAAAATGCTGGAGGAACTCGGCAGGTCGGGCAGCATCTGTGGGAGTGAATAAACAGTCAATGCCTCTGGCCGAGATCCTTCTTCAGGACTGCAAAGGAAGGGGGGAGACTGAAAAGGAGAGGGGAAGGAGGTGACAGGTGGTCAGGTGGGTGGGGAAGGTGAAGGGCTAGTAGGGAAGAAATCTGATGGGAGAGGAGAGTGGACAGCAGGAGAAAGAGAAGGAGGAGGGGACCCGGGGGAAGGGATAGGCAGATGAGAAGAGGTAAACAGCCAGAGTGGGGAATAGAAGAAGAGGGGAGGGGGAGGGGTGGGAAAATTAGCGGAATTTATTGCCTAACTATCTCTGTTAAATTATGTTTTTTCATCTTTCAGAGATGCAAGCATGTATAAGTAACAAAACCTCTTGCACTTTGCATTCACAATTTCTACTCCATTAGAGACAAGGCCACACATTGCATCCAGAGAAAGTTAAAATCTCTCTCAAATCCCATGGTTAGATCCTTCAGCAAGAGCTCCAAAGGACCATGTACATTATCCATCGCTTCAAGTGACTTATTGCAACAGTGCACCGCATCCAAATTCCAGACAAGCAAATGGGAAGATCTGACACTGTCTTAGAGCTGCCAGTCTTACTTACCAATCAACATGGCCTACCAAGTTCTGATCACAATGTTTCAGCAAAAGAAATCCATATCTACGAAGATCAAGTTGTCAAGATTCAATATTAAACAAATAAGGGGAGGCAAACTCTTGTCTAGAAATAGGATTTCATCTTTTTTTTTGCTGTCTGAACCACATGCACTCGTACTCAGTCAGAACCTGCACAAATTTGTGAATCAGCCAAATGTACTGTAAGCTCAGTGCTACAATACCTTACATCCCAAACCCTACTTAACTACAGTAGCTGGGCAGTCCGCAACTGGACAAAAACTTGGCAACTGTATGTATATGGCATGTAATTGCTACTTGGAATGGTTAGTTGGAGAACTTTAAAACCATCGCTGCACTAGTGGTTGTTGTGGAGAAGCTGCTTGTGTCTTCACATTGGGGACACTAGTAAAATCTAATTACTATAAATAGGCTACTTTAAAATAGAGTTCTATTTATTTATCAGTTTAAATATTGACTAAGTTTGTCGGTTTAGAGTGAAAACTACTGTCAAGTAGGGGACCGTGCACAATTCTGATTTGATGGAGACAGACATGAGAGTACGAAGGAACATCTGGAAAACTTCTGAAATGCCTGCTTCTCTGCCGCTGCTACTGTGTGGTAACCGGAATCTCCGGAGCAGGAGGCCCCAAATCCTCGGCTTTGCTTGTTTCAGCGGCCGGGGCTAGGTCAAAGGCGCTCGGCAGAGGATGGCACTCGGGAGGCTGTATCGGAGGGGCTATCAGAGGCTCAAAATTTTCGGACGGATGGACTCAGTGTCAGCTGTGGTCGGCTGCTTCCAAGGCATCGGCAAGTTGACGGTGCCTGGAGGTTTATGGCAGGGAGTTTCTCCCTTTTGCCGCCTGCTATTGGGGACTCGGGAGTCGATTGACTCAGGGACTTTGAGACTTTATGTACCGTGCCCATGGTTTGTTCTTCATCAAATTATGGTATTGCTTTGCACTGCTGTAACTATATGTTATAATTATGTGGTTCTGTCAGTGTTAGTCTTTGGTTTGTCCTGTTTTCTGTGATATCACTCCGGAGAAACATTGTATCATTTCTTAATGCATGAATGCATTTCTAAATGACAATAGAAGAGGACTGAGTGTTCTCATAATCTAATCTAAATCATAATCTAAAACTGGGATTACACTGCAGGCATGGAAGTCCCGTGGCAACAGGTCTACAATAGGCACAGCTCTCTGATGTTAAGGTCTCAATACATTTACCTGGACATCAACCAAATAGCAAAATCCCCTCTAACTCAAAGAAAATGCCCATCACTGACTGCATCATTGGCCATAATTAGAGTGCACTCATATTCTGATACTTAAGGTCATTGACACATCGGTAGATGCCAGGTCAGATCAGATATGCTTCAGAGCAGGATGACAGACGGTTACCACTCAGTCTTACCTTCATCTCCGCTTCCCTTTTGGCTTCTTCCATGGCAAATTCAAGCTCTTGTTTTGTACGGGCCACTTCCTCTCGAGTTTGCTGTGTAACTGTCAACTGCTTCGATGTCTCAGCACTCTGCATGTATCAAACAAAGAAAGGATAGAGATTTGATCCCTCTCCTATTCTAATATTATACTTTAGTTTACTCTCTATCCAGTGTAAACTGCATTGCGCAACAGAGAGATCTATGGATAACTATTTTATCATTCGGGTGCTAATCATAATTAACTTTATCATGGATACTAGAAACTCGTAAAACTCGGGACAAATCATGCAGACTTCAGAAAGAGGAGAACAAGGGAACACAAACCAATCCTCACAGAGGGATCAGAAGTAGGGAGAGTAAGCAATCTCAACTTCCTGGGCGTCAATATCTTTGAGAACCTAACCTGGGCGCAACGTATTGATGCAGCTACAAAGAAGGCTGGACAGCAGATATATTTCACTCGGAGTATGAGGAGATTTGGTTTGTCAACTAAAATACTCGAAAACTTCTACAGATGTACTGTGGAGAGCATTCTGACTGGCTGCATCACTGTCTGGTATGGAGGGTGGGGGGGCGGGTTGCTACTGCGCAAGGTCCAAGCAAGTTGTAAAATTAGTCAAGCTCCATCATGGTACCAGTCTCCGAATTATTGAAGACACCCTCAAGGAGCGGAGCCTTAGGAAGGCAGCATCCACTACCCAGGACATGCCCTCTTCTCACTATTTCCATCAGGTAGGAGATACAGAAGCCTGAAGGCACACACTCATCAATTCAGGAACAGCTTCTCCCCCTCTGCCATCCGGTTTCTAAATGGACAAAGAACCCATGAACACTAACTCATTACTTTTTTATTTCTGGTTTTTGCACTAACTTAACTATTTAATAGACACATATATTCTTAATGTAACTCAGGTTTTTTTGTTCTCCATATTTAGCTCTGTTTTCATTGTACTGCTAACACAAAGTTAACAAATTCCACGACATATGCTGATGGTATTAAACCTGATTCTGAAATAGAACACAAACAAACACTTCCTTTTGCACCACTGAAAAAGGCATGAAAATATACTACATTGCAAGAGCCATACGTATTCGACCCCAGGTTTGTCTTCCTTCTGTCACCAGTCGACCATCTCTGCTGCCTCTTGTCCCTGTCACAACAGTCGCAAATATTGATGCTTTGCACACCGGTAGTAATGGGGCCAATATGGTGGTCAGTTCGGTTAAAGAGTAACAAGGGCACCAGTTCGAGTTTCCATTATTGTTGCTGTAGAATGCTTCAGCCAGGAAAGAATTTGTAGAGTGAGATCGGGTTTCGCCCATTGCAAGGTCAAACAGTTTGTTGAAACTCAGCATAAATACAGAGCAACATACATCAAAGTTGCTGGTGAACGCAGCAGGCCAAGCAGCATCTATAGGAAGAGGCGCAGTCGACGTTTCAGGCCGAGACCCTTCGTCAGGACAGAGGTTGCTTTTTGCCAAGTTTATGAAGCAGGCCAATTCGATTCAAAAATCTAGAAGTTGCTGAATTGACTAAGTTTTTGAAACTTCCACCATGGAGTGGAAATCAGAATTAACCCTCCAGGTGAACGATCCTTCATCAGGATTAGGAGATGAAAGTCCAAAAAGAGAGGTGGAATGAAAAAGAGGAATGCCTGCGTCCGTGTGGAGGTGAGGAGACAGATGGCAGAAGAATGGTGCTGATAAGAAGTGGGTGCTGAGAGCTTGTTTATAGTAACTAATGTGTTGTGGACATGTGAAGAGAGAGCAAGCATAAGAGCGAGAAACTGTACAAGATCCAGAGATGGAGGCGGCTTCTAGAAAAGCCCAGCAGGCCAGGCAGTATCTGGAGTGGAGAAAAAAAACTGGCATACAGTATCACAACTGGCCAGTGATTGAAAGAATATTAAAAAACTACTAATGCTGGAAGACTGAAACAATGATGATACTGGATACACTGAGCTGGCTTGAGAATTTGTCTCTTCATTGACTCAGGACCTTTGAAGTTGTTGATGGTCAGTCTACCAGTCATCGTGATCAGCAGAAGCTGCAGATTAATCTGCTGATCCTTCCCAATTATCCAAGAGCTTCCTTAAGCAAGGGACAGGAAACAATAGAAAATAGAGCTGGTGATCAGCATCAGAGCACTAATGAGTTTCCATTGGCAGCACAGGCTGGGCTGGGCGTTGACAGTAATATGTGGGTAAGGCTACACCATATTGTAGGGTCACAGACCTTCAAACCTCTGAAGTACCTTTGAATGTCTTACTGCAAGACAGACAGTATGTAAAAGAAAGCAGTTATCATTTCAACAATGATTTTAGTTCATCCAAATCCATTATGGTTCTGGATTTTTGACTGAAAATAATTCTGGACCTTTAGTACCACACACACACACAAAGTATTGGTGGAACTCAGCATGTTGGGCAGCATCTGTGGAAATGAATAATTAATCAACGTTTAAAGCCAAGACACTTCTAAAACTGAAAAGGAAAGGGGATGATGCCAGAATAAAAAGGTCTTTCATCATACTGAACGCAAACACGAGGAATTCTGCAGATGCTGGAAATTCAAGCAACACACATCAACCCTGACGAAGGGTCTCGGCCTGAAATGTCGACTGTACCTCTTCCTAGAGATGCTGCCTGGCCCGCTGCGTTCACCAGCAACTTTGATGTGTGTTGCTTCATCATACTGAAACTATGTTTGTATCATGGACCTGGATTTGGTATTGACTACTTATGCTGCACCAAAACCTCTCAGATTTCAACTGACACTACTTTGCAGGCTGCTGTTTGACACTATTCTAGAGAAAAGGAATCCAGCTGGAGGATGAACCACTTGATCTAACTTACTCCCTTTGCAAATAGAATAACAACACATTTTACTCAGTCGTTGGATGAGTAGATTTTACTGCAGTTCAAAGAAAACCTTGTAAACTCGGACTAGTTTGCTAGGAAATTATTAGCAGCAGCATAGTGTGTACAGGTGATTATAGGAAGCCTTGATCAGCCTGGGCAAAAGCTGGTACAGAAATTAAAGCAGAAAATGCCGGAAATACTTAGTAGGGCAACTAAGAGCTGTGGGCAGAGAAAACGATTTAACGTGTCAAATCAATGCACGTTCATCAGAACTAGAAACAAGAGAGACAGGTTTATTTCTGAGGTTTCCAGACTGAGTAGAGGAATGATGGCAAGATGAACATCAATGAAGCACAAATGGAAAGAAATGAACAGTTCTCTTCAATGCTTGGGTCCACAGCCAGATAATTGCTAGAAAGAGATAGATAGATCAAGCAAGTGGGCCTCAGCATGAGATCTTAACTTCAATGCATTGAAATATTTTAGTTTAAGACGGTAATCGCTAAAGAACAATGTTATTTAAAGCATGCTACTCAACCTAGTGCTTAACCTTGAATATTGACCAAATTGTTGAAAAGATTCAGCCACTTTTACGTCCTGATCCACTAGCATGTTTACCTATTAGAAGTGTATTAATGCTTGTATATCGCTAATTTTGTCTGGCCAATAAAGTTAAAACCAATATTCTCCTCAAAGATTTGCAGACTTTTTGTCTACCATCTGACAATGCCTGGCTCCTGGGCTTGGGGGGGAAGGAAGGTGAGAATCTGGTGCCTTGCTCCAGCAGTTGGAAATTTCACCATCCACTGCAATAACTGATTGGTTGATCGTTGGCACATGTACCAAGGTAGTGTGGAAAAACTCTGTTTAGCCTGCCATCGTACTGAGCATTTCACCACAGCAGTACGTTGAGGTAATACAAGGGAAAAGCAATAACAGAACGCAAAATGTAGCTACTCCAATTCAGAGAAAGGGCAGTGCAGGAAGAAAAAAAGGTGAGATTCGTGAGGAGGTCAGGGACCCCATCTATTGTACAACAGGTCAGTTCATTGTCTTATAACAGCTGGATGTTCTTGAACCTGGCAGTATGTTCTTTCCAGTTTTTGTATCTCCTGCCCAAACGAAAGGAGTTTGAGAGAGAGTCACGAAGAAGGTCCTCGGCTGTTTACTCTTTAACTCTTGCCTGACCTGCTGAGTTCCTCCAGCATTCTGTGTGTGTTGTCTTGGATTTCCAGTATCTGCAGATTTTCTCGTGTTTGTGAGGAGGAGTGCCTAGGGTGGGAGAGTCTATGATCATGTTGGCCTCTTTTCTGAGTCAGCGAGAAGTATAGACAGGAGTCCATAAGACCAAAAGACGTAAGAGCAGAATTAAACCACTTGGCCCATTCCATGGCTGATTTTTTATCCCCCTCAAGCACTTTCTCCTGCCTTCTCCCCGTAGCCTTTGACACACAGACTGATCAAGAACCTATCAACCCCTGCTTTAGATACACTCAATAACTTGGCCTCCACAGCTATCTGTGGCCATGAATTCCACAGATTTACCCCTCTCTGGCTTATGACATTCTTCCTCATTTCCAATCTAAATGGACGTCCCTCTGTTCTGAAGCTATGCCCTTTGGTCTTGGACTCACCAACAACAGGAAACATCCTCTCCACATCCACTCTGTCTAGGCCTTTAAGTATCCTTCTAAGCTCCAATGAGTACAAGCCCAGAGCCGTCAACCACTCTTCATACTTTAACCCATTCATTCCTGGGATTATCCATATGAACCCCCTCTGGACCATCTCCAATGCCAGCACATCTTTTCTGAGAGAAGGGGCCCCAAACTGTTCACAATATTCCAAGTGTGGTCTGACCAATGCATTATAAAGCCTCTGCATCACATCATTGCCCTTTTATTCCAGTCCTCTTGAAATGAACACCAGTGTTGCATATACCTTCCTCACCACCAAATCAACCTGCAAGTTAACCTTTAGTGAACACTGCACAAATACTCCCAAGTTGCTTTACTTTTCTGATTTTTGACTTTTCTTCCCATTTAGAAAATAGTCTAAACCTTTGGTCCTTCCACCAAAGTGCATGACCATATACTTCCCGACACAACATTTCATCTGCCATTTCTTTTCCTTTCCCATTCTCCCAATCTAACTAAGTCCGTCAGCTGACCTCAACACTACCTACCCCTCCACCTATCTTTGTATCATCTGCAAACCTGGTCACAACACCATCAATTACGTCATTCAAATCATTGACATATAACGTGAAAAGATGCGGTTCCAACACCAAAACCTGCAGAACACCACTCGCCACCAGCAGCCAACTAGAAGAGGAAACGAGTCCATGGAGGGAAGGTTGTTTTTCATGATGGATTAAGTTGTGTTTGTAACACTTGGCAGTTTCTTGCTGTCTTGAACAAAGCAGTTGCCATACCAAGCTTTGAGGCTACCTATTGTGCACCTAGAAACTGGATAAACGTGTTTTGAGTCATCTGTAGTTTCCAGAGATTTCCTCTGGGGACCAAAACCTGTACAAACTCAAGTCTGACAACGTCAAGTTTCAAGCTTGGTTCTCTGCACAGGCAGTAAAGAACGTGGCCCTGAGATTTGATTCCATGTGTTGATGCATTAGAAGGCAGTGAGATGTGTGTCAGCACTTTAATTCTCTAGGAAGAACTTAGAATAAGACAAATAGTTCAACTGACATTTCTTACCACACCCAAGCAATTAACACACATTACACAAATTTCACATTGTAAACCAGCTGGTTGAACCAAACATGCACCACCCCACCTAGTACAGCAGCTTCTGGGCAAGTTTTAATAGGTGCATATTCAGAAATTGACCTTATAACCCAGCCTCAAATGTTTTCAACATCAACAAATCCCAGAAAGCAGCTTTGGAAGGCAAATTTGGTCCCATTTCCAAACCTGTTCCGATTTCAATAGTGCAAGGAAAACATTTATTTTCAAGTAGTTGCTGCAAAGATTGGTGAAAAAATATCCAGACCACTATGAAACATCCGTAACATGTATACAAATTTCCAGCTATTCCAAGAAAATCAATGTAGCATGCCTGAATGATTGGCGCCCTGTCGTGCTCACCTAAATTATAAGCAAATGCTTTGAAAGGCTGGTTAAAGACTACACCTGCGGCATGCTACCACCCACACTGGACCCCCTGCAATTCGCCTACCAACAAAGTCACAGCACTACACACCGTCCTCACTCACCTGGAGGAGAGGGATGCATACGTTAGAATGCTGTTCCTGGACTGCAGTTCGGCATTCAACACCATAATTCCCTCCAGACTTGACAGGAAGCTCAGAGACCTCGGCCTGCACCCCACCTTGTGCAGCTGGATCCTGGACTTCCTATCGGATTGCCGACAGGATGGGCTCCCTCTGACCTTCAACACAGATGACCCCCAGGGTTGTGTCCTAAGTCCCCTCCTCTGCTCCCTTTACACCCATGACTGTACTACCACACACAGCTCCAATCTGCTGATCAAATTTGCAGATGACACAACTTTGATCAGCTTTATTCCTATTGGTAATGAAACAGCCTGCAGAGGAGAGTTTGACACCCTGATACAATGGTGTCAGGATAACAACCTCTCTCTCAATGTCCAAAAAAACAGAAGGGCTGATTGTGGATTACGGGAGGAATGAAGACAGGCTCGGCCGGATCAACAGCAAAGAGTCTGCAGTTGAGAGGGTGAGTAGTTTCAAGTTCTTCGGTATACACATCACCGATGATCTCACCTGGACTGTACACACGGGCTGTGTGGCAAAAAAAAGCACAACAGTGTCTCTTCCACCTCAAACGTCTGAGAAAGTGCAGCATGAGCCCCCAGATCCGCAAGACCTTCTACACGGGCATCATTGAGAGCATCCTGACTGGCTGTATCACCACCTGATACAGGAACAGCACCAACCTTGATGGCTGGGCACTGCAGAGAGTGGTACAGACAGCCCAGCGCATCTGTGGATGTGAACTTCCCTCCAGTGAGGACATTTACAGCAGTAGGTGCAGAAAGAAGGCCCAGAAGATCAACGGGGACACCAGTCACCCCAACGGTAAACTGTTTCAGCTGCTTCTGTCTGGCAAATAGTACCGCAGCATTAAAGCCAGGACCTACAGGCTATGAGACAGCTTCTTTCTACAAGCCATTAGACTTATAAGTTCACTTGTCTGTACATTGCCAATGAGTCATAACGCAAAGATTTTTACTCCCTCATGTCGTGGGATGGATGTAAGATTTAAATAAATTCTAGTTTCTAACTTAAAGTCAAACACAACCAAGTGAGAGTAATCTCAGCCTCTTGTGAACCGGGATCACACTTTAAAGAAGGGACGAACTGCAAAAGGTTAATTACGAACAAGATGAGCAGAAGTCAAGCGCAAAATAATTTTGCTCATTTTGAAACGGACTGTGCTCAGCGAAACGCTCTTCCATACCTTTCTGAGGAGCTCCGCGTGAGTGTTGACAAGATCGCTGTGCTTTTCTTTCAGCTTATTGTAGCGCTGCTCATTCGCCTGCACTTTCTCTGTAAAAGCAATTTGAGTGACATTTACAGCAATACGGGACAGAACTGTTGATATATTGAGCCAATGTCTTGGCATACATATCTTCATTTATGAGAATTTTGTGAAATCTAAATTGCTTGCACTCTCAGAAAGATAACTAAATCCATAAATCCCTCTGCCATTCGATTTCAGAATGAAGATTGAATCCATGAATATTACCTCACTACTTTTTAATTTCTGTTTTTGCACTACTTGATTAATTTAACCATATATACATATGGTTAAATTAATCTATACATATATACACATATACATACACTTTCTGTAATTCAGTTTTTTTCTACATTATTATGTATTGCATTTTACTGCTGCTGCAAAGTTAACAAATATTACAACATATGCTGGTGTCATATTTATTCAGGCTCTGATTCTGATATCTCCAGCTCTCAGGTGAGCTATCAGTGGCAATGTGCACTGGCTGAAGAGAAAACAGATAATAAATGAGCACAGTTCGAAGTACATTTATTGTCAAAGTATGTTCACTATATACAACCTTGAGATTTGTCTCCTTGCAGGCAGCCACAAAGGAACCCAATAGAACCCGTTAGACATCGAACACCCAATGTGCAGAAAATAAAAACAAATCATACAAACAACAAAAGTAAATGAACTACTCTTCCGCTGTTCACCTGTTTGCAATTAAATAAAACATGCCAATAAATACATCACATATATTCTCACCATGGCAACGCTTCCAAGAACTAGTCACTACAAATAGCGTATTTGCAGAAGTAACATCAGGGTCGTTTACGTTCTCTGTGTCACTTGGCGCACAGGATTGTCTATTGATAAGGTGCATGCAGACAAGCACACACAATACACCAATTCCTTCATAAAGTTAGCCCCAAATTTCCGGTTATCGATGGCACGTAGATTTCTCTGCCATTTAATGCTTCCTTTGAGTAAGGTCATTTCTGTGACTCAGGGGGAATGAGAGCATCAATAGGGTAGGTTTGTAAAAGCCTGGAGACACTAATCCTACAATCATTAAACAGATAAGGTGGGTTGTTTCGACTGACAGGTGAGACTAGAACTAGGGGACATAGCCGCAAGATTCGGGGGAGTAGATTTAGGATGGAGATGAGGAGGAACTGCTTTTCCCAGAGAATGGTGAATCGGTGGAATTCTCTGCTCAGTAAAGCAGCAGAGGCTACCTCAGTAAATATATTTAAAACAAGGTTGGATAGAGTTTTGCATAGTAGGGGAATTAAGGGTTATGGGGAAAAGGCAGGTAGGTGGAGATGAGTCCATGGTCAGATCAGTCATGATCTAATTGAATGGTGGAGCAGGTTCAACGGACCAGATGGCCGACTCCTGCTCCTATTTCTTATGTTCTTATTCAAGATTATCATTCCCATCACAGACTAATGGTATATTTTTGCCTTGTAGAGGTCATGAAACCCAAGTACTATTCTGTACAGGAACAGGTTTCAGATGTATTAGTAATAGGACATTCATAAAGTAGGATCGAAACTTAAGCACTGGCTTAAAATGCAGAGTATTAATGAACGGGAGTGAAGAATTTGCAGGGATGGGTTAGATTATGGCAAAAATGCACAGAGCGTGGGCAGGAACTGGAATGACATTAATTAGGCCTCATTGTGGTGCCAATTGAATGGGAAAGTCCCGCCCATTGGATCAACGCCCTGATGCAGGCAGTATTTTTTTTCTTCTGAATGAACGTGTCAAGAATACAACTCACTCTCTGCCTCAACTAGCAAGAACTGTACTTTGTCCGTATCACCCTTCTGCTTCCGTAGGCTTTCCAGCTCATCACGCAGCTCTTCATTATCGACCAGTGCCTTTTGCTTGAGCTTGCGTGTTTCCTCCAGCTCCGTCTCCAGCACATTAATCTGGGCTTTCAATTGCGCAATGTACGTCTGGGCCTAGCAACAAGATAAAGCCAGCTGTAAATTCTGCAGATTTAAAATTTTTTTTAAAAAGGTCAAAACGCAAAAGATTCACTGTCAGCGTTCGTGCTTCCCATTCCTTTAATTACGATGTGCCAAATCTGACTGCACACACTGCAACCAAACGTCGACACGACTCTGATTATCAAACCTGAAGCTGGTGTCCCACACGGACGTCAGCCAGCTGGGCTTAATGCCCACAAAGTACTGTACCAACATTTACGTAGCAGTGCTCAAAGAAGGTAAAGTTTGCTTTGTGTTTATATTCTACATGATCCTCGTTATGGTTGGAATTCAACTTGCAATTTTTGGACTTCCATTTCCATATGACACCATGTGCCAGCAAGAGTAGTGGATGTTCACCTATCACAAAGTAAACTTTATATTTTTTAGGGAGAACTTTTCAATTCAACAGGGACATAAACTTGATATATGAAATCAGGTTTGGAGTGCAAATCTTGCTGGAAAATATCACACATTTTCCCCCCAAGTAGAACGATACTCCAAACCCGACACTGAAGTTATGTTCTGTCATTATCCAGGATGTCTCAAAATGTTCCACAACCTCTCGAAGAGCAATCACTATTGTTTTGCTGTTTTGTACAGCAATGCATCCCACATAGCAATCAGAGGGCCAAACAGGTAATGCTGTTTTGGTGACATTAGCTGGAACTGTGTGGACTGAAATAAAGTTGAGAAGCACAAAATATTTGCAAATTGACCGAACACACCTGAAGACTTGGCTGAGCACCACAGTCAAAAGATGGCACCTTCACCAATGCTGCGGTCTTTTGTTTCTGCCCTATATTAAGCCTGATCGTGTCAGAAACACGGGCATCCATGTGTGCCTTCTGTAGGGGTCCCCACATTGTGAGTGCATGGCTGCAAATACCCTTGGGTCCTTACTGCTGTGATTGCTAAAGCAGTGCAGACTGAAGACTGGCACCCAACTGCCCCAATGGCCTTAAGTTTAGACTTAGGATTGCCAACTGTCCAGTATTAGCTGGGACATCCCATATATTGGTTTGTCCCATACGGGACCGCCCTCATCCCGTATTTCCCACGCTAAGGTAGAACGTTCCTATGAAAGCGTTCGTAAGCCGAAATGGCGTAAAGCGCAGAAGTAATTACCATTAATTTATATGGGAAACATTTTTGAGCATTCCCAGACCCAAAAAATAACCTACCAAATCATACCAATAACACATAAAACCTAAAATAACACTAACATATAGTAAAAGCAGGAGTGATATAATAAATACACAGCCTATATAAAGTAGAAATAATGTATGTACAGTGTATCAGAATCGGGAAGATTAAGCCAAAAGCGATTTGTTAAAAAAAATCGGCACGTATGCACATGTGCACATCACGCATGCGCACACAGGTGCCCGTGCAAGGCTTCATGGTCATGGTAGTCTTTCTCGGGGTAAACACGTGTCCCGTATTTGATTGCTACTTTTGTCCCTTATTTGGGAGGGAGAAAGTTGGCAACCCTATTTAGACCACAATGACAGATCTTCCCTGTTCCTAAAATCTTTGTGGTCAGGGACACTTGCCAAACGCTGAAGCACATTTAATTAAAATACATCCATTTAAGAACACATTCAACTAGTACAAAGAAATTCACCAAAACATTAATTAAAACAAATATTTAAAAACAAAATCTTAGCTTTGCTTCTCTTTTCCCTGCAGATCAGATGAATGGGACTGCACTAGTGGTGCCAGCCATGGCTGGTGTGGGCCCGAGGAGCCAGGTACAAAGGGCATCCTACTCTGCTGTTCAGACACACACACACACACTCACACACACGAGGAAGCTGCTGACACACGTACTGGAGCTAGCTGGCTGGCTACAGAATCACCGTGTTAGAAAGCAAGCAGGGCCATCAGGATCCAGGCCGGTTTGCAGTGCCCCTTCCTGCTGTCGGCCACGATTAATTAAGAGAGGCTGGATATTTCTTTTAAGAATGTATTTTTTTTGGATTTTACTAACATTAAATCAAACATTGAGAGTTATTTTAAGGTTGGTAAAAACTCCTTATGTTTTACCTTTCTCAATAACACTTCTTCCAAGTTCAAGGCGAAGTTTATAAAGAGGGTCTTACCTCTGCCTTTACTTTTTCGAGCTCTGCTTTCAGCAGTTCCACCTCTTTCTTCAGGTTGTCAATTTGAAGGTCTCTGCATGAACAATGCACAAAAGGAAATGTCAAACTCAAGCAGAACATCTTTTGCTGAACCCAGTCATTCACTCCCAAAGCTCAGCTTACCGATCATCCGTCAGAAAGCCATTATTAGTTGGAGGACCAAAAGCAGCATCAAAAATATCCACATCCACCAAATTCTAGAGGAAAAAAAAGATATTCAGCTTTTTAATATGCAAAAGTCTCAACTTCTTAAAACCTATGAAAAGGAGCAAGCAGCATCATTGTAGACCCACCACACCCTGGACATCACCTGTTCCAACTCCTTCCTTCTGGTAAGCACTTTAGATCACTGTATGCCAAGACAAATAGGTACAAGAACAGTTTCTTTCCGTATGCCACCAGTTTTATGAACACTTGAATTTTAGTCTATTATAAGCCAAGTCCACCTGTACATACACAAGAATGCCTCATTGTATATAGTTCACAATTATTTGCACTTTTTGATTCTGTACAGCGAGAGCTCAAGGAAACCGCATCAAATTCCCTGCATGTGTCCACATACTTGGCGATAATAAAGGATTCTGATTCTGAAAAGCTGAAAGGGACAAATAGCTCTCATCCTTCAAAATTCATATTGTTCTCACCCCTCTTCTAGCCCCTTTGAACATCGAGACCTCTCCCCTCCCACATATCTGTTCCGCTGACCATCCCTGGATTTATTCAAAACACCACTGCCAGCCAGGACTTCAACTCAGGAAGGAAAGTTGATCTTAAAGTAGGTTCAAGGATCAGCACAACATCAGGGGCTGAAGGGCCTGTGCTGTGTGGTAATGTTTCTGTGTTTCTGTAATTAGTGAGAGGCAAAGTTTTAAACTTGGGATAAGAAAACAATCTGCGCAAGGGTGCTTACGTCGTGGTTGGATGATAAGGCCACTGCAACAATTTTGACTTATTATATCGTTTCAGTTTGGACTTCCCCACCGGTATGGTCGATAGATGGGCGGAATCAGAATTGCTGCCACTGGGAATGCAAAGAAATCGCTGTCCATGCGAGGGGAGGGATAACAGAGGGCTGGTTGGGCAGGTATCATAATCACAAGGATCAACACAAATTCCAAACATCCCTTTGTGGGCTCCTCTGGACAATGGTGCTCTTCCTGGAAAACGCAGAGCAATTTTACACAATGCATTAATCCTCTTCAGGGCCTGAATCCACGTCAGAGCAAAAATGACTTGTACATGTTTGTGTGCAGCCTGCATTGCCAGGGAATGAAACACCACTGGAGCCCAGATGATACAAGTGAGCTCTGACTGTTGTACTTTCATGACTATCTTGCATCATGGGTGACACAACTAACATGTCAAAGTAACACGCTCTGACTCCGACCCCAGCCCAAAGCACAAAAATGGAACTTGACTACAGACATTTCTGAAGGAGTTACTGAAATGCTCCGAAATTTTAAAGCTCAAAGTAAAATTTATTATCAAAGTCACCATATACCACCCTGAGATTCATTTTCCTGTGGGCATACTCAGCAAACCTATAGAATAGTAACTGTAAACAGGATCAATGAAAGATCAACCAGAGTGCAGAAGATAACAAACTGTGCAAATGCAAATATAAATTTATAGCCATAAACAATGAGAACATGAGATAATAAGAAAAAGAGTCCTTAAAGTAAGATCATTGGTTGTAGGAACATTTTAATGATGGGGCAAGTGAGTGTAGTTATCTCCTTTTATTCAAGGGCCTGATAGTGGAGGGGTAGTAACTGCTCTTGAACTTGGTGGTGCGAGTCCTGAGGCTCTTGTACCTTCTACCTCATGGCAGCAGTGAGAAGAGAGCATGACCTGGATGGTGGATATCTCTGACGATGGATGCTGCTTTCCTATGATAGCATTTCATGTAGATGTGCTCAATCGTTGGGAGATCTTTACCCCATTATAGAGATCAACATGTTGGCATCAAGTGGAGCCTTGTGTGCTTCAAGGACTCCAACATGTGACGCCAACTCAGGGCCTCCCACGTTGGAATGGCTGTGAATGAGATGCCAGACAAAGACTGATCCAACCCCAGTGCCGGAACAGACAGACTCTCATCTGCCACTCCTGGGCCAAGCCATATGAAACAACAAACCCTATTATATACTGGGCCAAATCCACTACCTTTACTAGGATTTTCTGTTCAAATGCATTGGTGTTCCCATAAACTATAGTGCTGTTTTTTTGCCACCAACGTAAATTCAACACCAATAGTACAAGTACTCCCTGTGCTCTCTAGGGTTCTTGCTCAGTCCTGGTCTCTGAGTGGCTGCCCTGAATTGGTAGGGTCCTAGCCCAAGTTATACTGTAATGTGCTCACACAAGGAATTAAACAAAAGGTCTGTGTATGTGTTAATGATATTCATTTAGGCTTATGTTAACATCTGGTAATGTTGAATAAACTCTTCTCGGGCTTCCAGCCAGGCACAGGTATCAATTTTAACTGATGTTTCGAAGACAAACTCTGCTATCCTCATCAGGGGTGATGCCTGGGCATGTCTAGTCCGGTGGGATTTATACCCCCCTCGTCCGTCCCTCCTGATTGGTTAGTCCTTAGCCAATCAGTTTTCCGCTGTCCCACCTATTTACAATCAAATTCCAGTTCTTACTTAGAGTGCGATTTGTCGTTATTAAAATTCTTTTTCTCTAGTCTTATTTCAACAGCTTCCTTCACCAGGTAGTCCCAAAATCCATTGGCATGGCACAGTAGTTTTGTGCTGTCGAAGTCAATCCTATGGACATTGTGAATGGAATGCCAATTTCTCCGGGTAACCCAAATAAACACATCACCAGGATCCTGAACAAGTAACAGATTAATACCATCCACAAACACGCAAGGAAGCTCAAATATCAGCTTATGCGACGTTAAAGATGACCTGGGACTCAGGCTGGCTGGCGTTTACAAGAGTCCCTGTGAATGTGGAGCAGCATATATCGGCGCAGTGGAAACCCACATCAAGCAGCACAGGAGGTGTATCCGTTTGGGTTACCTGGAGAAATCGGCAGTAGCAGAATATTGCATCTGCAATGGCCACAGGATTGTCATCAATGGCACAAAACTACTGTGCCAAGCCAGTGGCTTTTGGGACGGCCTGATGAAGGAAGCCATTGAAATAAAACCAGAGGAAACTAATCTTAACAAAGCCAAAGGTCTCTCTCTAAGTAAGTCCTGGAATTCGATTGTAAACAAGGTGGGACAGCGGAAACCTGATTGGATGAGGGCTAACCAATCAGGAGGGAGCGCACAACGGGGTATAAATACCACCGGACTAGACAAGCCCAGGTATCGTCCCTGATGCAGATGGCAGAGCTCGTCATTGAAGCACCAGTCAAAATCGATACCTGTACCCGGATGGAGGCCCGAGAATTATTTATTCTTCTTACACACTCAGAAAGCACTTGATCCTTTTTCATCTTGCAATGTTCATGCTGCTGCTGCAAAAAGCTAGTTCAATGCCTTATGTAGATATACACCTATGGCAATAAACTTGAACTTTTCTCAGAAGGATGCAAAAAGGAGGTCGAGCTATCTCCAGTGCCCTGGCAAAAAGAAAATCAGCCCTCACCTATTACTTGTTTAAAAAAAATTATATGGCATGATCCAATAGTTATTTGTGGGTTCTTTGTAGTACAGCAGTGACCCCATTTCAAAAATACTTCATCCTTTTCAAGGACTCTTTAGTAAGACACAACATCAATGCATATCTTACTTTCCTCCTTACTGATCTAAATCCTTATTAAGTTGCTATTATTGTATTCGAAAGCACTCCTCCCCTTCACGCCTCAGCAGCCTAACGAGGTCTGTCCTAAAGCTTCATCTTGATTCATTTTCTTACTTTTGACGTCTCAAGTTGCATGTGATTAAGTCTGTCGCATGCTGTTTCAGGCAAACAAAAATTCCCTGCCAGAAGGATCTTCTTGGAAAAGACTTTCGCTTACCTGGGATTCAACCACAGGAGCGGCAGAAACCTCTACAAGACTTTCGGATTCCTCAATGTCATCCGCTGGGGCTTCATCGGGAATAATCACTACTGGTTTCACGTGCTCTGCCAGGGCAGAGGCTCTCAAAAAGTTTGGAGGACTCTTTCAAAGCAAAAGAAAACACATGATATATATCTGAATATTGTCCAAAGGTATTGATAATCCAGAGCAACACACAAAATGCTGGAAGAACTCAGCAGGTCAGGCAGCATCTAGGGAAATTAATAGATGGTCAACATTTCAGGCCGAGACCCTTCTACAGGACTGAGAAGGAAGGGGGAAGATGCCAAAATAAAAATTCAGGGGGAGGGGGAAAGAGGCTAGCAAGAAGGTGATAGGCAAAGCCAGTTCAGCGGGAAAGGTCAAGGGCAAATGGAATGTTGGGCTTCATTGCTAGAGGGGTTGATCTTAGGAGCAGGGAGGTTATGCTGCAACTGTACAGAGTACTGGTGAGGCCGCACCTGGAATATTACATGCAGTTCTGGTCTCCTTACTTGAGGAAGGATATACTGGCTTTGGAGGCAGTGCAGGGGAGGTTCACCAAGTTGTTTCCAGAGATGAAGGGGTTAGATTATGAGGAGAGATTGCGACGCCTGTGATTGTACTTGCTGGAATTCTGAAGACTGAGAGGAGATCTTACAGAAAGAAATAACATTATGAAAGGGTTAGATAAGATAAGAGGCAGGAAAATTGTTTCCACTGGTAAATGAGACTAGAACTAGTGGGCATAACCACAAGATTTGGGGGGAGTAGTTTTAGGACGGAGATGAAAAGGAACTGATTTTCCCAGAGAGTGGTGAATCTGTGGAATTCTCTGTCCAATGAAGCAGTGAAGGCTGCCTCAGTAAATATATTTAAGACAAGGCTGGATAGATTTTTGCAGAGTAGGGGAATTACGGGTTTTGGGGAAAAGGCAGGTAGGTGGAGATGAGTCCATGGTCAGATCAGCCTTGATCTTATTGAGTGGTGGAGCAGGCTCGACAGGTCAGATGGTCTCCTCCTGCTCCTATTTCTTGTGTTCTGATGGAGAAGAAAGAATCTAATAGGAGAGGAGAATGGACCACAAGAGAAAGGGAAGGAGGAGGGAACCCAGGGGGAAGTAATAAGCAGGTGAGAAGAGGTAAAAGGTCAGAGTGGGGAATAGATGAAGGGGATGGGAATATGTTCATCAGAAGGGGAACAATCCATCTATGGCTCTATGAGTTATACGTGAATCCGAGTTTCTTTCTATAAATGCGTCATGATTCCCACATCTGGTCGCCTCAGCAAATGATAGTTGTCCATGAAGAATATCCTGGTAGCTGTAACACAGGAGCATCGATTGTATCCCAAACCCAGATGATGAGAATGAACTTGAGAGGACAATTTCCCTCATCTTGATTCAGGAGAGATGGGAAGGAAATGCATTTAATCAAAGCACATGCTGGCTGAACATGCAGAAATGCCAACATCATTAACAGAGAAAGTTTTGATTTACTTTAATCTATGCAGAAAGAAATTAAAAAAAAAATATTTTGCTCTGCAAAGCAGCAGGAAATGGGTAACACTAACCACCTTCAGAAGCTGCAAAGGAGTCTGCATTAATTTTTCAGCCAATGAAATTGAGGTCACTAGTTTATAAGTTAAAACAAGCAGATAAGAGCCTTCATTAGGTAATCATATCACACTAATATTCTAAGAAATCCCATACCTCAGGTAATTTTGGGATTTGGATGAGACGCTTGAAATATAACATGTCACGAGATCGGCTAAAGAAACTTCTTAAGCTGCAACAAATTAAAAAGATGGAAAAATTAAATTGTCTGTGGATGTCCATAATCACTGTATAAAAAGTGCATTATAATGTATTACACATTATCCACCAAACGGTACCTTCCCCCAAATCTTTCCAAAGACTTTTACAATCTCCTTCATCAAGTTCCCACCCACTTTTGTGCTATCATTAAATATCAGGACTCACACCCAAGTCTATTTAAACATACATAGTACAAAGGTAAATTTGGCAATAATTCACTGCTTAAGCAATAAGATTGTCATTCAAGTGCCAATTGATGATTCATGACATAGCACAATTTTCCCAGGCATAGCATGCTACAGGCCAAATGTTTTTTTTTCTTTTTTTTACTGCCTGTTATACCACTGGCGTTTAGGGCAGCAATGCAAGTCCTCTCAGGGCTTCCTTCATCACGTTAGTAGCTTCCTCTCGGTGTTCACTACTGTCAGTCATGCAAGTCCTGGGTGGAGACTCAGGAATACCGTCACACTCAAATGTGGAAGGTTTCTTCATTGCTGTTTCTGTAACAATTTGTTATCCCTGAGCTGAACCTCCAAAGCTGGACCATTCTTAGTCTGTCCTCTACCCTTTGACCTGTTCCACATGCGAGACCCCACCAGGAGCCAAAGCACAAGACCCTGACTCCAGCCAACATAGCCCTCGGGGTCATTAAGGCATGCAAGCCTCCAAACCCTACGACAAGGCTGTGGTCCTCTTGGAGTACTAATGTTGGTACATGGGAATAACTTAGAGGAGTATTCGTTGGTTAGCATAGACATGATGATCCAAGGGGCCTGTCTGTGTGCTGTATGACTACAATATCACCCAGGTAAACAAGCTCAGTCTGAGAGTAGGTATAGACTTCATTGTTTGGGGCAAGATAGCCGTATAAAGCAACTTCTGGCACAACAATTACAATCTATTTACACTTTGTAGCACAATTCTACACAAAAGACAGCATAAATGTACTGTATAAACTTCCCCTCCCTGTTATTACTTTGTTCAAACTTAGAATCAGTCTGCAGGAGATTAGAAGAAACTTTATAAATTACAGAACATTTATTTTTCACCCATCGCTCCAGCCAGAGAACCCTCTGCTGTTTGTTAAAGTTATCAACAAGTTCTTTAGTACCTGTGAAATTCGTCATAGAATCGATCCCTATGTCCTTGCAAAGTGTCTGCTGGAAGACCTGGTAAAGAAGGCACACAACAATGCATGAATAACAACACTCTCACTTACAGCTCATACGGTAATTTAAAGCCTCCAGTACCAGCAAGTTATCAAACCCAAATTTGTTGATTAGAACAGAGACATCCTTTCAATAATTCACAAATATATCACACATGGTTTTGGAAAGCTTCACGCCAACTATTACACTACAGAGACTAGGTGTAAATGAGCATCTTGGAAACAGAGGAAAATAAAATAAAATTTGGTTGAAATTAATTTCAAGTTTATTGTCATCTGACTGTGCATATATACAACTAAACAAACGACATTCCTCCGGACCACAACACACCCATAATATATATACACAGCACATAAAACAAAATATTACCACAAAAAGAAGTTAATAAAATATAATTCAAAACGCATGTGAAGTGTGCAGCACGGGTAAACAGTGAACTGCTCGCTGTCCTAGTGACGGGAACTCAATGGTGGCAGGGTGTTCGTTAGTCTCACAGCCTGGGGGGAAGAAGCTGTTGCCCAGTCTGACAGTTCTGGTCCTGATGTTCCTGTATGTCCTTCCTGACTGTAGTGGGTCAAAGAGATTGTGAGATGGGTGGTAGGGATCCTCGACAATGCTTTGAGCCCCTCGTATACAACGCTCCCAGTAATTGTCACAAATAGTGAGGTGGGAGATCCCAGTGATCCTCCTGGCAATTCTTACTGTCCTCCATAGGGGCTTGCGGTCCGATGCCTTATATTTATGTACCATACAACAGTGCAGCCAGACACCACACTCTCGATGGTGCTCCTGTAGAAAGATGAGAGAATGGGGGCAGGAAGCCTTGCACACCTCAATCTCCTCAGAAAGCGTAGACACTGCTGTGCTTTCTTGACTAGTGAGGAGGTGTTGTGGTGCCAGGCGACATTGTCAGTTATGTGTTCACCAAGAAACTTCGTGCTCTTCACTTTTTTACAGCGGAATCATTGGTGTGCAATGGACAGCAGTCAGCCTTTGCCTTTCTGAAGTCCACAATTATCTCTTTTGCCTTGTCCATGTTGAGACTCAGGTTGTTGTTCTCACACTGTATGACAAACCTCGCCACCTCCTCTCTGTATGCCGACTCATCATGGTTGTTGATGAGGCCAGCCATTGTTGTATTATCAGCGAACTTGATGATGCGGTTTGGGCTGGATCTGGCAGTGCGGTCGTGAGTCAGCAGCGGGCTGGGCACACGTTCCTGGAGGGCACCAGTGTTCCGTGTGATAGAGCCTGACCCTCCGACTGAATGGCATCTTACCGTCAAGATCCAGTTACAGAGAGGGGTCTTGAGACCCAGCGAGGACAGTTTACCCATCAGCCTCTGGGGGATGATCATGTTAAATGTGGAGCTGAAGTCAATGAACAACCTCCTGGTGTATGAGGTGGAACAGGATGGAGTGGAGGGCCAAGGCTATGGCATCATCAGTAGACTGGTTTGAGCAGTAGGCTAACAGGAAAGGGCCCAACGTAGCTGGAAGGTGGGATTTTATACGATCCGTTACCACCCGCTCAAAGCATTTCGTGACTGTTGAGGTTAGTGTCACTGGGCGGCATTGTCGTTCTCTCGGGCGCCGGTACGACGGTGGCTGCCTTTAAACAGGTGTTTTGAGCACAAGAGATTCTGCAGGTGATGGAAATCCTGAGCAACACACAAAATGCTAGAGGAACTCAGCAGGTCAGGCACAATCCATGGAGGGGAATAAACAGTCGGCATTTCAAGCCAAGACCCTTCATCAGGAATCAACGGCAACAAAAGCTGTATTGATTTTGCCAAACAAGACCCATAATTATACAGTCTGGGAAAGTTAGTGCAGTGGATTATTAAAAAGAGGAGAATGTTAATAGTCTTGAGTTCTCTATTAAGAACAAGTTTGTTCAGTGCAAATAGTGATGGTGAAACTCAGTGATTGTGACATAAATGCAAATGCACTAAACAATAATTGGATTTACTGCCTTAATCTCTTCCAAAATGCATATAAAACATGTCCTGTAAGCTAATATTTAAACAACAGAGCTGGAGGTGATTCTAGTCTCTGCACTAGATATTCAGGGAGCAAAGTCTGCACATGGCCCCGCGCACGCGCGCACATGCACACACACACACACACACGCACACACACACACACACACACGCACACACACACGCACGCACACACACACGCACGCACACACACACACACACGCACGCACACACACACACACGCACGCACACACACGCACGCACACACACACACGCACGCACACACACACACACACACGCACGCACGCACACACACACACGCACACAAAAGGATGCACATAACTGCAATTGATATTATTCTCAGTCTGAATGTTTTAAAAAACTGACTTTGCTTTAAGTTTCCATGAATTACAGCCTAAATAAGATTTTAAAAGAAATAAAAATAGCCTTTCATCTGAATTCTTAAGAATTATTTTTATTGAGCATTTTCCATTTGCAGACATATTGGAAAAGCAAAATTGATAAAATTTGACAAATAATTCCATACAAAATATTACTGTATCTTTACTTATGGGTTTCCTTATTTTATTCATAGTTCTGACAATTACAATTCCTGCATCTCTGGGTATGATTACAGCTTATATTGTGTTATCTTGGTGACATTACAAAGGAAGGTGTCTGTGTGTGTCTGATTTCTCTTTCCCTTCCTCAAACTTTTTTTTTTGTTCTTTTTTTTTCCCTGTTTGCGCGATTTTTACTTCCAGGGCGCCAACATCACGGGCGACCCTAATAGCAGCTCTCATTGAAAATGATGGAAAACATCATTCTACGTCTATAGGCACTGAAAACTTCACCCAAATTAAGGGGCCACAGTCAGTTACGACCTTATGGGGGCCCTCAAGAAAGATCTAAAACCAGCCCCATTTTCTTTCTTGGAGTAATAATTAAGAAAGCAGAAGAGATAAATCCAACTTTTGCTGTTGCCTCAATTTGGTGATGTAACACTGGTCGTCATAGTAATTTCAATGCTCTACCGAAGAGGACTGACAGTATCTATTACATTGTCAGAGAAACTCTTCTGGGAAAAGAAGGGAATACAGGCAGAGCTAGGACACCAAGACGTTGACCCCATAAGCACTTCCTCACTACTTTTATTTTTATTTTTGCACACTTATGTATTTAACAGTTTAATTATATATATATATATATATATATATATATAAATATATATATTTACTGTAATACAGTAGTTTTTCTATTATTAAATATTGCATTGCAAGACAATAAACTTCACAACATATGCCGATGATACTAAACCAGGTTTTGATTCTGTCTCAGTGGGTGGGGGCAATATGGTCTGTGGAGGGGAGGGGGAGAAACTGAGCCGAGAGGGGGAGGACGGGGAAAATGACGTAAAACCAGATCTGAGCAGATGAATGCAGTTGCCTTTGAAGAGCGCCATACTCTGTCACACATTCCGTGGGTGTGCCACAGCATAACATTTTGTTGTGAGACATTGCGGACTGGCCAAACCAGATTTTCCAGAGAGCTCCTTTCAGCTTTCAAAGAAAGGTCAAACTGACAAACAAGTCTGCATATGTTGGAATCTGGAACAAAAGAATTCAGGTTGCTGTAGAGGGCAGGATGGAGGTGACAAGTGGAATCAGATTGGAGAGTGGGAGAGGTGTTACCCTCCCACACACTCCCCTGTCCACCTGGATTTCTTCTTCTATTCACCTTTAAATCTGTTCCCTGGATTCCTCTGCCCATCGTCCCCTCTACATCTGGCCCCATCCTATCAGCTGGCGGCATGTTTCCAACTCCACCCCTCGTATTGCTATTTATTGGCAATCTCTCCTCTCTCCTGCAAAGTCAGTTTATACTCTTTTGCCAGCACGGGCAGAGGGCCACAGTTAATTAGCGTCCTGTTGGCTGAGAGTAAACAATCATTTTTGGAAAAGCCTCACATTCATTTAACATGAAGTGCACCCAATCGTCGTCTAAACTGACCCATCCCACACTGATTTCAGAAGGTATCTGAGCCACAGCTATAGTGTTACAAAATTACAGCAAGCAAAGCTTTTCCACCATCACCTCTGTCTCCAGGTCTACTTCATTGTCAAGGATTCCCACACTTTTCGCCAATGACCCCTTCTCTCGCTTTAAGCCCTCCTCCTCTTGGACACCTGCCTGCTGCCTGCTCTGGATCTTTTCACCTTAACTGCCAACAGGACGTTACTTATCTCATATTTACGTCTCCTCCCTCCTTTTCCATCCTGCCCCTGTCTGAATGCACTGCTCTCTCCACAGTAATCCGAACCTCACCAAATACCAGGACCTCAACATCTTCCTTCACCATCACTGGGTCTACGACCTGGACCACAACATCTCCAGGTCATAGACCCAGTGATGGTGAAGAAGGATGTTGTGGTTACTCACAGAGTACTGGCAGGTAGGGTGCTCCAGGTTGTAGACCCAGTGATGGTGAAGAAGGATGTTGTGGTTACGCACAGAGTACTGGCAGGTAGGGTGCTCCAGGTTGTAGACCCAGTGATGGTGAAGAAGGATGTTGTGGTTACACACAGAGTACTGGCAGGTAGGGTGTTGGAAGGGGTGAGCAGTTTCAAGCACCTAGGCATCAGAGGATCTCTCCAAGATGCAATCACAAAGGTGGCACTTCATTAGGAGTTGGAGAAGATTTGGTATGCCACTAAAAAACTCCTGTAAATTTCTACAGATGAACGATGGAGAGCATTCTGATTGGCTGCATCGCAGCCTGGCACATGATTGCAAAAGGCAGCAGAGGGCTGTAGACACAGCCAGTCCCACTGTGGGCACAACCCACAGATACAGCTCTTAATGATAGCGGAGTCAAGGGATATGGGGAGAAGGCAGGAATGGGGTACTGATTGTGGATGATCAGCCATGATCACAGCGAATGGCGGTGCTGGCTCGAAGGGCTGAATAGCCTACTCCTGCACCTATTGTCTATTGTCTAAGCCACCCTGCCAGAGAATATATTCAGGAGGTAGTACCTCAAGAAGTTGGCATTCATCATTAAAGATCCAGGACTTCATATTATCAGCAAGGTGAAGACCAAAGCCCAATATTTTAAGAAAGCTTCTTCTCCTCTACCATCAGATTTCTGAACGGTCCATGAACAATACATTGCTATTTGTCTTTTGTATTATTTATTGATTTTTGTAACTTAGAGCAACTTTTATGTTTTATACTGGGTGCCTCAAAACAACAAATTTTATAATAAATGTCACTGATAATAAACATGAATCTGCGATTGTGTAGATTAATATCTGTTCACTAGATTCAGACAATCTATTAAATTCCTGCTTGCCTGGTGACAGAATTTACAAAGAACCTCTTTTGTGTTGGACAGGAGGATTAGGGATCTGGGTGGAAAAATGCAAGCCTAATTTTGTAAGCATACAGACCTTTGGTTCTCCATCATGGACATCTATATGCCCTGTGAAGCCTATTTAGGCTGATTATGAGCGTTCTTGTGCGAGCATAAGTGTGGGCACGTGGCCAAGTGGTTAAGGCGTTGGACTAGCGATCTGAAGGTCGTGAGTTCGAGCCCCAGCCAAGCCAGCGTGTTGTGTTCTTGAGCAAGGCACTTAATCACACAGAGTTCTGCGATGACACTGGTGCCAAGCTGTATGGGTCCTAATGCCCCTCCCTTGGACAACATCAGTAGTGTGGAGAGGGGAGACTTGCAGCATGGGCAACTGCCGGTCTTCCATACAACCTTGCCCAGGCCTGCGCCCTGGAGAGACTTTCCAGGCGCAGATCCATGGTCTCGCAAGACTAATGGATGCCTTCTCTGTGCGAGCAAGGAGAAGCAGAAAACACCATCACCCTGGCTTCTCCCTGTTCAACGCAGGCATCTAAGTTCCTATGAAACCAAAAACATTACAAAAATTCTGTCTGGCAAAAATTTAGGTTTAGAAGGCCATTGTATTCCAATATTGCACCACGACACACCAACTTGAAGTATGGCAAGGAACATAATCTCCTCATTAAATGCATTTCTCTACGTTTTCCCCACTGTGACTTTTTTTTTAGCAAAGTGCTGCCGGACTGAATGCAAGAGGTCACCATGGCTACAAGGAAATCTCTCCAGTCTCCAGTCATAACCAAACCACACTGAGCTCACAAAAAACTTTGACCAGCTACTTGTATTCCAGATATAGCAGCATTGCTATTTGTAAAGCATCATCTTGGGAACATAATCAGCCCCTTTCCACATGGACAGCATCAATATTTGCCATGTTCCATCAACTTATTCAAGAAGACAACGAGGCTACTCATAAAGCACTCTTGCCTTGAACTTGCTATATTCCTGTATATGCATTTGAAGAAGGTGAACTATGCAATCAAAGGTGACATCCTTCAGAGAGTTCACAAAATTATTTCTTTTACCGCTTCTTCTTCTTCTTCCTTCCAGTGTGATTCTGCTACTATTGGAACCTGTGATTTCCATTCTGGCGGTGTGTTTTCAGGCCAACAGAGCGGTCAGGGATTTTCTCGTCTCCCGGGGAGTCCGGTGAGGATTCCAGCAGTGTGTGCAGCCTGGAGAAGGGACGCGAGCCCAAGACCGACCAATTCTCACTGATTGAAGTGTCGAGCACGGTTGAAACCAACGAGGACGAGAGCAGAAGGTGACCGGGTATTCAGCACCATCTGCCTGCTTCTGGACTGGCCTCTCTCTCTCTCTCTCTCTCTCTATCCTTCTCACTCGTTGCTGCCGGAATCCTGGGTCTTGGGCAAGGTTTAATCAAGGCAGTTTATGGTTTGGACCCTGCAGTTCAGGTTTCTGGTTATTCCCCTTTTCGGTTGCTATTTTGTCCGATTTTGATCGGGGCAGACCGGCTCTGCGGTCTGCAGTCAATGACCAACAGTGTTAAACTGAACTAAACCGAACATCCCTGGACTATTCCATGACCCTGTGGTTTGCCATTTGCGTGATTTATTGTTTTGCGCGGTGGGTGTTTGACGTTTTCTTTGAATGGGTTCCATGATGTTTCTTTGTTTCGTGGCTCCCTGTGGGAAGATGAACCTTAGGGTTGTATTATGCATACATACTTCAATGATGAATGTATTTCAAGTGTTTGAATATGCATACGCAATATCTCCTTACCCTGTGCAGTCTATCCACTTGAACGGAGTACCTCCTGAAAGCTGGTCTTATAGTACCCAACCTAACTAACCAACCAGTGCAAGAGCAGCTTAACAGAGCTCCACTTGGTTAAAGCACTGGGAGTAGCTTTTTCTGTAATCTGTTTACCGAGCTAGCACTGAACACTTTTTTTTCCCTGTTATATAAGCTGTCAAACTAATGATATGTTTACTGCAAAATTAATGTGTAAATTAATGTTGTGGAAAGGTTTTCTCTCAACATGTTGTGCAATGCAATTTTATTAGGCTTATCTGCAACGCAACTTTATTTATTCATCTGCCCTCAACAAACAAATCTCAAATATTAAGGGCTGATATTAGATTCCAAATATTAATATTTATGGAGGAATAACATCTCAAGGCACTTTGTAAAGGTGCAAGGAAAAACTGAATGAGACATGGGTACAGTATGTAAAAGGGAAAACAAACTGCTATGGACACGTTTAAAAGGAGAGGTTAGATCTGGAGTTAGAAAGCCCAATCCAGTTCTGATCAAACCCCAGAGCTGTGTGGTTCATCGAGAGGTGATGAGCATGTAATCAGTGGCAGACTGCAAGAACCAGAATGGCCAGACAATTTTGCCTCATTGTACAATGAGATGGACCCTTGACCTCGCAGATTACTTCATTAATATCTTGCACTTTATTGTTTACCTGCACTGCAATTTCTCTGTAAGCTTTTATGATTTATTCTGCATATTATTGTTTTACCTTATTCTACCTCAAAGCACTGTGTAGTGACTGGATCTGTACGAACAATATGCAAAACAAGCTGTTCACTGTATCGTGGTACATGGGACAATCATAAAACAACATTAATACCATCCGGTCCATCTCCTTTATCTACCTTCAGGCCTCTCGCCTTTCCCAGCACCTCCTCCTTAATGATCACCACACTTACCTCTGCCCCAACTCTCCTTCAATTCAGGCACATAACTGGTGACTTCCATGGTGAAGACTGATACCAAGAACCTCATCAGTTCCTCCACCATTTCTCTGTTACCCACTGTCATTTCCCAGTGATCCAACATCTACTCTTGCCTCTCTCCTACCTTCTACACATCCAAAAAAAAAATTAGATCCCCTCTCCTTCTTCCTTGGAATAATCTTTTCATACCCTGGGCTAGTTTTTAAAGTCTGCCACGAGCCTTGTGGCCCATCAGGCTGGTGCTTATGCCGGTTTCCGTGGCCTGAAGCAACTGAGAGTATGAGACTCCCCCCACCCCCGGATAGGATGCCAGTCTATCACGAGGTTAACCCCCAGCATTTTTTTGCTGGTACCCATTCTCAGCTGGGTAGACTGGAGCATTGTGTAGTTAAGCGCTTTGCTCAAGGACACACATGCTGCCTCGGCCGAGGCTCGAACCCACAACCTTCAGATCGCTAGTCCAACGCCCTAACCACTTGGCCACGCACCTCACATGGGTTAGTTTTCCCTCATATTTAATCTTCCCCCTAATAACATCCCGAAGTTGTCTTCTGTTGATTTTTAAAGGCTTCCTAATCTCCTGGCTCCCCACTTTGCCATACCGTATGCCTTCTCCTATGCTTTTATACTATCCGAGACTTCCCTTGTCAGCCCATGAATGCCTCTTTCTCTCCTTAATATGCTTCTTCTTCCTTGGGATAAAATTCTACAGTCTCCCCCAAAATTATTCCCAGAAATTCCTGCCTTTGTTAGGGATTGGGTGTATTTAAGGCAGAGACTGATAGGTATCAGAGTAGCCAGGGCATCAAAGGTTATGGTGAGAAGGTGGTCGAGTGGGACTAAATGGGAGAATGGATCAGCTCATGATAAAATGGCGGAGCAGACTCGATGGGCTGAATGGCCGACTTCTGCTCCTTTGTCTTATGGTCTTTGTTGCTCCGCTGTCTTCCTTGCTAGGGTCCCCTTCCAATCCACTTAGGCCAGCTCTTCCCTTATGCCTCTGTAGTTCCCTTTACTCAGCTGTAATACAATCACATCCAATTTCAGCTTCTTCCACTCAAACTCCAGAGTTTGGGATGAAAACACTCTGCCTTAAGTCCTTTGGTTTATTAAAAGGACAGTAATATGAAACTGGCCATCCAAAAACCACAGGGCTTCCAAGCATTATTTCTGCACTGAAAAATCACACAAGACACCACCACTAATAAAGGGAAATACTCCAGGGGGATTATTAATGGTGTCAGCAAAACTTAATTGAGATTCCTATCCAGCAATGATTAAATGGCTTAAAACCTGATTAATATTCTCTGCAATACATTTATTTCGCAGTTCCTAGTTTCGCCAGGCATTTAAAAAGTGCTACAGCTTCACTGGGTACTTACATGAATGGAGCTTGAACATTAACTTTACAATGTAGTGATACAGGTGGCTGCAGTCTTGAATCACCTGAATGAGAGGAGCCAGTCGACACTGACCAGATGGTGTCTGTGATACTGCGTACGAAGTATCCAGTGACCTGAATACTAAAAATAAGTGCAGAACAACAACGTTAAAATGAGTGCTGTGTTGCTACCTAGTTATTACATTGCGTACTGGGGTCACAGGATGTAGGGGAACAGATTGGACTATGCCACATTAATTTTAAAAGGGCCATTAAATCAGAGAGGGAAATGAGAAACGAAAGTTGGTAAACAAACCTAGAAGCCTAGGTTTAATTCATAATCTTGCACAATCAGCTCCAGATAAAATGACCTGCTTCTATTTAACCATCTCTGGTTAGGTTTACATGGAAAAATACTTATGTGTATGATGTGAATAGAAATGGACCATTGTGCAATTGGTTCTGTAAATTGGACAGCTCAGCCAACATCAGATGCATTGCTGCAACACACTGAAAATGCTCCAGGAACTCAGCAGGCCGAGGATCCCGGCTCGAAACGTCGACTGTTTACTCTTTCTCAGTGGATGCTGCCGGGCCTGCTGAGTTCCTCCGGCATTTTGTGAGTGCTGCTTTGGACTTCCACAGCATCTGCAGACTTCTTCGTGCTCGTGAAACACATTGCTGTCCTCGTTCCAGGCATTGCACGCCACAATTACGCTCGGGGCAAATTAAGCAGAATCTATAATTGTAACTCACACCACTGATCTGACTAACAACCGTGCACAGCCGTCAGTTCCCCCCCCATCATTTTCACATTCAGATTTAGATTTATTTATCACACTGAAACATTGAAATGTGTCACTCCAATATTCCTTGCATTTTAAACAGCTTAAATGCTTACAACAGAAAAATCCTCAATGAACCAGCAGCTCATACTGACAGGATATGACTTTTAAACCACAATTACCAAAGCACCTTATCCAACCAAAAGGACGTGCTGTTCAAACTTGCAGAGCAGGAAGCCAAAACAAGAGAAAAATCAGCAGATGCTGGAAATCCGAGCAACACACGCAAAAATGCTGGGGGATCTCAGCAGGACAGGCAGCATCTATGGAAAAAAAATTTCCATAGATGCTGCCTGGCCTGCTGAGTTCCTCCAGCATTTTGTGAGAGCAGCAAGCCTGAAGTTTTTATCCCTTATTTAAGAAAAATTAACTGACCATACGGTAAATTTGCATTTGGATAATTACATCCTAAGGCATCTCATAGGAGCATAATCAAGAATTTCACAGCCAGCTAAAAGTGCTGGGAAGTGACTGAATGCTTGGTTAATTAGTCGGTATGAAGAAACGACATGGAAGTAGGGAGAAGTGCAGACGTAGAGTGGTTTGAAAGCATTCTATGGAATAGGACATTTCTCCTCCTGTGTATGTATGTGAGAATAAACGGGCTTTCACCATGCCCATCGTGGTTAAATAACCAGCTGATGCCCTCTGTAAGTCTCCTCTGAGCAAGGAGATGATTCAATGCCAACACCCACAGAACTAGAGAGGAAGATCAGCCGACTTCAACCCTCAAAACTTTTCCCTGTCAACATTTTCTCAAGCTCCGTCAAGATGTTGTATTTATTCCACTATTTATTTACAAATACAGCCGTTTCTTAGACTCTTACTCTTGTCAATGGATTAAAGCTCCTGACAATCTCATTCTTCTCTTCATTGGCCCTACCCGGTTACATTTGCCGAAGTAAGCCCATGGTGTTGAACAGAAACCTTGATAACTACCACCTAGTGGCTGTAACATCTACCACCATAAGACTATAAGACCTAGGAGCAGAATTAGGCCACTCAGCCCATCAAGTCTGCTCCACCATTTCATCATGGCTGATCCCGGATACCACTCTACCCCATTACACCTGCCTTCTCGCCATAACCCTTGATGCCCTGACCTATCAGAAGACTATCAATTTTCGCTTTAAATATACCCACGGCTGTCTGTGGCAGAGCATTCCACAGATTCACTACCTTCTGGCTAAAAAAGATTCCTCCGGTGTGTACCGGTGTCATGGTACACACCGACTCCAGCGCCCTAGACACTGCAATGTTAAAGATTAAAGTCTTAGTATTGGAATTACAATCTGCTCAGGGCTATGCACTTGGCTCTATTTTAGGTTCCTCTCTTCCTTTCGATTTGAAACGCCTCAAACTGGTTTCTAACCCGATAGTTAAATATACCTTACGTATTTGGTTTCAATTCAGAAAATTTTTCGATCTTAACCAATTTGGGCTAGCGATCCCTATTTTAGGTAACATATTTTTTCCTCCCTCTTTCACGGATCGTGCGTTTCAAATTTGGAAGACTAAGGGTATTTCACGGTTTTTGGATTTATTTTTAGATGGTTCCCTTATGTCTTTTGAACAATTATCTAATAAATATAATTTACCAAGAATACATTTTTTTAGATATCTTCAAGTTAGAAATTTCCTAAGTACTATACTTTCTTTCTTTTCAATGCTTCCTCCTACATACATTTTAGATACTATAATTAACCTTAATCCATGTCAGAAAGGTGCAACGGCTATTATTTATAATATTATTATGAAACTTAGGAAAGCTCCATTTGATAAGATTAGGTCAGATTGGGAACAAGAATTGGGTTCTATTATTTCCATGGATGACTGGGGGCAGATTTTACAATTAGTCAATACTTCCTCTATCTGTGCTAAACATTCCCTAATTCAATTTGAAGTTGTTCATAGAGCACATATGTCCAAAGATAAATTAGCTCGTTTTTATTCTCATATTAATCCTTTCTGTGATAGATGTCCGGGGCAGATAGCTTCCTTAACTCATATGTTTTGGTCTTGTCCTACTCTGGAAACTTTTTGGAGAGACATTTTTAATATTATCTCAAAGGTATTGAATATAGATATCTCTGCTCATCCTATTACTGCTATCTTTGGACTACCTAAAATTTCCAGTAATCTTTCCCCTTCAGCCCGTAGAATGATTGCATTTCTTACTTTAATGGCGAAAAGATGTATCTTAGAACATTGGAAAGAGCCTAATGCTCCAACTACCTTTTTTTGGTTCTCCCAGACGATATTATGCTTAAATTTGGAGAAAATTAGAAGTAATCTTTATGATTCTTCATTTAAATTTGAACAGACCTGGAGATCTTTTATTCAATATTTTCATTTAATGTAATTTTTTTTTCTCTTTTGTTTCATATTTATATTCCCTTCTTGCTTTTTTTTAACTGGTTTTAATGGAGGTCAGGTTTGAGGACGTGATTTTAAGTTTTTTTAACTCTATCTGTTTCCAAGTTAGCCCATTGCTTTGCTTTGCTTTTAGTTTAGTTGCTCGGTGGGTTTTTTCCTTTTCTCTATTGATATATATATAAAATTAGTATACTATTATTTTACCTTATTATTTTATTGTTAAATTGCACTTTGTATCAATTTTTTTCTGTATTAATATCTCCTGTAATTTCTAACAGTGTATTAGTGCTTATATGGTTTACCTTTTGTATACTTATTTAATAAAAAGCTTTAAAAAGAAAGAAAAGAAAGTCTGTCACGAGCCTTGTGGCCCATCAGGCCGGTGCTTATGCCAGTTTCCGTGGCGTGAAGCGACTGAGAGTACAAGACTCCCTCCCCCCCCACCCCCCAGATAGGACGCAAAGTAAACCTCCAGCATTTTTGCCAGTAGTCATTCTCAGCTGGGTAGACTGGAGCATTGTGTGGTTAAGTGCCTTGCTCAAGGACACACACACTGCCATGGCTGAGGCTCGAACCCACGACCTTCAGATCGCTAGTCCAACGCTCTAACCATTTGGCCACACAACACTGCAATGTGCCTACCACTAAAACAGGTCGACGGCAGACACCATTTCCCTAGCCATACACTCATCTCTCAGACACCTCTGTCACACTATTATTTATCAACTACAGTTCTGCCTTCCATACTATGATTCCAAGCAAACTCATCACCAAACTCCAGAACCTGGGAGTTAATGCCTCCCTCTGCAACTAGATCCTTGGACATTCTGATTAGTGGTCAACAATCAGTCAAGATTGGCAGCAACACCTCCACCACGATTATTCTAAACACTGGTGCCCCACAAGGCTGTGTCCCCAGCCCCGTTACTCTACTCTCTGTACGCTGACAATCGCATGGCCAGTTTCTTCTTGAACTCTTGTTTTTGCAGATGATAACCACTGGACCGTGTCGCATATCAAATAACGATGATTCAGAGTACAGGAAGGAGATAAGAGAGCTTAGTGACATGGTGTCATGACTACATCGTCAGTAAATGAGCAGGTCGTTAGCTTCGGAAAGGGGGGAAGGGGTGGAGTGCAATTGCTCCTGACCACATCAACACTGTTGAGGTTGGGACAGTAGAAAGCTTCAAGTTCCTTGGTGCAGACGTCACCGACAGCCTGTCCTGATCCAATCGCCCTGACGTCATGGCCAGGAAAGCACACCAACATCTCCACTTTATGAAGAGGTTAAAGAAATGTGCTATCTTCTCATTGACTCTTAACAATATTTATCGATGCACCACAGATCCGCCTAGGTGCAAACCAGCATAGTGCGGTAACTGCTCTGCGTGTGACTGCAAGAAAGTTGCGGACAAAGCGCAGCACGTCACAGGAGCCAGCCTCCCTCCCCGTGGACTCCATCTGTACTTCTTGCTGCCTCAGTAATGCAATGATCTTACCCACCCTGGACATCCTCTCCCATCAGGCAGAAGATCCAGAAGCCTGAAAGCACATACCACAAGGCTCAAGGACAGCTTCTATCCTACTGTTATTAGACTCTTGAATGGATCTCTTCTGCCATAAGATAGACTGCTGGCCTCACAACCTACCTGGCTACGACCTTGCACTTTATCATTTGCCTGCACTGCTCTCTTCCGGTAGCTTTTACGCTTTATTCCGCATTGTGATTGATTTGCCTTATTCTAGCTCAGTGCACTGTGTAATGGTTTGATCCGTATGAATAGGATACAAGACAAGCTGTTCCATCAGACCATAAGATACAGGAGCAGAAGTAGGCCGTTTGGCCCATCGAGTCTGCTCCACCATTCAATCATGGGCTGATCCAATTCTTCCAGTCATCCCCACTCCCCTGCTTTCACCCCATACCTTTTGATGCCCTGGCCAACCAAGAACCTATCTATCTCTGCCTTAAATGCAGCTGCTCGTGGCAACAAATTCCACAGATTTACCATCCTCTGACTAAAGTAATTTCTCCACATCTCTGTTCTAAATGGACGTCCTTCAGTCCTGAAGTCGTACCCTCTTGTCCTGGACTTCCCTACCACGGAAAATAACTTTGCATTGTCTAATCTGTTCACTGTGCTTTGAAACATGCGGCAGGAACAAACCAAGAGCAGTAGCAATGGAAAACCTTTATTCAAATTGATTCAGCAACAGGATTTATCCCTGCCTTCACCGAAGACAGCTTTGATATAAAAGTCTGTTACGGAATGGACTCCTGATTAATAGACCATTAGAAAGTTAAAACTCGTGGGATTAATACAAACCAGGCTCCCGTGCTACATCATTTTTACAACTTGCAGATTTTTTTTTGAAAAATCTATACTTCCCGGCCAAGAGTATATTCTTACAAGCAGGTCCTAAAATCTTGCTCCCTTTTTATTGGTCACATAAGGTGCCAATAAATTAGTAGTCCAAACAAGGGCATATTTTAGCACACCTACAAGACATTCTAAATAAACTGACAGCCTTCATTGTTTAGAGAGAACAGCTGAGCCAACAAATGGCTACACTGCAAACATTAATTAATGCTAATTAATTAATTAGAGATTAATGTAAATGGATTAATCCTAACCAATGATAACGTCAGGGATACCTGAGGCCTAGTCAGTCCACAATACAGAACTGCTTGGACTGCTGTTCAGATTATACGTTGTGTCATAATGGAAAGTGCAATGGTGAAGGAGTGGGTGGGGGACAACAATTGCAATAAACATCTTCACAAGAAGATGCTTGTTGCAATGACTATTGCTTAAAAAGTCTTTTCAGCGCATTTTCTAGATTACTATGCAATACAGGTGGTGTATAGCAAACTTCTTTCAGGACGTCTCTGCGACCAGCTCCTGACAATTCGGCGTTACATAACGATGGCTAATCTATTGTCAATCACCTTATCACTTTACCCACATCACCTTCTTTCTGTCCCCTCATTCACCCACTCCATCTCATTGCATCTCCTCCCCCGGCTACTTCTATCTGCACCCCCCCCCACCTCACCTCCTTTATTTGGTTCCATGCTCCCCCTTTCTCTGCTTTCAGATTCCAACATCTGCTGCCCTTTACTGCCTCCACCCGTCTCCTAACAGCCTCTGCCACTATTTCCACTCTTCTCTGCTTTGTATGCCCACCACCCCTTCTCCGCACCCCTTTACATGGGCCACCGCCCCTCTATCTTTCACTACAGATGAAGTGGCTCAACCAAAGCCCTTGTCCATCTCCCTCTGCAGCTGATGCCTCACCTGCTGTGCTCCTCCTGCTCTTTGCTGCTGTTCAAGATTCCCGAATCTGCAGTCTCCTCTCTCTGTAATGTCAACCTGCCATATCCTCCAAAAGCGCACAGGGCCCTGCGGGTGCACCCGATCTTCCTGGAGCTTTCACTTTTTCACGCCCCGTTCGAGTAAAAAGTATTTTTGCACTGCAACTTACTGAAAGTCTTAAACTTAATACATGGCTCAACTGGGCTTATCGGGGAGGGGGGGCAATGAAACTGAGTGTTTCCCCTTGATTAGATAGTACAACATTAAGAAAGACCGAGGAACAACGGGGAAGGAGGGTGAATTCTTGTCAAAAGTCAGGTACAGAAGTAAGACTGTAGAGAGCTGGAAGTGTGGGTGGTAAAGGAGGAACAACTGCCTCCCCCCTCACCCCCCATCACTGTTGAAGCTGAGGTACATTTTGGGAATTTATCAACTGAATAAGCGAGTCCCAGAGATGAAACTCCTCAGTTTCTGGGCTACAGATGCCAAATTTCGCTGCAGTAGTAATTGCCATGTTGTTAAATAGACATATAGATCATTGGCTACCAGCCTTCTGTGTCAAATTAATCGTCAATCAAGGTGAAAATCCAGCTGAACGGCTATGGGTAAATAAAGTATTTTAAGTAATCAATGTGTATTTACACCCCATTAGACAATAAACACACCTGTCATTAATAACAAAAAGATCAATTACAAATTCTAAAATGAGAAACAAATAAAAGTGAATATTCTGGAAATCTGAAATTAAGATATTCACAACATGAGAAAAGCTGCAGATGCTGGAAATCCAGAGCAATGCACACAAAATCGATTTCCATAGACACTGCCTGACCTGTGGAGTTCCTCCAGTATTTTGTGTGTGTTGTTTCAGATATTCAATTTAGATTGGCTTCAGCATTAGCAACAGAACTAAATGAGAATTACAAATCTGACATCCATTTGCCTTTCCACTTCTCACTCACAAAACTTCAATATCTTGATATCGCTATGGTTACAAACGATTGTGCTTTCATTGATACAAGTTTTTATTAAACACGCTGATACGAATGTCTTCTCCTTTCTCTGGTGTAGTGACATCAGCATCGGACTTCGAAGGAAAGGGTCCTGAGTTCGAATCCAGCCAGTTCCTTGCATGCTCTCCATCCGTGCTGGGTTGAGTGGCAAGCTAGCACTAACTCAGCCTCATATAAAAAAAAGTCAAATACTCAAGAAATGGAAACAAAAAAGCCACCTAATGCCCCTCAAGATGCAAACAGGAACAGCATCCATTTGGAACTGGACAAACACAGGGCCAAAAAAGGTCCATTCCATGGTGGATTTCAAGTATACAAATTGGTGTAACACATGACTTGAGAAACCATGAAAACTATTATCTGTGGTGGGAGATCAACTTGAAACTGGCAGGAACCACGCGATCCACAACACCCCCAACCTTTGTGTCATCAGCAAATTTACTAACCCAGCCCTCCACTTCCTCATCCAGGTCATTTATAAAAATCGCAAAGAGCAGGGGTCCCAGAACAGATCCATGAGGCACACCACTGGTCACCAGCCTCCATGCAGAATATGACCCGTCTACAACCACTCTTTGCCTTCTGTGGGCAAGCCGGTTCTGGATCCACAAAGCAACGTCCCCTTGGATCCCATGCCTCCTTAATTTCTCAATAAGCTTTGCATGGGGTACCTTATCAAATGCCTTGCTAAAATCCATATACACTACATCTACAGCTCTACCTTCATCAATGTATTTACTTTACTTTATACTTTTCTTTATTGTCACCAAACAATTGATACTAGAGCATACAATCATCACAGCGATATTTGATTCTGTGCTTCTCGTGCCCTGGGTTACAAATCGATAATAAATATTAAAAATTTAAATTATAAATCATAAATAGAAAATAGAAAAGGGAAAGTAAGGTAGTGCAAAAAAAAACCGAGAGGCAGGTCCGGATATTTGGAGGGTACGGCCCAGATCCAGGTCAGGATCCGTTCAGCAATCTTATCACAGTTGGAAAGAAGCTGTTCTCAAATCTGGCCATACGAGTCTTCAAACTCCTGAGCCTTCTCCCGGAGGGAAGAGGGACGGAAAGTGCGTTGGCTGGGTGGGTCGTGTCCTTGATTATCCTGGCAGCACTGCTCCGACAGCGTGCGGTGTAAAGTGAGTCCAAGGATGGAAGATTGGTTGTGTGATGTGCTGGGCTGTGTTCACAGTCATCTGCAGCTTCTTCTGGTCTTGGACAGGACAACTTCCATACCAGGTTGTGATGCACCCCAGAAGAATGCTTTCTACGGTGCATCTATAAAAATTAGTGAGGGTTTTAGGGGACAGGCCAAATTTCTTTAGTTTTCTCAGGAAGTAAAGGCGTTGGTGGGCCTTCTGGGCAGTGGACTCTGCTTGGTTGGACCAAGTCAGGTCATTTGTGATATTGACCCCGAGGAACTTAAAGCATTTGACCTGTTCCACTTGCGCACCACCAACTTAAATTGGGTCGTGCAGTCCGCTACTCCTTCTGAAGTCAACAACCAATTCCTTCGTCTTGCTGACGTTGAGGTATAGGTTATTGTCTTTGCACCATGCCACCAGGTTCTTAATTTCCTCTCTGTACTCAAACTCATCATTGCCTGAGATACGGCCTACAATTGTTGTGTCATAGTCACATCCTCAAAATATTTCTAAGCAATTTGACAAAAAAAGGACATCCAATTCAAGGAAGAGGGAACTCTGTCTTTTGTCCTGTTGACCGATCAATAGAGAAGTATTTGCTGCATTAGTTCACCTTGTGTACACAAAATAAAAAGGTGGAACACTGAACCTGTTTCATAACATCAATTTAGAGTAAGAAACCAACTGTGTGTTGTGCAGTTAATATTTGAGTAAACTAGATATACATCTATTGGTTTATTAAGCATTCTTGTTCATTTAAATAACTCATATGGGTTATCTGTAAGTTTTGTTCTTGCATCATCCACGTCATGTGGTAAGAGATGGTGGGGGAATTCCGGCAGGTATTTTTCCCTTCCTATTTGAGAAGCAAGCACTTGTGAATTCTTGTTGAACACAGAATCAATGCCAGACAATCACCATGCTGTTGGCGAAAGACTGCCCAGCTAAGAGATCTGGTGAAGTACACAAAACTGACTCCGGGACCCAAGGGCTGAGAGCATCCATCTACCCAACAAATTCCAGAAGTGAATTGCTCTCAACACCATTGGGTGACACCTCAAAGCTACTACAACCTGCCCCGTGCAATTGCTGTACTGACAGAACGCTCAGGGAAAGTTTCAGGTGACAAAAGAAACCCCTTCCAATTCATTCCACACTATTTCAAACTAGATAAACTTACATTCATCTTTTCTCACTGCCAGTTGACTACAAAATACAACACTTGGCACGACACACACCAAACCATAATAGATTCTAATAATGACTTCCTCTGTTGTCCTTAACATCGAATTCGACAAATATATTTCAGCAACCTGAGCCACCCTCTGAAAGTGGCATTAGCTTCTTTCAAAATTGTCACCTTCAAATGCAAATTAAAAAAAATACATGCAGGAATTACAGAATAAATATAGGCTGCCAGAATTAGAGAGCAGGAAAGTCCAAATATATTTGGTAAGGCAGACACATTTAGAATCAAGATGTCTGCGGGATTAAAACACTGCAGAAGACTGAAGGATTAATTTCACATTATAGAAAATAGGTCCTTTAAAAGTCTGGCGTTCTTGGAAAGGAACAGTGAGCACGTGGGCTGAGGTTGGACCAAATTATGATTAAATTGGCATTGAGTTCAGTCATGGCACAAACCCAAGATTATTTATCAACTGCTACTTTGAAGCAAAGCAACAATTCAAAATGTATCACAGAAGCAAAAATCAGAGAAGTGCGGGTTCTGAATAGAAGTATTAGTAAGCTCACGTTAATTGTCCTTCATTCTTACATGTATACAGATAAAGGAAACATCGGTTGATCCTCTGGGCCAAGGTGCAAGACACAGTACACAGTGAGAGAAGGAGAGTTAAGATGAAGGAAAGAAAGTGACAGAGGGCCAGAAAATTTATTGGGGGGAGGATAAGGATTTTAGGGATAAATTTAACCACCGGACCTGTACATGAATTACACTCTGACCTTGAGAGAATTTTTAATCCCCTTTTAAACTAGCCTACGGGATTTTTAACATTTCCCCCGTCACCCATCCAACGCAATAGCAAAGAAATCCAGGATTACGAAATAACCATTAAAATGAGTCACATTAATTTTGAAAGAAACTTATTTTTAACCTCAAAGTGTTGAGTGTGGTAATACAGAACAAGTGACATCACATTAACCATTGATTTGCCTGTTGTTGCACAAAACATCCAATATTCTGGCCATGGAATTAACCACTGTGTATAATCAGCAGATGATTAAATACACCCTGTTTTACTAGTCAGCCTTAATTTCTGCCCATTTATCTTAATGGTGCCCAAATTATACCTGATTTTGGGAACAATACTGCCTCAAGGTAACATCTTGCATCCAAGTGAAAGCCCAGTAAATATTCTAAGCAGAAGTGAGTTTCAAAGTTTATCTTTTTTCTGCATACATTTATAAAAGCAAACCAGATGTGCATTTTGCTTGCCAAGTTACAAACACAATTGGTTTTCTAATTCTCACACTTTCTGCCTGTGACTAGGAGTCAGATTCACATGCTTCCATGAACGGACTGTAAATGAGAGCGAAAACTGAGACACAGGCTGTGAACACAAGCCACACATTGGGGCAAATTTTCAGTTTGCTACCAGGAAATAAAAGAGTTGTTGAAGATTGCCCGGTTGGTAACATATTCTCAAGCAATAAATATCAACCAGGTTCGTAAAGACAGCTAAAGAATAACATCACTATAGCCCTATAGCCCTCCCTTCCCAAAAAAACTAAAACAGGTAGAATTAGAGGAATAAATAAGTACGCAAATTGCAAAAAGGTGCAAGAACTTTCCCAACAGTGAGTGGGGTTATTGGGTTGTCTAGTACAAGGAATTCATACAAACTTAAGTGTGTCCAAGAGAGTTTAAGACAGGGGTACAGGGGTTCCCAACCCAGGGTTCACGGACCTCTCAGTTATTGGTAGGGATTCATAGCATAAAAAAGGTCGGAGATCCCTGGTTTAAGACAACATGTAAACATGCCCACCATTACCTTAGGAAATTAAACTGGGCAGAGGGAAATACTCTTTGGGAACAGTGATTATAATTATGAAAGCTTCAATGTTGCTATGGAAAGGAATGGGGTTGGTCCTTAAGTTTAAGGTTCTCTACTGAAGCAAGTCTGATTTCAATAGATTGAGAGGGCAGTGAAGGTAGACTGGGAGCAGGCCCTCAGCCGGTTAAACTGACATCTTTTAAAAGAGTAGAGCTCAAAACCAGCAGTAAGGTGAGAGGCAAGGATAGCATGATTAGAAAAAATTGGTTACAAAGAATATTGAAGGTTTGGTCATGAAAAATAAGCAGCAGGAATAGGCAACTGAAATCAAGCGAGTCTCTTGAGGAATAAAGAAGAGGTTGGAGAGAATTTCAGAAAGGAGGCCAAAAAAATGCCACAAGATATCCTTGGCAAATAAGACAATATGAGGATTAGGATGTGGACATCATCTATACTAACTAGAGAGAAATACGTGTAAGATAACATTCAGGGAGGGGCACGTGGACGTTCTGGAACCACATCAGGATTGAGAAAGGGTAGGGCGTTGAATGTCATGGATGAAGATACCAGCCGAGCTGATGGAGATTTCTGAATGTTTTTTAGCCGCTGGTGAGATACCAGGAGACTGGAGGGTAGTTAATGCTGCTTCCTTAGGACGTGTGCATTTCTGGTCGCCACACTTTCAGAAAGATGTGATTGTGCAGAGGAGAGTCACTGGGATTGGAGAAGTTTAGCTGGGGAAAGATTGGATAGGCTGAGCCGGTTTACTGTGGGGCAAAGACGGCAGAGGAGTGACGGGATAGAGTTATGCAATATTATGAGAGTCGGGGTAGATATAGTCAGTGTCTTTTTCAAAAGTAAAAGGGCATAAGTTCAAGAACGAGTTTCAGAGGGGATTTGAGGGGAACAACTTTGATATCAGAATCAGATTTAATATCATGGTAAAATGTCAAGAAATTTATTGTCTTTGCTGAAGCAGTACAATGCAATTAAACAGTGAGAACTTATGATGGTAACAATGAGAACAAGACGTGACCTGGGTGAGGGGATCCTCAATGATAGATAAACACCACCTTTTTGAGGCATCGCTCCTTGCAGATGTCCAGGACACTACGGAGGCCAGTGCCCATGATGGAGCTGACTAAGTCTGCAACTTTCTGCAGCTTAATTTGGAACTCGCTGCCAGAGGAGATGTGGAATCAGGCACCAACATTAGCAAGTGGATGAATAGACAAGAAATAGACGGATACAGACCTAATAGGGCAAATGGGATTAGTGTAGATGGGCAAAATTGTCAGGCTGGATGTACTGGGCCCTTTTCAGAGTTGTAGAAATCTATAACACTGTGACTTGAAACTTTCTCCTCTGGAAGTTGTAGCAAGACAAGGGTTAAGATAACGTCCAGGCAAGGATAGTTCACAGAGAGTGAGCAGTCAATCCAGGGAAGACGGTCATTAACAATCCAGACAAATGGTGCAATAAAAATGTATCCAACTGAAAAATAATTCTTACCAGATTCAGCAACCTTCAGTTCACAGTCCATATAGTCAAACATTTCCACCGTGAGCTGGAAGCTGGAACAAAAATAGTTGACTCTATTAATGAATCTTTAACAGAGCTAATTCAGACATTTAGTAAGGCTTTTCTCTATGTCTAATTATTATTAACCAGTCTCTCAAATGAATTAATTGCAACAGGCACACAATGGAGTCTGACATAACCAACCCACCAACGCCCTCGTTCCACCTTCTTAATTTCCAGTTTGTTGTTTATTAAAGTTATATCTGTACTGTGAAGAGAGAACAGCACTCTCCGAAATATAATGGTTGGATCAATAACCAAAGTCATGCAGCAATCACAATAACCATCTAACACTGCCCAACACTGACAGCCAAGTGCACCATTGCCCCTTCATACATTAAGGCAGGAGTTCCCAACCTTTTTTATGCCATGGACCAATATCATTAACCCAAGGTGTCTGTGGACCCCAGACTGGGAATCCCTGCTTTAAGGGAAACAAACACAATACATGCACACCAGTCTGGAAAATCTTCAACATCACACACATAAACAATTACTTGCAACAAAAGACTTGGCTTCTCCTACAATGCACTTATCTAAAAGGAATATATTTGTTGAGCTTTCAGTTGAGAAGAATGGCAAGATATCAACAATCACCACATGACGGACCGGGCCTAAATGTATTTGGAGATTCCGAAACACAACAAATACAACACGTGCTGTGCAAAGCCAATTCCACTTTTCTAGGGGTACAAATGCAGACATTAATAAAGATCATTTTTGGGACTCTATTTTAAAATCAGATTTTTTTTTTAAAGCGAACTTATTGGTCATTGCCCTCTCTCTAGAAACTAGGCAGTTCTGGAGGACCACTACACATGTTAAACTTGTCTTGTCATTTCCGCACGGCGGGAACTAGTCCATCCTTTCTCCAGATATGCAATTATGATTCCAGAGGAAATAACAGTGCCAGTAATATTATACTGTCTTACATAAATATGTACCTTGCACTTTACGTCAACCTGTCAATCTCCAGGCCATGCCACTCTGGGACTCGTGCTAATTATTTTTGTGTTGGTATGTGCTGGTTCATATATATACTGTGTTTTGCATCTTGGCCCTAGAGGAACATTGTTATATTTAGCTGTATACATGTGTATAGTTGAATGACAATAAACTTTAACTTGAACAACCTGCCCACATTGTTAATTTTAAATCTATGACCTTTTCTCCTGCCGAAACCCAGACCCCATCAATGCCATCAACGTAAGGCAAGCGGGCCAAGGCATCTCTATTCTGCGATCCCTATTCGAAAAGCAGATACTCCACTGACATAACACAAGAACCATTCTGCTCTAATAGTAGAGTTACCGGAATCTTTGCTAACGTCAGGTAATCATGGTAGTAAAGTTAACATTTTAAAAAATCTAACCTATTTAACAAATTTAGAATCTGAATGAATTCACTATACTAAGTTCAATATCAAAATGCAAACTAATAAAAAGTCACAATGAATTGATTTAAAGCTACCAGGGTTTGTGCTTGTTAGAAGCACCTGTTAAGCTGATGGATGCCACAGATTCCTATTTGGACCAACTTTGCTCTGGATGATGCACGAACAAAACTTGGTACTATTTTACTTTTGCACTCAGAATAATTTCCAGTCAATCAGCGAAGTTTATAAATGCAGGGTATGGGATCACTTTTCTACTGTTCACTCAATAGCAACTTCACAATCCCACACGTTCATGCATGCAAGATGCAAAAAGAGCAGGGAGCCATGCTTGTTTCGTCCACTCTGTGAAACCAACACAGGGTCTGTATGGTTCCGCTAGCACCTGCTGTCAACGTAAAGGCACTTTGGCCACAGAAGAGACAAGCAGCACTGTGTGTGAATGTAATGTTGTATGAAATAAATGTAAAACTAATCACCCAGTTGCCCATTAAGCACAATTTATAGTAACTATGAGGAATGGTAATCAATAACAACTAAGAGCATTAATATTGTGCTCTTTCACCCTCAGAAAATCAAGGTTAATATTTACAAATTTAATGCCAAATGTATTAATATTCAGATAACTGCAGCATTTGAGAAAAAAATCTACCGAACGGTTTGTTTATATTGTCAAGATCAGCCCAAAAAGAATATAGATTAAAGGGAGCCTTTTGATCTACAAACTATAATCGTTCAATGATAGTTCAATTAGGAGACCACCACTTAGGGTTTTAACCCAAAAGCAAGAATAAAATTCGGAGCAACATGCACAAAATGCTGGAGGAACTCAGCAGGCTGGGCAGCATCTATGGAAAAAAGTACAGTCAACGTCATTCTGCCGAAGGGTTTCAGCCTGAAACGTTGACTGTACTCTTTTCCATAGATGCTGCCTGGCCTGCTAAGTTCCTCCAGCATTTTGTGTGTGTTGCTCGGATTTCCAGCATTGGCAGATTTTCCCTTGTTTGTAATAAAATTCTGAGTTTCTGGTTGTATTGGATCTCTGAAAGCCATGGTCTTTTTACAGCGCTTCCTGTAGAAAATGACATCTTGCTGTGGCAACATTCCAGTAATGTCAAATCATCTTCTTGCCTACAGTGACAAGGTCCGAATAAGCTATGATGGCCCTGAATTCAGAGTGTGAGGAAGATGTAACAGCAAATATTATTACATGAAACACACAACGTTAGTGAGATAAGTTGTCACTGAGAAAATGGCATCCGGTAATGTATGCTTTTTACAACTCACCTCCAAAAAGAGAATAATGCTCTAAAAAGTACAAGAAGAATGGCAAGATCAATCACAAAACACAAATACTAGAGGGAATATTTTCCAGTGGTTCTGGAAGGATAAAAGAATTTCTTAATTTTAGGCATGCACTGACTGTTTCTACTTGCTATGGAGCTTAACAGGGATGCTAGCTTTTTACATAAAGATGGAAACAGCAGTAATTTCCACTCTTGTCCCTCTACCTAAATATATTTGGCGTTCAAGCTCCCTTGTTGCACTGTATGAAGTGGATGAAAGGTACATTTGAATGGAGTGAAGTACCAACAGTGCAAGGAGACGGAATTTCAATGTGAAAACAGTACTTTTAGAAACCTTGCACAAACTGTGACCTTGCACCATCCAAACCGCAGCAAAGATACTAAACTGAGGTTGGCCTTCTCAAGTGGGAATTTATAGTCCCTGTGTTTCAGCCAATATATCATCACTGTCTCTCATCTGTTCTCATGGGGTACGGGCGGTTATCAAGTGAGCCAATGGCACCACTTTGAGAGAACCATAATGTTCTATAACATGTCCAAGATTAGAAGATACTTAAGTATTTCAAAGAGAACCTGAAATTTGAATAATATTGGCCTTTTCTGCTAAAATGAATATGCTTCATGAACATCCCCAGATATGTAGAATATTTAGCACTCTCATAATAGCTTCTTCCAAAGAAAAACTTTCGGACAAGTACTAAGTTGGACAGGCTTGGATACAGTGTAAAACAGAAGAGCATTACACTAGAATGGAAGAGTTACTCCAAACAGCTCTTCCACATTCCTCAGTGATCATTTATACAGCAGCAGTATAAGCAATTTGTTCCTCTTGTTCAGATGTTCCATGGGCCGAAAAATCCGACAGGCAGAGAAGTCAAGTCTATATTTAGGTAAACAGTTTGCTTTTAAGAATAATGAGCACATTATTTCAAGGTCAGGATTTATAAATTATAAATCGCCTGAGATGTGCGCACAGTTCATTACCGAAACTACTTAGAGATTTCAACCACTTAATTCAATTTAAGAATTCGTAAAATGAATTAACTGGGTTGAGGATAAAAATATAACAACTCAGTCAAACTGGAAATTAATAAAAGCTCTCATTCCATCTGCACCAGATGTACATCGCTGAGGAGAGTCCTCTGAAATGTGGGAGGATATTGGGATTTGATTGAAAACCTTAGGGGACCAAGTTCCCTGTGAATATTTCTTTCGCCATGAATCTCTCAGGATGTGGGCAGTGCAAGCACGGTCAGTATTTGCTGCTTATCTCTAACTACCTTTGAGCAGCGAGTGGGTCATCAACATATTGAATCAATTCTTCATTCAGGTACTCCAACTATGTTATTGGACAGGTGGCTCTAGAATTTTGGCCCAGTGATGATCAAGTAAGTGACATGTTATTCTAAGTCTGGATAATGCAATATCAGACATCCCACCCTGCAAAAACTCATTTCAGGGAGGTAGCACTCCACCCCCACCCCCGGTTGACCTCCAAGGGCACATGATTACGGGACATTTGATTATGAAAGAACAGAACAATTTATTTGACACATATTGAAACTATTTACACACACACACACACACACACACACACACACACACATTCCTTGTTGAGTATTTTGTTGGCAATCTCAATGCCAATGCAAATAGCTTTTCTATTTCTTTTGCAAACTTTCCTTGTACTGTGAGGTGGCTCTGCTGAAAAGAACTGTGAAATACTTGAGCAGCCTTCCCTGTGATTAGCCTCCCTAATATGTTGTGGTCCCTAAAAGAAATAAAAGCATCAGGTGTATCCTTATTATATTGTCTTATGTAATACTTTGTTTAGTGATTTTGTCTAATCTGTAAACCAATCTGTAATCTGTAAACTGGGTATATGCAGAAAATGTGACATTAAAATATGTACTTATAGATTATCATGCAATCTTTTTTTTATTCTATTACAACTTTAAGCACGTGTACAGGGAGTTTGGCCTCGTCACGTAGGACATTACCAGAGAAGCTCTTTAGCAGCTAGCCAGCTAGTTTAAATAACGTTAGCTATGCTAATGAACGAATGACACCTGTTAAACTCACCTCAACATGTCTTTTACAGTCCTAGCCCACCATGGGCAACAGAAAAGTCACTGTTGCAAACAGTGCAGCGAGCAACACTGTCATTATTTTGACCCCGATTAGGCAGGGGTACGCTTTAGTGTAGTCTGGGGTGAAGTGTGTTTTATATTTTCTTTTTTTGAAACACTCTGCCATGGCGGTGCAGGACACCGAACTGAACTGATGGAGAGACAGAGGTCGACTGTAAAGCCCGCCCACAGAGAAAACTGATAGGTCTACTTAGCACAAAGAGAGACCAAACAGGATGCTCGTTCCCGCTCCCGCTCTCCCTCTCCCTCTCATTTCCAGGATATTGTATATAATTTGCGGGCATCAGGGAGCTGCTATTAATATGCGGGAGACTCCCGGAACTTCCGGGATAGGTGGGATGTCTGCAATATTGCTCTAAGTCATGTTGGTGCACAAGTCGGTGGGGTGCTCCCATGTGCCTGCTTCTCAGTATTGGGACCGTAGGATTCAGAGGTGCCGGCAGAGTGGCCTGGGCTATTAGCTGCAACACGTTTTGTAGATGTCCATGATTCAGTCAGACTGTGCTGGAGGTGGGGAGAATGAGTGAGAATTCAGGATGGTAGGTGGATGTTGTCAAGGTTAAGTTCTGGGGTAGCACTCGTCCATTCCATCATGCTCATGAGATGCTCCTCGTAGAGAGTGGAAAAGCACTGGTGTGTCAGGAGGTGAGACACTCAGCACAGAGCACACAGCCTCTGGTAGATCCCCAAAACCAACACAAGTACGTGGCTGGTCAAGTGCCGCTTCTGGTCAGTAGGGATCACCAGGATGTTGCTGGTAATACTATTGAAGTCTAGACTGGGTGATCGGTCAGTCTCTTGTTGGAGACGGACTTGGCCAGGCACTTTTCAACGTGTTCCAGAACATCGTCTAAGTCTTACAGCATGCAGACGTGAGCTGCTTTCTGAGGAACTGTGAACAGAGTTGGATATTGCGCAGTCGGAACGTTTTAGTCCTCCTGACAGATTGTGGGCCACCGTCGAAGCAGCTGAAGTGGATCTAAGACACTGTCCCGAGGAGCTCCTGGAGCAACGCCCTGGAGCTGAGATGACTGACCAACAATCGCAACACAACCATCCTCCAAAGGTATAATTCCAACACCTCTGACCACAGATCAGCGCAAAGCAAAAGGTATGCAAACCGTGGCTCGGTATTGATCGGACTTACATGTTATTTACATCCGTGCCAGAAGCTTTATCCAGAGCTTCATCAGTCACTTCCAGATTTGGTGGAAACTCGGAATGCTGCGCAAAACAGTAACAGCAAAGTGATGAGAAAGTAACCTTGTGTAGGAGTTGATGCACATTCCATAGAACCTCTTTCTCATCTACTTAGAAAACATTCTAAAAAGAAGGCAGTGCCCTTCTCATCATGAATTACATTTAAAAATAATGGGAGAGAAATATGTTGTGTACTGGAAGGCAATTACAGCCTCCTTGACGTACAATGTGTGGTGCGTGGCCAAGTGGTTAAGGCGTCGGACTAGTGATCTGAAGGTCGTGAGTTCAAGCCCCAGTCGAGGCAGCGTGTTGTGTCCTTGAGCAAGGCACTTAACCATACACTGCTCCAGTTCACCCAGCTGAAAATGGGTACCGGCAAAATGCTGGGGGTTAACCTCGCGATAGACTGGCGTCCTATCCGGGGAGGGGGGGGAGTCTCGTACTCTCAGTCGCTTCATGCCACGGAAACCGGTATAAGCACCAGCCTGATGAGCCTATAAGGCTCAGAACAGACTTTAGCTTTAACTTGACGTACAATGATTTTTGGGTGTCCTTCTATATTAATCAGCAGTTAAGGAGGGAAACAGCACTCTGGCCTTCATTGTAAGAGGTTTTGATTATAGGAAGCAACACACATAAAAGTTGCTGGTGAACGCAGCAGGCCAGGCAGCTTCTCTAGGAAGAGGTACTGTCGACGTTTCGGGCCGAGACCCTTCGTCAGGACTGGGAAAGGGTCTCGGCCCGAAACATTGACTGTACCTCTTCCTAGAGATGCTGCCTGACCTGCTGCGTTCACCAGCAACTTTTATGTGTGTTGCTTGAAATTCCAGCATCTGCAGATTTCCTTGTGTTTGCGTTGATTATAGGAGCAAGGATGGCTTACAGCAAAACCACACAAGGAGCATGTGTACAATTTTTATTTTCTTGCCAAGGAGATATACTGATTCCTGGGATGGTGGGATTACTGAATGAGGAGAGACTAGATTAACCCAGTGTTTAGAGATTTTATTGAAATGTGCCAGTTCAACAGGCTGACAGCTGGGTGGATGTTTCTGTTGGCTGAAGGACCTAGAACCAGGAATCACAGTCCCAGGACATAGGGCAGGGATTCCCATCCTTTTTTATGCCATGGGCCAATGTTCAGTGGACCCAGGTCGGGAACCCCTGTATTAGGGTTAAACATTTGGGACTGAGAAGAGAAATTTCTTCACTCTGAGGGTAGTGATTACTCCACTAGAGAGGACACTTTGTTGAACATATCTAAGCAGGAGATAGATAATTTTCAGTGACATGAAGTGACTTAAGAGTGGCAAAGTGGTGTTGAGAAAGGTAATCAGGCCTGTTTATACTAAAGAGAAGTATGGCCTACCTCTGAATGGCTATTATTTTTCTTAATCCTTGGAGGATAAGTATTTGTTGCTAAATAAATGGCTTTATACAGTTGCTCAAAATATAGCCTTTATTTCCATTGGTACGCAATATTCGGTGGCACTGAGCACGTGTACAACTGGTAGGATCGGAATTTAGCTTGCAGTGCAGCTGCAACACTGGATAAACCACTAAACTCCAGCCTGTGGACTGTGGCCCACAATCCTCACCTGGAGGAGACACTCGCTGCTTTCCAACAGCCACACATCCAGTGATCTTGAGCAAAGCTTTGGGAATATACAATGGAAATAACTTTCCGCATGAAAGGGCACCATCACTGACAACCCGTCATTAATCGGCCAATTTCTTTTGAAGCCGTATTAATATGATTTCATGTAAACACACAAATAAAACGACATCTGAAGTATATGATTTTTAAATGTTCTTATACTAATAGAAGCCTAGTCCTAGTTCAGCTGTAGCAAGTGAAAAACATCTTGGGTTGAAGAAACACTTGAGATATAAACAGTATTGTGAGGGAGACGTACCTTTTTATGAAAATCGATCTTGGTGCTGAGAAGTTTGACGTAGACACTGGCCAACTGTCCATACCGATCATGCATATGACCCTATAAAATGTTTAAATAAAATATTACAGTACGACTAAATGAAAAAGTTGAATCCTCATTGGAATAGATTTATTTGTTTGGAACATGGAGTTTTTACATCATACCGTGGTGCACCGAACGAGCGACACACAAAGGAGGAAGATAGGCGGTAAATCCACTTAAAGAATCATTGTAGCAGCAGGTCACAGAGCTGGCAACTGCCTTGTCATGATGCACTGACTTTAGTGAAGTGGTCAGGCTTACAGAAATCTCACCACAACAAACACACAGAAGAGATGGGGTAAAGGAGGGGGAGCAGGGCTGTGCTGCTCTCCTCTGCGTCTGGACAATCGGCACTTGCTGTGGCAAATGGCCTTAGGTGCCGGGCTCATCGAGGAACCTGGGGTGCAATTCCTTGCATGACATAGAGATAATTTGATCTCTGGACAAGCACATCCATAAGGCCAGTGATGTTGTGGGGATGGAACTGGACTCTCTGACGGTGGTGTCTGAAAAGAGGATGCTGTCTAAGTTGCATGCCATCTTGGACAATGGCTCCCATCCACTACATAATGGACTGGGTGGGCACAGGAGTACATTCAGCCAGAGACTCATTCCACCGAGATGCAACACAGAGCGTCATAGGAAGTCATTCCTGCCTGGGGCCATCAAACTTTACAACTCCTCCCTTGGAGGGTCAGACACCCTGAGTCAATAGGCTGGTCCTGGACTTATTTCCTGGCATAATTTACATACTACTATTTAATGATTTATGGTTTTATTACTATTTATTATTTATGAAGCAACTGTAACGAAAATCCAATTTCCCCTGGGATCAATAAAGTATGACTATGACTATCCAGCAGAGGTATGGGAATAAAAAGCATCAAATGTAACAAAGAGCACCTTTTAGTTTCCAGTTCTCTTCCAATTTCCTGCGAGTTCCACCTATATTTTAGTGTGAATGAAAAACTGCAAGCCACAGGTTGCAATTTTAGAATCCAGTTTCTATTAGCACTCAGGGAAACAAATTGCTGACTGTGGAACAGTATCATTAGAAGCGAGTGACATGTCAGAGAAAATGTCAGGCAGGCCCAGCTGAGTCATGCTTGGAAATGTCTTAAATTAACTAACTTGGGACAAAGGACAGCATTAAAAAGTTGTTAATATTATGTTTCAATATTTCTGATGACTTGCACTCTATGCGATCCAGAACTTAAGTTGGTGAATAGAGCAGATGAGATACAAGGACAAACAATCCTCTCTGCTATTATAGGTTGATAACCACGTAACATACAAGTGGGTACAACATCAAGTAGTACCTCTCTTTCAAAATAACGATGAATTTATTCACAAATGTAATTCACCGAACCTAGCACAGGCAGACATTTAAAATCAATTCACCCCAGGAGCCTGGAGGCAGATTTCGTATTTATCAAAACCATCTTACATGACTTCTTAAAGAAACTGAGATTAAACCATGAAATTGGAACTTCTATTCGGTGTTTGCTGAGGAATTAAAGCTTGGCAAAATCATAAGCTGAAGCTGTAAGTGGGAATGCCAGAAGTACTCAGCTCAAGCAGCAGCTGTGGAAGGAGCAGCTGAGCCAGCAGGAAAAGTGAGAAAGCTAGCAATAGAGGAGACCAAAGAGAGAGAGTTAAAGTAAGAGGTGACTACAGGTCTGTGGACTGACTGTTGGTGCCTCTTCCATTGTTCTAACTTTTGCCTATCGCAATCCTAATGGAGAACCTCCTGTCTTCCATACGCACCCCTCAAATTTAAATTCAAGGATCCATCTTTCTTGTTCTCTCTCCACAGCTCCGTCTGCATTTTGATACCTTTCTTATCTTTAAGTGTTTTGCCTCTATTACCTTGACACCTTTAGGCAGCGCCCTATCGTAGGCATTCCCTCTGATCTTCCCAGGTACCACACCACGTTACTCTCTTTCCCAAAGTCAAAGCAAATTTAGTATCAAAGTACATATACATATGTCACTATATACTACCCTGAGATTCATTTTATTGCGGGCATTCCCAATAAATACAAAGAGACACCATAGAATCAATGAAGAACTACACACAACAAAGACGTACAACCAAGGTGAAGACAATAGTGCAAATGCAAAGAAAAAAAAACAACAAACAGACAAACAAATGAATAAATATTGAGAACATCAATTGTAGGGTTCTTGAAAGCTAGTCCATAAGTTGTGGAATCAATCCATTGTTGGGGTGAGTGAAGTTAACCACTCTGGTTCAAGAGCCTGATGGTTGAGGGGTAATAACCGTTACTGGATCTGGTGGTATGGGACCTAAGGCTCCTGTACCTTCTCAGACATCCCACCCTGCAAAAACTCATTTCAGGGAGGTAGCATCACCACCCCCGCTTTTCAACTGGCTGAGCTCTTTGAATCTCAACTGCCCTGTGCTCACAGATTTTACTTTGGACAGCTTCCCCCAGAACTCATCAACTGGCAAGCTTTTGTAGTTTGGCACCAGTCCTTCAAGGTTAGTTGAGACATAAGTCACTGTTGCAAACAGTGCAGCGAGCAACACTGTCATTACTTTTGACCCCTGTTAGGCAGGGGTACACCTTAGTGTAGTCTGGGGTGACGTACGTTTTATATTTTCTATTTTGGAACACTCTGCCATGACGCTGCAGGACACTAAACTAAACTGATGGACAATGAAAGAGAGAGAGAGAGAGAGAGAGAGAGAGAGAGACAGAGACAGAGACAGAGAGAGAGAGAGAGAGAGAGAGAGAGAGAGAGAGAGAGAGAGAGATTGACTGTAAAGCCTGCCCACAGAGAAAACTGATAGGTCCACTTAGCACAAAGAGAGACCAATCAGGATTCTCATTCTCATGCTCTCATTTTTTTCTCTCCTTCTCCCTCCCTCCCCCTCTTGCTCACTCTCAAAAAGTTTTCAGACGGACTCAAGAGTCGGCTGTGGTCGGGTGCTTCCAGGGTGCTGCATCGGCAAGTTTGCGGCGCTGGAGGTTCATGGCAGGGAGAGTTTTTCTTCCTTCTACCGTCTGCATGAGATAATAGGACTTTCGAGAGACTTTGAGACTGTTTTTTACCGTGCCCATGGTCTGCTCTTTATCAAATTACGGTATTGCTTTGCACTGTTGTAACTATATGTTATAATTACATGGTTTTTGTCAATTTTTTAAGTCTTGGTTTGTCTTGTGTTTCTGTGATATCATTCTGGAGGAACATTGTATCATTTCTTAATGCACGCATTACTAAATGACAATAAAAGAGGACTGCGTGTCCTCATAATCTAATCTAAATCTAATTTGCGGGCTTCAGGGAGCCGCTATCAATATGCGGCTCCCGGAACTTCCGGGAGAAGTGAGATATCTGCCTTCTTCCTGATGGCTGCGGCGAGAAGAGAACATGGCCTGGATGTTTGGACGGTTGGATAGTTGGGGGGGGGAGGGGAAATGTCGATGATAATGGACACTGCTTTGCTGTGACAGCACTTCTTGTAGATGTGCTCCGTGGTGGGGGGGGGGGCCTTCACCTGTGATAGACTGGGCCGTTTCCACTTCCTTTTGTAATATTCCGTTTAAGGACATTGGTGTTTCCATACCAGACAGTATACTCTCCATCGCCCATGTATAGAAGTTTGTCAAAGTTTTAGGTGACATACTGGATCTTCACAAACTTCTAAGATGGCGCCTGTGTACAACACTCCTTCGATTGACATCTTCTGGGTAGATCATCAGACCATATAATTCACTTCTTTTATGTCTTTTGCATGTGCTTTTCATTCTTGAATGTGATTCTGGGATTGTTGGAGCCTGTGATTTGTAGTTTGGAGATCGTTTGGGTTTTTCAGCACTCTGCCGTCTCTGAGAGGCAGAGGCAGGGTGCGGGAACCTCGTAGCGAGAAGGCTGCTGGACAAGGCGCGAGCTGATGTTCAATTCCATTTCGCCAATTAAAGCTTCCATTGTCCACCAATTAAAGCAACGAGGGAGATTGAAACATCGAGGCGAATGTGGAAGGTGAGCACTGGCTGCCTGCTTTTAATCGCTGGGGGGGGATTCACTCTGCTATCAGAGAGAGGAGACTGCCTTTTTATCACTGGTGGGATCACTCACTGCCAGAGAGAGAGAGACCTGCTGTTGTGCCCAGAGAATGTTTCCCAGGTTTTCTGCATCTTTGATAATGAGCTTGAACTATAGATGTTTTTCCAGTCTTTTTTTTATATTCTGTGTTTTTCACTTGATCTTTCTCGTTTTTTGTGTGGAGGGGAGGGGGATTTGGGGATCAATGCGCCTGTTCCATTTTTGTTTTTTTTTGGGTGGGGAGGAGCGATCTAGGGGGTTGATGATCGTGCTGCCTTCCTTTTCTTTCCTGGTTTCATGGCTATCTGGAGAAGAAAAATTTCAGAGTTGTAACACTTTAATAATGATTGAACCTTTGAAAGCAGAGGCACAAACTAGCCTTCTTTGTAACGGCACCTGCCTGCTGAACCCAGGACCGATCCTCTGAAATGCTGAGGAATTTAAAATTGCTGACCCTCTCCATTTCTGATCCCTGATGATGACTAGCTCATGGACCTCTGGGTTCCTCCTCCTGCAGTCAACAATCAGCTCTTTTGTTTAGCTGACATTGGGTGAGAGGCTGTTGTTCTGGCATCACTCAGCCAGACTCTCAGTCTCTCTCCTATCTGCTGATTCATCACCTTTCATTCGCCCTACAACAGTGGTGTCATCAGTAAACTTAAATACGGCATTGGAGCTGAGCTTAGCCTCACAGTCATAAGGATAAAATGGGTAGAGCAGTGGGCTAAGCACACAGCTGTGCATCTGTGGACAATTGTGGTGGAGATGTCGTTGCCAATTTGAACTGACTGGGGTCTGCCAGCGAGGAAATCAACGATCCAGTTACACAAGGAGGTACTGAGGCCTAGGTCTTGGAGATTATTGATTAGTACTGAGGGGATGATAGTGTTGGATGCAGAGCTGTAGTCAATGAAGAGCATCCTGATGTATGCATCTTCACTGTCCAGGTGTCCCAGTGTTGAATGAAGAGCCGACTACATTGCATCTGCTGTTGACCTATTGTGACGGTAGTCAAATTGGAGCAGATCCAAGTCCCTTCTCAGGCAGGAGTTGACATATTTCATCACCAGCCTCTCAAAGTACTTCATCACAGTGGATGTCAGTGCTGCTGGACGATAACCAATGAGGAAGGTTTCCATGTTCGTCTTAAGCACCGGTATAATTGAAGCCAGCTTGAAGCAAGGGGGTACTTCGTGAGTCTTCCTGTGTGTTCGCAATGGAACAAGGCTTAGATGAGGCCTTGGGAGTGGCTATGAAATGAATAAATTGCATATTTTTCCTCAAATTTGCACTTACAGCAAGTTAATTGAAATGATTTCACTCGAAAACCACATTACATGTCTCGCATGTAAATGAATCTCAAGGTAGTATATGGTAACATATACATACAGTACTTTGATAATAAATTGACCTTGACTTTAACTTCCTTTCATAGTTAATTTATAATATATAAAAGTTATAAAATCAATCAACAGTTTAACCTAAGCCTCCACATCTAGAATCTCAGTTCTATTTTTAATATCGATCCAAGGCCAAACAAAACAACTTCCAAATTCTGCGAAGGTTTAAAGTTTTCATTCATAAGATGATTGGATAATGGTTACAACCATAAAAGTGAACAGAGGAAGTTTGAGTAAACGAAACTCGTCAAGTCAGATCCAGCTTTCTTAATTATCTCATGCTTAGCTGAGTCATATCGAACAAGGTGGTTATGGCTCAGTTACTGACCTCGAAGGATTGCTTGGTTGTTTAACCCTTGGGTGGGTATCATTCTACACAATCAGGATAGCTCAGCACCACCCCTGCTTTCTGCCGAGGCTGGAGAGAGCTGGGCTACGCACAGCGATCCTCACCTCATTCTACAGGTGCACAGCGGAGAGCATCCTGGAGCTGCATCACTATACGGTGCAGAAACTGCACTGCACCATACAGGAAGCCTCTAGCACAGGCAGTCAAAACTGTCCAACGCATCACCGGTACCAGCCTATCTGCCATCAGGAACAAATACAGAAAGGTGCCAGAAAAGGGCCAGGAAGATCATGAAGGATCTCACCCACCCTCCTCATGGGCTGTTTGTCCCACTCCCATCACGGAGGCGGCTACATAGCATCCACACCAGGACCACCAGACTCAAAAGCGGTTACTTTCCCCAAGCAGCAAGGCTGATCAACAGCTCCACCCACTAACCCACCCCTCCACACCCCCAACTACCACTACTTTATCACCTCCCGTCAGTCACCAAATCTATTTATACTTATTGTGCTTTTAATTATTATTGTATTCTTTATCTTACTGAGTTTTCTTTGTGCTGCAGTGGATCAGGAGTAACGATTGTTTTGTTCTCCTTTACAGTTGTGTACTGGAAATTACATTAAACAATCTTAAATCTTTGGAGGTGTTATATTGACCTCAGCTACTGAACATTATGGAGATAGAGAAGAAGTATTATACCAGGATTCCTACGGGGAATGTACGAGGCTAGACTGAGGTTCAGTCACACGATCCTAGGGCTGACTGTACAGCCAACATTCAACATCAAACAAAACAAAATGGTTAGATAATTAACCAAAGTGACTTGAGATCTTCAATTAGTTCCTGGAGATTTCTAATAGAAAGGGCTTATTATAAAAGTCTTTGCATCCAGACTGTCAACTACTTTTATTGGTGAGAGAGTTTAGAACCAAGTGTAACAATCTCAGGATACAAGGTTTGTCAATAGGGACGGTGGTGGAGAGAAAACAGAAAGTATTTCTTCACTCAGCTGCATTTCGTTTTCACACAGAGGGCTTTGGATTTCAATTTTTTTTTTGAGGCTATTCACGTCTATTTTGTTGCTCCTCTCCGCGCTTTGTGGTGCATCGGGCAGCAACCTCGCCATTTCTTTGGCATTTGCCTGTTTTTCACGAGGCCGAGTTGCTAGCTCAGCACTCAACCCAGCATGGATTCGTGCTGGATTCATTCAAAGTCTGCAAGGAGCCGGTCAGATTCGAACCCGGGACCACTCGCCTCGCAGTCCAGTGCGGATGGCACCAGGCCACCGGCCGGCTATTCATGTCTGAGGTCGACATGTTCTTTTTCAGACACTAAGTGAAGCAGGGGATATAAAGAAAGAGCCAGGAAAGCCAAGCTGAAGTAGAAGATAATACATAATTTTATTCAATGTTGGATCAAGCTCAAGTAATGGAAAAAAATACTGTATGTAAAACTGGTCAGTTAATGACCACACATTCCTCCCAATGTAAACTGCTTATGTAAGCCGGCCAGACAATAATTAAAAAACTCCTTCCTCCCAATGGAATGCACCCATCATCTTGTTACAGTTATATTTTCAACTGAGTAGTACCACAGAGAACTGTACTTCTGGTGAAGAATACTTTACATGGGCAGCATCTTTATAAAAGCACACAAAAATATTTATAATAAAAACAGAAAAGATGGAATATACCACTTCAGAGGGCTGATGGAATAATATTTGCGCAGCCTGGTCCGCTCGACTAAACACTTTTCATTGAAAACCTGGATTTTGTCTCGACCCCAGGATTAGTTCTACAGGGACTAACTATCAAAAATCCTCCCCCACTCCTCCACAATTAAAACTTACCACCACATCTTATAAACACAGCATGCCAAATTTTTTCATTAGCGATTATTTTTGTTGCAGATTGAAAAACTCAGCAGAAAATACATTGATGTTGCTCAATTTTTAAAAATTATTATTAGAATGTCATAAATTTCAAGATCGAACGTACCCATAAATTTCCCATGTCACGGATGTTACTTTTATGCCTGGTGAAGTCCTGAAGAACCTGAAAATAAACAAAAACTGATTTTTGTGGTCATACTCTTTTTTAATAGAGAAATAAAACCAACAAGATTACTAAATAAAACAAACATCATGAAAAGATGATCAATATTGATGTATATAGAGGGATGACTCCTTTATCCACACACACCAATGTTCAATACTCTACAGAGGACAATATTCCATTCCTAAACACAAGAAGTGCTGCAGATGCTCGAAATCCAAAGTAACACACACACAAAATGCTGGAGGAACTCAGCAGGCCAGGCAGCATCTACGGAAAAGAGTAAACAGTCGACATTTCAGGCCAAGACCATTTCTCAGTCCTGATGAAAGGTCTCGGCTTAAAACATCGACTGTACTTTTTTCCACAGATGCTGCCTGGCCTGCTGAGGTCCTGCAGTATTTTGTGTATATTCCATTCCTAATGAGCTGAACAGTATTTATAATTCCGTTTTTAACGTGTGGTAAATCCCACTGGCTTTCAAAAAAAATCAAAGTATGCAATTCTGGAGAACTGTAAATATTAGCAGTTTTGGAAATGATCATGTTTGGTTATGGCACATAAATGTGCAGGTCACTCAGTGCAAATATTCTGATGGAAGGTTACTGACCTGAAACATTAACTCTACTTCTCTCTATACAGATTCTGCCTGATCTGCCGATGATGATTTTCAGACACTCATTTCTTTAACGATACTCCCCATGCCTTGCCAGGAATGCCTCCAATGCACCCGGAACACAAAACTAAACGAACTAGACAGAGGGACTTCAATATCAAGCAATGTCCACTGCTGCCTTACATAGAACTTCTGAAAGCTGGCTTGGCAGGCTCCTCTTGAATGGAGGGGATTGTATAACTTTGAAATTTTTTACATTTGAGGGCTCAGTCATTGATAATATTCTAGGCTGAGACATATTTTATAAGGTTGTAAAATATGTATTTTATAAGGTTGTGTTTGTAACTACCAGTTACTCATGCAGCAAATACCATATGAACAAATGAAAACAATAATGTAAAGTAGGTAGGATTTATATTGTAGGCTTATAAATTAATTGCAGTTTACATATTAGTAAGTATAACACCTTAAATTGGCAAACCATTATGGACAAAGTGTCTGTTCTCATTCTAAACTTGTACAAGCTCAACTGATTAAAAAAAATTGTATTGTATGTAATAAACAAAAATAGAATTCGGTTCAGCTTTCTTAATTGGTTCTTTATTTGGGTAGGGCAATCTTGTGCTGACCAATTATTGAATACTAAGGGAACCTCAGGATATGAAGTTCTAGAAACAAAGCCATCAATTGGTGGAGTGACTTTAAGGGCCTTATGTTCTTATGTTATTGAAGGGCTGTGACGCAATCCAAAATACCAGCCATTGGGCGAGATGATAAACCAAGACCCCTTTATTTACAGTACTACTTCAATGAAAAGCAGAGAATATTTATGTTTTGTAGGAAATATTCATTTTTCAATCAGCATCACACAAAGATGATTGGGTCATTACCACAAAGCCTGCCATGATTTCAATTATTACAGCAGAGACTTTAAACTCCCTGAAGCGATTTTTAAGCTACATTCAAAATGTTTTATACACAAATGTAAATTAAAAATTAATCACAAAGATTTTAACTTTCTTTCATTAGAGTCTTCTCAAGTAGTAGAGAGAGAAAAAAAAACTTACATTTGGATGTCCATCTCTCAAAACTTTGTGTAGAACATGGCAGAACTTCCAGCTCATGATGGAACTGCTAGATAATGGAAGACCAACAGCATAGGACCAGAAGGTAAATGCTCCCTTCTCATGGTGTGTTCCCAATATAATTCATTCAGAAGGAGTAAAGGAAATTCACAAATAGTTGAGTTAACTATGACCCCACTCAGTCCTGCCCACCCATAATGCAAGTTCCTGATTACAGGCACAATCACAAATCCTGCTTGCATTTACAGGGATCTTGGCAACACGGCATTTTCATTCCAATTACTCATCAGTTATTTTCAGCAGTTTAAGGTAGAATTAATTGTGCATGTAAGAGACATATTCAGGACCATTCTAATTTATAAAAACGCTACCATGTTAATTTGTATGTTAAAATAACCTGCTCTTTGAAATTGGACCCAACCCAGCTCATCATATTGAAAACCTAATGATCAGTTTTCTTTTGTCTGAACAGTTTGGCAGAATGGAACAAAAAAATATTTCCACCTCTAATCATCAAAATTCATTAATAAGTTAACCATCAGAAAAATACGTATTTCATGAGGTTGTATTTGTGACTACCTGTTACTCATGCAGCAATTGCCATATGAACAAAGGAATACAATACTTAAAAGCAGGAAAGATTTATATTGTTGGCTTATAAATTAATTGCACATTACATATTAGCAAGCGTAACACCTTCAATGGCAAACCATCATTGACAAAGTGTCGGTTCTCATTCTGTGGCTACGGGGATCAGAGGGTATGGAGGGAAGGCTGGGGCGGGGTTCTGAGTTGGATGATCAGCCATGATCATAATAAATGGCGGTGCAGACTCGAAGGGCCGAATGGCCTACTCCTGCACCTGTTTTCTATGTTTCTATGTTTAAACATGTACAAACTCAATAGATTGAAAAAATATTGCATTGAATTTATTAAACAAAAATAGAATGTGGTTCAGCTTTCTTAATTGATTCTTTATTTGGGTAGGACAATCTTGTGCTGATCAATTATAATGAAAACGACACAAAAGCTCATCAAGAGCAGAGTCTGGGTGAATTATAAATATTGATGTAATCACTGTTCTATTTTTGTAATGCAAATGAGGGCTTTTACTAATCTACATATCTCTGGGTAATTGTCATTCCCCTTGTATTCCTCTTTCAGATTGACAAGACAGGCAAGTGCAGAGCCACAAATGAAAAGATAGCTGAGTAAAAACAAATCAAAAGGGGAATGAGAAGAAACAGAGTTAACCTGCTTGAATTGAAGAGAAATTTTCATACATATAATGGAATGAATGACACGTTCCTTTTCACTTCAAGCGCAGTGTTCTAAAAATGACTTATCCCATTGCCTGTTTTAGAAGGTGTGCCAGCCCACTAACTCAGGTTTTCTTTTACCCTTTTGAGCAGTCAGCTAGGAACGGACGGTGTGGAAAATGGAAAGGGCACACTGAGGTGAGGTGTGTTTTCAGGATGGAACTCTGTTCATGCACATCAGGAGAAAGTTTTCCAATCACCATCAAGAGAAAAGCTGCAGATGCTGGAAATCCAAAGCAACACACACAGGAACTCAGCAGGCCAGGCCGCGTGTACGGTCGACGTTTCGGGCCGAGACCCTTCATGGGAAAGAAAGTTTTGATCCTCACCTCGTAATAATCAAAGAGAAGTTTTAATACCTAGACCACTACATTATTCTTTTGACAGGGATGAGCGAAGAGTGCGACTTTATCAAGTCCAGTTAAACTGCTCAGTTTCATTTCCTTTACCTGTACTCTTACTTTTAAAAGAAAGGATACTGCGTGCATGCTTTTCTTTGACAGGTACCTCCTGGCTGTTTATAGCTTTACTGATACTGGCAGCCTAGGAAAGAGAGGAAAAGATAACAATTGTCAGCAGGATCTAAACACTGACATCAGCAAAATGCTGACAGACTGTTTGATGCCATGGGAATTAAAGGTCAGCTAGGAACTGTAAACTACTGACTGTGAATTGATAGAAGCAGGTTCTTTAGTAGTTTCCTCTCCACAGCATAATTAACTGTTCAGTAAACGTTATCACTATTTACAATTATTGCCAACAGGAACAAAAGTTACTATAGTTTACTCCTTTGGTCTGTGCACTTTATGTCTGAAAGTACCACCCATAGCGCCAGCAGGTAACAAAATTATACAACACATACCACTGAATATATTGTTCAGCACCTCCTGTGGGATGAGTAAAACCCATATCTTGAAGAAAACATCCGATTGTGATATCTAAAATATTGTCTGGGCACAATGCCATTCCCCATTCTTCATCTCAGAGACAGAACACACCAGCTCAAGCACATTATTAGCAGGAAAATTCCCTCTTTCCCTCAATTCTCTTCACTTTTAAAAGAAGAAATAAATGATCGTCTCATTAGGTGAGCCGACAAATTCTCCTTCGTGGTTCAGATCCAAGGGCACAATAGAAAGGATGCCCACAGACAAGATGCAATATATATTGTGGATACAAGGGGAAATTATAGGATACCAGCCTATGAAATAATCATACAGTCAACTGGAAAGGAGAAAATCAGCCTGAAAACTCCTCACAAAGACAAGGACAAACGAAGGGATGATACGTATCTGATATCCAACTCTAACTTGCATCCAATTTTTGGGAACAACTTATGTATTCAGCTAATGAGAATCTAGATATTGGGTTCAGCAGTTAAGGTTATATCTCCTAGCAGTAGAATAGAAGACATAAAAATGGGCTGTGTGTAGTTAGCTGGCTATACTCAAAAACTCCCAAACTAGTAATTTTACAACCATGGAACCTGACTACAATTACCAATCAATGCCACGATTTGGGAATTAGAGAACTGCCTTATACTGAAAAAGGCACGCACTATGATTGTGGCCACAGGTGTTACATTAAAAACATTTTAATTCAATCATTTGCAATCATTACAAAAACTATACTTTTAAGAGTTTGTCACAGGTAATTCAGTTACACATTACATATTACATTGCATATTTGTTTTACAGCTAAGGAATAAATCCACAAAGGTTCCTGAAAATGTAATTTATGTTGGGTTATTTATTAAACAAGGATGAATATTCCAACAATTCCTGTAATAAAACAGTAATTATATTCATTGCAGGGCATTTTGGGACATCTCACTGTCTTCTTGTGCAAGAGCATTAAAAAGATTAATATTCTTTCTTTTCAAATCTTTTTATTATTATTATCCAAAATTAACAAGAGTACATCGAAGTAGGCAACACTTACAATGTCTCAAGAAAAAAAATTGTTTTAAAGATTGAAAAAATTTTGGTGACAAAAAAGAGGGAAAAAACCCTACTAAAGCAAAGAAAAGTGAGAAAAAAAAACATTAGGTGTTCAACCCCAGAGCTATGTCTCATACAAAAAGCTTCTAAAAATAAACATCAAACCGCCAGCAAGAAAAAAAAGTGCCAAAAATTTACAATTAGATCGTGGAGGATCAATTAACTCAAATGATAGTAATGAGCAAATGAACCCCATCTTTTCTCAAAATCAAACATAGGTTCAAAGGTTCAACTTCTAATTTCCTCCAAACTAAGACATAAGCATCACTTGAGAGAACCATTGTGACAAAATGGGAGCCGACGTATCCTTCCACTTCAACAAAATGGCCCTCCTAGCTATCAATGTAACAAATGCAATAACAGATTGGTCAGACAAAGAGATATCATGGATATTTTGAGGAATTATTCCAAAAAGCACAGTTAATTTGTTAGGTTGTAGATTAATTTTAAGTGCTTTAGAAATTGTAGAAAACCTGACTTCCAGAACTGTTCCAGTATAGAACAGGACCAAAACATGTGTCAGCGTAGCTGTCTCAGTTTTACATCTATCACAATAACTATCAACATTAGGAAACATTTTAGACAATCTCTCCTTCGTCAAATAGTAACAATATATAATTTTAAATTGAGTTAGTGAATGCCTAGCACAGATCGAAGAAGAGTTAACCAACTTCAGAATCCGCGTCCAGTCCTCCATCATAAAAGTTAAATTAAGTTCCGTTTCCCAATCTTGTTTAATCTTAAATAAAGGACGCTTATCCCATTGTAATAGTAAATTATAAATTCTTCCAATGAAACCCTTCATCAAAGGATTCATACTCATAATAGTATCTAACAGGCCGGCATCCAATATGTAAGGAAAATTAAGTATTTTTGTAAGAAATGTCTAACTTGAAGGTATTGTAAAAAGTGTGAGTATGAAAGAGAATATTTATCAACTAATTATTCAAAAGACATCAGTCTACCTTCTTTAAAAAAAAATCAGATCACTCAAAGAAGGTTTTAAAAAGTAATTTCGATAAATTAAACTACAAAGTTTAAATTTTTTAAGATTTAAAAAATTATGGAACTGGAGCCAAGTTCATAAAGAATGCTTAATCACAGGATATAAATTTAAATTAGCAACTTTAGCTAATTGTATAGGTAAAGCAGCTCCCAATAACAAGGTTAAATAAAACTGTTTCACAGCTTTCAATTCCAAGTCTACCCAAATTGGCCGATCGTTCTTGTCAACCCAGTGTAACCAAAAGGACATATATCACACATTAACAGCCGAATGTTAAAGTGTGTTGGCGCGTGGCCAAGTGGTTAAGGTGTCGGTCTAGTGATCTGAAGGTTGCCAGTTTGAGCCTCAGATGAGGCAGCGTGTTGTGTCCTTGAGCAAGGTACTTAACTACACATTGCTCTGCGATGACACCGGTGCCAAGCTGTATCGGTCCTAGTGCCCTTCCCTCCGACAACATCGGTGGCATGGAGAGTGGAGACTTGCAGCATGGGCAACTGCTGGTCTTCCACACAACCTTGCCCAGGCCTGCGCCCTGGAAACCTTCCAAGGTGCAAATCCGTGGTCTCATGAGACTAACGGAAGCCTATATATAAAACAGCCCAGTAATACATTCTTAAATTAGGCAAAGCGAGAAAAAGATTAATATTCATGCAGCACATTAATATTAATATTTTTGATACCCTGGCACAAGAACACTTGTTCTGACATCCTACAGCTACAGTCCATGGATATAGAATGCATGTTACATTTAAAAGATTTTCAAAGATTAGAACATTGAGCATTATTTAATGGTTCTGAACACCCTATAAAGATTTAGAGCCTGGTACTATGAGAATATGGAAGCTAGACACTCATTCAAAGTCATTAGGCGTCATTGCGCAAGCTGAACGTAAAATTTCTGTGATTGGCCCTCTGAATACAACTCATAAGAGCCGTGCTAATTCAGCTGAACTTACCAGATAATGAAACAGCAGGGACTGAAGGCACTAAACTCATTGGCACCATGTGTTTAGAGACCATCATGTACCCACTGGCCAGTAAAGCTCAGCCACCTATTATTTACAGTACCTTTCATAACCTGCCGCTCAGAATGTACAGCAATGGCAACTGCATGAATGTGAAAGAAATGCAAGGAAATGCGAGATGTGATTGATAAGTTCGTGGCCTAAGGTAGAAGGAGTCATTTTTAGAAAACCTAGCACATTTATTTTTCAACGTACTCCCCTCCTACATGTATACACTTAGTCCAGCAGTCGTGGAACATACAGATCCCTTCTTTGTCGAAGTGGTCCACAGCAGGGGTGATTGATAAGTTCGTGGCCTAAGCTAGAAGGAGATGAGTTATTAACTTCAAACTTTCTGCATTATTACTCAAAGAGTTGAACTGCACGTGCATGTAATGAGAGCATCTTGGATCTCCAGGTGGTCCACAGCAGGGGTGATTGATAAGTTCGTGGCCTAAGGCAGAAGGAGATCAGTTATACAGCTCTCGTTACATGCACGTGCAGTTCAACTCTGAATGAAAATGCAGAAAGTTTGAAGTTAATAACTCGTCTCCTTCTACCTTAGGCCATGAACTTATCAATCACCCTGCTGTGGACCACTTTCTGGAGGTCCAAGACGCCGACTTCTACAAAGAAGGGATCCGTATGTTCCACGACTGCTGGACTAAGTGTGTAAATGTAGGAAAAATAAATGTGCTAGGTTTTCTAAAATTGACTCCTTCTACCTTAGGCCACGAACTTATCAATCACCCCTCATTGGTTATATATGTAAATTTTTTTTTAGTGACTATGTTCTTATAAAAAGTTATTTCAATGCCAATTTGACAAAGTTTCTTTTGGTGAGCTACCAAAAAAAATTTCATTATGCAAAATTTAATAGAATTAACATATATAAGCAATATGTGCTGACATTGGAGAGGGTTCAAAGAAGTTCACGAAAATGATTCCAGGACTGAATGGCTTTCATATGAAGAGTGTTCAATGGCTCTGTGGCTGTACTCACGGGAAAGTAGAAGAATAAGGAGTGACCTCATTGAAACATATCGGATGTTGAAAGGCCCCAGTGGAGTGGATGTGGAGAGGACGTTTCCTATGGTGGGGGAGAGTTGCGGACCAGAGGACACAGCCTCCTTTTAGAAGGGAGGTGACGAGGAATTTCTTTAGCTGCAGAGTGCAATTCGTTGCCACAGGCAGCTGTGGAGGCCAAGTCATTGGGTATATTGAAGGCAGAGGCTGATAGATTTTTGATTAGTCAGGGCATGAAGGGATAGGGAGAGAAGGCAGGAGATTGGGGCTGAGAGGGAAAATGGATCAGCTGTGATGAAATGGCGGAGCAGACTCGATGGGCCAAATGGCCTAATTCTGCTCCTACGGTCCAAACATGCAGATTGATTCCTTGAGTTGTCAGAGGAAGTGGCTGAGGCAGTTAGGTTAACAATATTTAAAAAGGTACTTGGCTGGTACAGTTTGGATAGGAAACTTTATAGGGATATGGGTCTCACGCAGGAAAATACAACTAGCTTAGCTGGGAATTTTGGTCGGCAAGGACCAGTTGAGCCAAAGAGCCCATTTCTGTGCAGTATGACCTCATGGCTCAGGAGCTCAACTCTCCACAGTGCCACGGCAGGAAAGGCATCGTACTCGTTCAAAAATGTCAATCGAAATGAAATTCTGAGGTCCTAGGCAAGGGAATCAAATGGAACCGGTAACTACACATCTGATTCTTAGAAGTTAGCTATTCTGATGCTTAACAGCGCTCGCAAATTACTCTCATCTCCAGAAACACAATCTGCTCGCATGGATCACGCCGAAGGATATCCTTCCACGTGAATCATACGTACAGAGTGTGTTGCAATGTACCGTAAACTGACAGAAAGAAACAAATAGACCGGAAAGCTTTCTACAATGCGATGAAGCAAGTTTTAAACCCACAGCTGGCTCTGGATCACCCGGAACTCTGCAATTACTTTCCAGAATAAAGGTTAGAATCTGAATCAGGTTTAGGACAAATGTCGGGAAATTCGTTGCGTTTTGCAGCAGGGCTGTGCAATATATGTATAAAAAATATAAATTACAATTAGAAATAAATATAAAAAATAAATTAAATAAGAGTCAAAAAGAAGGTAATATAGTGCGACAGCGTTTATGGGTTAGGCATCGTCCATTCAGAAATCTGATGGCGGAGGGTTAGAAACTGTTCATAACATGTTGAGTGTGTGTCTTCAGGCTCCTGTATCTCCTCTCTGATAGTAGCAATGAGAAGAGAGCATGTTCCAGCTGATAGGTTCCTTAATGATTGATACTGCTTTTTTGAGGCATTGCCTTTTGAAAATGTCCTGATATTGGGCAGGCTAGTGCCCATGATGGATCTGTCCGAGCTTGCAACCCTTTTTTTTTTCCCAATTCTGTGCAGTAGCCCCTCGAAACGATGTAACTGTATAGAATGCACTCCACAGTACATTTGCAGAAATTTGCTAGTCTTTGGTGACATACCAGATCTCCTCAGATTCCTAATGAAGGCAAGCCACTGGCACACTTTCTTCATGATTGCATCGGTATGAGCCCAGGAACTTGAAACTGTTCCCCTTTCCACTGCCGATCCTTCAATGAGGACCAATATTCCCTCTAAGGTGTGGGCATGCGCGCGCAGACATCTTTTGCCACGAATGCACAAAGGAATTCACACTGCGCACAAAAGGTTGTCACCCTCTACCTCGCTGGCATGTTAAGTATATTTCACAATCGTACACAATCAGATTTCCTTTTCCAGTTTCTGATGCGGACAGTGTTGACAACATGGAGTTTGCAATGACTTAGAAGTGACTTATTTATACTGTTTTTATTGAAGAAGTTATTCAGCACGCACATATTGTTGTCACTGGGCAAAAGATTGTACAGAACAAGATTTTTGTGCACACTGGTCCTTGCAAGTTAGAAGGAACATTGTTGAGGACTGTTGTGAGTTCCCCCAACTTCCCATTCCTGAAGTCCACAATCAATTTCTTGGTCTTACTGGCTGTTGTTGTGACACCACTCAACCAGCTGATCTATCTCACTCCTGTACGTTTCTTTGTCACCATCTGAGATTTTACCAACAACGATTGTGTCATCAGCAAATTTATAGTTGTCATTTGAGCCGTACAGTAATGGGTTTAAAGAGAGTAGAGCAGTGGGCTAAGCATGCATTCTTGTGGTGTACCAGTGTTTATTACCAGCAAGGGAGAGATGTTATTTCCCATCCGCACTGACTGCGGTCTCCTGATGAGGAAGTCCAGGATCCGGTTGCAGAGGGAGGTACAGAGGCCCAGGTTTTGAAGCTTGCTTAATGCACTGAAGAAATGATGGTGTTGAACACTGAGCTGCAATCAATAGACAGCCGCCTGATGCACTGTTATCCAAGACCAAGTGGAGAGGCAGTGAGATTACCAGGTTATAGATATTGACATAATTGATCATCACGCAATCTTCGTATCACGGCAACGTGAGGCAACCTTGATGTATTTGAGACTTTCCAAGTCTGATTTAAAAGCCATTGTACTGTAGAGAATCTCAAGCCTTTTTAAACCAGGATCCCAAAGCTTGGGCTTTTTGGCTATGGTTTGGATAGCCAAGGAAAGCCTTGTCTATCAAAGGTTAACATTTGGTGCTGTTTATGGATTTAAAACATGATATTCTTAACCTGCATGTTAAAATAAATAAGGTATCTAAAGGCAAAAACCTAAATGTACACATTATTATTATTACCATGGAATGAATTATTTTCAGACTTGTGACAGATCTTTGCTTCTCCTGCTACGTGGAAGTAAGTTCCTAATATAACTACCAAGAATAACCTAAAAAGAAATATCTGACACCAATCTTGAAAGATCATCAACGCCTACCATATGCAAGTAAATAGGGAGCCATCACTAAACTGCAGGTGGTTAAAGCTAAACAGAAACTGGTTAACAACTCAATAAATGAATCAGACAAGAAGGTGTACTCAGCCCCCCACTGTACTCACTGTACACCCATGATTGTGTAGCCAAGTTTCCATCGAACTCAATATATAAGTTTGTTGATGACACTACAATTGTAGGCCTTATCTCGGGTAATGATGAGTTGGAGTACAGAGAGGAAATTAAGAACCTGGTGGTGTGTTGCGAAGACAATAACCTATCCCTCAACGTCAGCAAGACAAAGGAATTGGTTGCTGACTTCAGAAGGAGTAGTGGACCGCACGACCCCATTTACATCGGTGGTGCGCAAGTGGAACAGGTCAAAAGCTTTATGTTCCTCGGGGTCAATATCACAAATGACCTGACTTGATCCAACCAAGCAGAGTCCACTGCCAAGAAGGCCCACCAGCGCCTTTACTTCCTGAGAAAGCTAAAGAAATTTGGCCTGTCCCCTAAAACCCTCACTAATTTTTATAGATGCACCGTAGAAAGCATTCTTCTAGGGTGCATCACAACCTGGTATGGAAGTTGTCCTGTCCAAGACCGGAAGAAGCTGCAGAAAATCGTGAACACGGAGCAGCGCATCACACAAACCAATCTTCCGTCCTTGGACTCACTTTACACCGCACGCTGTCGGAGCAGTGCTGCCAGGATAATCAAGGACACGACCCACCCAGCCAACACACTTTTCGTCCCTCTTCCCTCCGGGAGAAGGCTCAGGAGCTTGAAGACTCGTACAGCCAGATTTGGGAACAGCATCTTTCCGACTGTGATAAGACTGCTGAACGGATCCTGACCCGGATCTGGGCCATTCCCTCCAAATATCCGGACCTGCTTCTCAGTTTTTTTGCGCTACCTTACTTTCCCTTTTCTATTTTCTATTCATGATTTATAATTTAAATTTTTAATATTTACTATCGATTTGTACTCCAAGGAGCACGAAGCTCAGAATCAAATATCGCTGTGATGATTGTACGCTCTAGTATCAATTGTTTGGCGACAGTAAAGTATAAAGATGAAGGGCTAGGAGAAGTTACTAGCTGTCTAGGAGCCATGGACAGCATGGACTTGCTGGGCTGAAAGGCCTTGACTCTATCCTGCATTGCTATGAACGTACAAAAATCAGAAGACCAAGTGGGACCAGCTTAAATGGGAATCTTGGTGGGCTTGGACTAGTTGGGTTGAGGGGCTTGCTTCTGTACAGTATGATGATAGGAGTCAAAGCAGAATTCAGAGACACTGGAGTTCAAAGCACAAAATCCAGTTCTCAGCCCCCCGAGGGACTGGATATTACACTGTCTTGTCTGTTTCCGTGATTTACTGCACAAAAACACATTTAGAAAGGGCTATTTTAAGAATTGGTGGCACTGAAAGGGGTACTGAAGTCAGGTATGAGGAAGAAAATGCAGGCCTACAGACGGTGGACAAATCAGACTGCAGAGACCTCCAGCTGACCACAGCATCAAATATTTACATTAATGACACAAACTTCTGTTTGTTTTGGTTTCGTGCTCGAAACTGGCTAGATGAAACAGTTCATGAAGGAATACAAGAACCAGCTTGATTTTCTCCCCATTGCATTTTCAAAGTTTGATCTTTTGAATAAAATAAAATCTGTAATTCAGATCAATTATTACCCAGATTTTTGTCCTGCAGTGCAGCACGGATACTAAAAGGTGGGAAGTCTGTGCAGAGGAGCGTATCACACTGGACTTTAGGAAGGAGAGGAGTTCTCCTTCAGTTTTGAAGATTAGGTATGTAATTTTGCTACTATAGCTCAGATTACATTCTTGCAGTACAAAAACACCACCTGGAACTAGCTCGCAAGTTACTACATTACACACTGATTACCACCTTTCCTCAAAAGATGGCCCACAGCTCTCACAAATGTTGGCGAACTGAGGCCAATTTGAACTGGCGCCATCACTTGCAGCACAGCTTTTCACAAAGAACCTTATTCACTTCTGTCCTGATTCCCCTCCCTCGCCCTCAGCAGGCAAAGAGCCTTTAATTTACACACTGATTCCTCAGGCCAGAGAACAAACATGACTCAGTGAGGCTAGACAAGCTAGCTCCTTTCTCCTGTCAACCATGATGGGCTATGCAAGTGTGGGTAACGGAAGCAAAACGTAACCTCAAGTTCGTCTGCATGCTTCAATACAGATGGATCCCATTCGAAAATAATTTTAAAATGTTGGAGTACTACCCTATTCATGAAATAAGCACTATGGTTAATTGGAAAAGCATCCCATCCCACCTTGCTGCTGATGACCATAGTTCCCAATGTTGCTGACTCAGGGCTAATTGATAAGATAAGACATAGGAGAAGAATTAGGCCATTCAGCCCATCAAGTCTGCTCTGCCATTACATCATGGTTGATTTATTATCCCTCTCAACCCTATTCTCCCCATAACTGTTCATGCCCTGCCTTATTAAGGATCTAGCATCCTCTGCTTTAAATACACTCAATGACCAGGCTTCCACAGTCGCCAATGGCTACAAATTCCACACATTCACCACCTTCTGGCTAATAAATTCCTGCTCATCTCTGATCTAAATGGATGTCCCTCTATTCTCAGGCTATGTCCTCTGGTCCAAGACTCCCCCACTACAGCAAACATCCTCTCCACGTCCACTCTATCTCGGCCTTTCAATATACAATGAGATCCCCCTCATTCTTCTGAACTCCACAGAGTAGAGGCCCACAGCCATCAAATGCACCTCATATGATCAGCCTTTCAATCACAGACTTGTTCTAAAAGACTGACAGGCACATATGGGGATTGCACAACCATTTCCAAGCACAAAACCTCTAAGCCACGCCCAATGTCGCTAAGCTGATTTCTGATATCCTTTATGCACATTACACTAACCCAGAAGCACTGATGATATTCCCTGTGGAATGGGGAAAATGCAAAGAAGGCCGACTGCACTGATATCACGTTATGTTCTACAGTATGATACACTAAAAACAGAGTTGATCTTTTAGTTAATAACTTATTTGTAGTTTGTCCACTAAGGTTGACAGATCCCCAACAGGAATGAGTCAATAAGGGCATACGAGTCAGATAACAATGGCCTTTGGACCCTGATATAGGCAATTTTTAAAAGCAGAGACCGATGTCATGGACTGACATCCAAGTAGATATTGGTGTCCAGCGGATGTACTGTAGGTCCCTCCCTGGTCTTTCTCACTACACAGAACTAACAGCCTTTCAACAAGCTGATTTGGCCAAAACTCTGTATGTAGCAGACTATAAGACTGCAAATCCTTCTAATGATTAAGCATTATTCTCTCCAAAAGAAAGATGATACGAAAGGAGTGTTTTTTTTAGTGATAAACGATTTTATGCACATTACCTCATCAGCTCAAATTTGTGTATGTGTTATTTGCATTACAATTAACCTCCCATCCATTGATTCCCTCTGTGCTTCCCGCTGCCAGGGAAAAGAAGCTGATCTAATCACTGTCATCCTCCCTGCTCCCATCTGGCAGAAGATACAAACGTCGGAGAGCGCTAACCATCAAGGTCAGCTTCTATCCCACTGCCATCAGAATCCTGAATGGTCTCTCTCACGTACTAAAAGATGAATTCCTGATCTCCCAGTCTACCATGTTGTAACACTTTCACTTTATTGGTCTACCTGCATCGCATGATCTTTGTAATTGCCACAGTCTATTTTTTTTACCCAAAAGTAATTCTGTGTGGTACGATCTGTCTGGATGGCACAGAAAGCAAGCTTTTCACAGTACCCTGATCACTAACATTTTCCCTTTGCTCAGTCTGCACAATACCATTCGCTTAAATAGAACATTTATTTATTTATTGAGATTCAGCGTGGAGTAGGCCTTTCCAGCCTTTTGAGCCACGCTGCCCAACAACCCCCGATTGAAACCTAATCTAATCACAGGACAATCTACAATGACCAATTAGTTTACCAATCT